>NW_012102587.1:3271967-3306441 GCF_000951045.1 Mandrillus leucophaeus
GCTAATTTTTGTACTTTTAGCAGAGATGGGGTTTCGCCATGTTGGCCAGGCTGGTCTTGAACTCCTGACCTCAGGTGATCCCCCTGCCTCCTCAGCCTCCCAAAATGCTGGGATTACAGGCGTGAGCCACTGTGTCTGGCCAAGTGTATCATCTTAATTCTTGATCTTTCTCACTCTCACCCTCGTTCCATTCAAGAAACTGGAAAAACATTTCAAAGACCTAAAGAGAGACGGGGTGTTACAGTGTAGTGTCAGGAGTACTGAGCCAGAGTTGGAAGGCAGGGGTAGACAGCACCCCAAATTAGCAAATCTGTGTAGGAGCAATTAACTTTCATGCATTGTTGGTGGATGCCAAATTTTGTATTACCCTTTTGAAAAACCATTTGTCAAAATGTAACAATTAAATATTCAGGTCTTTGACCCATAAATGTCACTACAGTAATTTTATCATGAAGAAAGTTTCCATAATACTTTGTAAAATACTCATACAATTTCTTTTAATAGCAAAAATAATTGGCACGATCTCAAATTTACATCAATACGTTACAGTTAAGTAAACTATAACACACCCAATGAATGGAAATGAATCCATAACATTATAAAAACTTTATTTAAAAATGTGATAACCAGATTAAATTTTACAAAGTGAGATATAAAATTGCATATATGGTACATTTGGGTGGAAGGGAGCAATGCTTTTAAATACAAAAATGTGTAAAACATTGAAGAAATGGCAAAATAAATTTAAATAGAAAAAAATATGTGAGATAGGAGGACAGACACCCTAAATCTCACATGTATTTTCTCCTTCATTTACGCATTCAGCCACTGTGGATCATTCACCTTGAGCGGAGCACTGTGCCATGATCTGAAGAAAACAAGATCTTCGCCCAAAAGAAGCTTATGACTTAGGCATACAGATAATCCATTTCCCTAAAGAGATTAACTGAACAAAGGAATAGAAGTAAATGCAGGAGATAACAGTAAAAATAAACTGTCTCACTCGAACAGCTAGAATAACAGCAAAATATAACCTAAAGAAAGAAAGAGGGAGGAATTATTAAATATAAAAGCTGGAAGTAATTTATTCAAATCCTAAAAAGCAGAATGAATAAAAAGAATTTGTGAAAAGACCAATAATATTGATGACCATCTTACAAAGCTAATTGATGGAAAGAAAGGACAGAAAAGAAAGGGAGAAAGGGAGGAAGGGAGGGAAGGAGAAGGGAGGGAGGGAGAAAGGAAGGAAGACAAACAACAACGGAAAACATTGAGAATGAAGGTCTTCCTGTTTCCAGTCCCACGTGTAAGGAGCTTGAACGTTGTCACTCCCATCCTCACAACAAAGGAAGAGTTGAAAAAACTGAAAGTCAGCAGATCTTCTTAGATCCATCAGATAACTCAGGTGACAGGGCAAACTGCTGCCCCCAAAATTGATGAGACAGCCAGGTGGATACAAGGAATCACAGCTCACTGGAGCAGAATCCCAGGAAGAGAAATCTCCACCAGAAGCAGTGCCGAGGTAGGAAAACCTGAACTATAATTCATGAATTGCTGGAGGTCCTATGTGGACAAAGTTTGAGAGTTTATAAACTCCAGGAGAACCTAGTCTTAGAGGGATCCCCACACTTTTGTGAGCCTTATCTCCAGCAGCAATCTCAAGTTCTCACAGTACATACTGAAGAAACAAATCCACTTTTGCTTACAGCAGCGGGGAGAGAAAACTAACCATTTTGAAATCTGCCCAGAGCATCCTGCTCTTCTTAACAACATATTAAGAATGAGAAGGGGATTACAACCACAGGCATGAAATGGTTGTTTGTTCATTATAAGAGAAAACTATGTACAACTGTATGATAATGAATTTTAAAATTTCAGTGAAATGGCTGATTTTTAAAGACACGAATTCACCAAAACTGAGGATATGAGAAGTACATTTGAATGCAGCAAGGCAGGGATGTGGAAAATGAGCTTTCTCATACGCTTCTGTAAGAAATAACCTCACATTGTTCTTCTGGAATGCAATTTGAAGGCCCGTGTCAAATATCTCTAACATGTGCAAGCACATTGACCTATAAATTACAACCCTCATGCAAATTATTCTAGCAAAATAACAAATGAGCGAAAAACTGTATTCTTCCATAGTCAAAGATATTTATCAAAGTACTATGTATAATAGTGAAAAAAAACAGGGAACAACTTACATGTCTAATAACAACAATTTTTATAAATAAATGGTGGCACATGGCACATATATACAATAGGCTGCTATCCAGTCATCAACAATGAGGCTGTGGGTACTTTTTGGTTTAAAAAGCTGTTCATACTGTATTAGCAAGATGCAAACTGCAAGTTACCAAACAAGAGATATAGTGTGATTGCACTTTTTATTTCTTTAGAGAAAGAAAACAGCATTCTGCAGAACCACATATCCAATCACTTGCAGCACTTAACTCTAGGGACTTGAGTTTGGGTAATTCATCTTCTTCTTCATACTTTACATGTTTTAGGTATACGTGTCTATTAAAATAAGCGTAAAATACGTACACAGAGAACAAGTGACCAATAAAGGTAACAAAATATTATTTCAGGTGCTGAAAATATGGGCTGATTTTTTTTTTATTCTTACTCCTAGACTTCAGCAGTTAAGAAGAGGCTTTAGTACAAGACGATGTTATTGATAATTGAAAAATAAATAAACTTTGAAGTGATAAGCGATCATGGGTTATAAGGCCAAACCTGTCACTAACAATGTGAGGGGCAGTTTCTCGGTCTCTAGTCTCATTACCTCGCCTCCGAAATAAAACAGCTTGAGTCCATCTTCTCGGGGCCCTGGTTCTAATGTCCACTTTGAATGCTCTTATTTTCAAGGCACTGCCTGGCTCGGTCATTCAGGGAAAATCTACTGCTGTTGCAAGCTTGGTATGCAGTCCATTTAGAAAGAGATTTTGAAGAAGAAGGAAAGTAAAAAAAAAAAAAACAAGTAATGTTCATTTGTTTCATTACAACAATTTAATAGAAACAACCATCCAAAAAATAGAAAATGTCAAGTGGGCTATTAAAACCCTCCAGCAGGAACGGGTGCGTCTAGGCACAAATATTAAATGGGAACAATCTCAAGAGAGGAATACAGAAGGGCGTGCTTGCTGCACCGGCTCAAGCACCATTTTTGTCTGAAGAGAGGATCATGCAGAAGGCAGGAGATCCACAGCAGCAGAGCTTGGCTTACAGGGGATCCGTGCTGCAGAGGGACCTTGGCTGCTCTTCTGCTGAAAACAAACTGTACACCTTTGCTGTTTGTTTAGAGTCGTTCAATGCTGCATTATTGAGGGCCATTCTGGGCCAAGCACCGTGCTAGGGGCTGGGGACTCCAAAATGATCGAGGCACAGACCCTGTTCTCACGCATCTCACAAATCCATGAAAAGAAAGAAAAGCAAAGAGCGAATTTCAATGCTATGGAGGAATGCATCATGGAAGCTTGGTAGGAGCCCAAAGAAGCCCCTTGTTAGTTCTAAGAACTCAGGCATGGCTTCGTGAGTCCTGACAGGTGAGTGAGTGCCAGCCAGGTGTAGATAAGAAAGGTGTTGCAGAGAGAACGTGAGCAAAGGACCCTGAGAAAGAGTGTTTTGTGCTGGAGTAGTTCACCATGCTCCTCTCAGCAAGTGCTGGCAGGAGGGAAGGGGGGAGGTAGGGTTGGGCCCTGAAGGTGGGCAGGGGCCAGGAAGAGCTGAAACCAGGCAGTTTCATGCTCAGATTTCATTCCAAACTCAGGAAACAACCCCTCCCTCCATCCGCTGGAACGCTAGTGACCAAGAAAATACATCCAGGGTCCCACCCGTGGTCCCACTCACACCAACACAACCCATCCCAGATGGCCTAGTTATGAGTACAATGGTCTTCCCACCAGCCCCGTTTGAAACCAAACATTCTTGGAATAAAACCATTGGCAGGGGAGGGATGAGGATACTGCCCTGGGCTGACATCCCCTCAACTTGGCCTTGGCCTTACGGCGGCTTCTCAACAGAAACACAAAAAAAAAAAAAAAAAAAAAAAAAAACAGAAGTTTGGCCTTCATTTTTCCGATTCTCCATACTTGTTATAATTTGCAATTTGTTTTAAGGTCTCTGCTTTCATTTCAATTAAATCCCTACAAAAAAAAATTATCTAGTAATTTTTCAGTAGAGGAAAAAAACAAAACAAAACAAAAAACATGTTCACCTGTGGTCAAGGGCGGAGGGGCACAGCTGACTCAGCAAGTGATGCACTTCAGGAATCTTCCTCCTGGGCATCAGGGAGCCATGCAGGAGACTCAGGAAGAAGGAAAGAGGTGGATGCAGCAGGTGACAGGCAGGAACAGGATTCCCCAAGCAGCCTTGGGCAGGACGACTGGGGAAAGAAGGTTGCCTATCTCTCAATCATGATTAAATGCTGTGCTCTTTTCCTGAATACTGTTAGTACCATTTATTCCCATCAAGAAAGGGAGGTCTGGTCCCAGCACGCAAATCCAGCTTCAGAACACTTCCAGGAATGAAAAAGGACATCTCCCAGTGAGGATTCCCCTCCAGTCTCTAACCTGCCTTGATATTTGGTTGCACTAGGGTGCAGAGGCCTCCTGGTGCAGTAAGGCTCCTGCAAACCAGTTTTGCTAACCCAGCACTGGAAAGGAAAGGGAGCTGAGACTCTGGGGCAGAGTCATGCTGACTCTTTGTGTTTAGAAGTGGCTCAGCCTCTCTACCCTCATTCGTTTCTTCTGTCAGTGAGGGAAACTAATAATGCTTTCCTTTACTGATTGAAAAAAAAAAAAGGACCAATGGACAGGCCTGGCAATTTCCCTTCCCCCACACCATTCTTTACAAAGATGGTGGTTGGAGCTGCAGCAGCCCTTCTGTGGTCATGAGAGAAAGGCCAAGACAAGCATGCATGTGCCTGTCCTGACATATCTGAGCCATTGAATTAAGGCCAGCAGGTAATTGCCTCCAGATTTCTTGTTCCATGAGAAAAATTCACTCTATTGATTTAACCACACTGAGTCGAGTTTTCTGTTAATTCTGCCAAATTCAATGCTAACTGAAGGAAGGGTGTTAGGACAATTAAATAAAATATGAACATTGCATGCACAGTACCTAAAAAATAGCAGGAGCACAATGTTAGTCCTTCCTCTTATCAGTCTCCCTTTTGAAGGCAAAATCTCTCCTGGAGATGAAGTACTATCAGAGGGGGTGAAAGTCAATGTGATATTTGCAGCATGGACTCACAAGATGTCAAACCAGGAGGTTCTACGGATCATGCACGTTACACCTTTATCTTCCAGATGAAGAGACTGGTGCCCAGAGAGGAAAAGCAACTAGCACACAGTTACTCAGGGAGTCAGTGACAGAAAGAACAGACTGCACCACAGGGTCCAGAGAAGCATCTGCTGACCCTGTCATGGGCTGGGGAGAGGGGCACACTGGGGAGGGAGAACGTGGGCTTAGCAGTCAGACAAGCTTGGAGAGGAGCCCTCAGTCTCAGAGTCCCTCTCCTGCCCAGCTCCCCTATCCTTTTCCTACCATTTCCCAGTCCAGCACTCCACCCCTGAGATCTTCCCTTGGATGGTCACATCACCTCCACCTGCCTTCACATCCTCCCCCTCCAACAGCATGTGGACCACATCTCCTCTCCATCCCCATCTCTCTCCTTCTACCTCTCACCTCTTGCCAGTGCCTCCCATTGGTCAAACTCAGCAAGAAGCCAGAAGGCAAAGAAATCTAAATGATGGAGTCTATAGGGATTAGCCCTGCCTTCACCTTCCTAGCTATCTTCACATCTCCTCCACCGCTGTCTTCACTCCAGCCACTGCACACAAACCTTCAGGGACTCCAAGGGGAAGAAGCCCTGATTCCTCTGTCCATCCCTGGGACAAGACTGCAGCTGGGTCACTCGACCTTCTCCACAGGCTCCTGTCATGTCAATCACATGTCCCCTCTCTGCTCTATGCATCTGAGCCAAGCTTACTCAGACTTGGAGCTTCGCTGCAGATCACTTTTCCCACCCTGTTGAAAAGTGACACCTTTCCTAACAGCCCATTCTTCCTCCTCTGAACTCCGGAGAACTTATTTCAGCATTGGCCATATTGCCACTTGTCATTTATGGCTTCAGGTTTCTGCTGAACTCTTTGATTCTTAAATGTCCAGTCCCTTTGCACAAGCTTTTTGAGAGCAAACACTGCCCTGTGTGTGCCGAGCATGGGAGAAAGCACAGAGGAAACTGGGAAGCCTTGGTAGCAGTCCTCAAGGAAGCACCTGGAGCAGCAAGTGCCGGAGTCAGACCCATCACAGCCACTAACGCCACCTGAGAACGTGCTGCTTTGCCAGGGCATCAGCTAGGATGCAGCAGAAACAAGGTGTGCTCACAGGAATCTTGCAAAGAGCTTAATAAAAGACCATTTACAGGTGTACTTAAGCAGATGTACAGAGGCAAGGGAAACAGGAAGGACTGCCCAAATGCCCCAGGACAGACAACATACCTAGACTGAAGGGAAGGGGAGGATGCTGTAGCCAGGGCTTCATGAGCTCCTGAACCATGAAAAACCACAGCCATAGAAACTGTGACTGCAACTGGGACTGGAGAAGGACCCAACCAGTGTAACAACTGGCACCAAAGCAGGAAGGAAGCAGCGGAGCACACACCCCCATCTCTCTCTCCTTCCACCTCTCATCTTTTGCCAGTGCCTCCCATTGCTCAAACTCAACAGGAAACCAGAAGGCAAAGAAATATAAATAATGGAGTCCATAGGGATTAGCCCTCCCTTCACCTTCCCAGGATCCAGAGCAAGGTAAAGAAAGGAGGAGAATGTATTAGGGGAAGAAAGGAGAGGGGCAAATGGAAAATTACCAGCACAGGCAGGCACTGGCTGAGCAACTTACCCTTCACAATAATCCCAGGAGAAAGGATTTTGATCCTCATTCGCAATGAGGAAACCAAGGCATAAGGAGATCCATTAACTTGCCCAAAGTCACAGAGTAACAAAGTGGCTGAACCAGGATTCATACGCAGGCAGTCTGACACCAGAGTCTGTATGCTTAAAACAATACACTCAAATGCCTTGTGCAATAAGCAAAGGAATGAACAAGTGTAACTAACGCAATGGCCAAGTGTCTCTTCTGCATCCATCCTTGTAATGACAAAGCCTAGGAAATCTTCATAATCCCACACCTGATGAATTTCTCTCCCAACTGCACCCCTCAGTAGAAAGCACAGCCATAATCTAGAACAGCAGGTGTCAAACATTTGGTCTGAGGACCCCAAATTTTGAAAACCATCAAAGAGCTTTTGTTTATGTGACTTTTATCTGTCCATGTCAAATGAGAAATTCAAACTGAGAAATTTTTGAATTACAAAAGTACACACCACACAAAAATGATGCCATCACCTATTGTGGTGCTGCTGAGAAACTCCACTGCACACTTATCAGAGAATAAGTGTGAAAGGGGCAACTAACATATTAGTGTTATTACGGAAAGAGTTCTGACTTCAGGGATCCCCTTGAAAGGACTTGGGGACCTGCCACTTGTCCTCAGACCACAGTTTGAGAATTCTCAACCTAGAAGGTGCCTTTATTTTATTAAAATAATTATATAAACCATAGCCTTATATATGATTAGCCTGAACTTAGTCACCTAAGCCTCATTTCTCCTTCTCCCTCTCTCTTTAATCCCATTATTACTCAGATCCCATTTATCCAGAGTGCAGAATGCTTTTGGAAGCCACCTCCCAGGACCAGAGTCCAGAGAGGGAAAGCAGCTCCACCAGGGCTGCCCCTGGAGCGGGTTGATCAGCCCAGCTGAAGCAGTCACCCATGGAAATACAGTCTTTCCAGGAGTCACATCAGAGAGCAGGCAACAGATGACAAAGCAGGGAGAAAGGCAGAGTTCTATGAAAAGAAACTGCTAAACTGGCAACAGTCTGGGAGGCAAATGAAGCAAGTGCTCACCCCAAAGCAATCCCAGAGCAAGAAGGACGGGGCACGGAATGGGGAAAGCTGAGGAATGCATGCCCCAGACATTCTATTCATTTATCTGGCTTGTGCTCCTGGATATCATAGCAAGACAAGAAGAGGGAGATAGTCCCCTTCCTCCCCACCTTAAAGCTGGTCATCTGGTTCACAGATATCGTAGGCTCCAATAAACTCTGAAAGGCAATCAGGAAAATGGTAAATCAGATGCTGCATGGATTTACTGGATATAAAATGGTATCCTTTTTTTAATCTGGTTTTGTACTTTATTTTTCTTTTATGCTACCTTTAAGCTATTTGATTTCATCCACCTACTTTCCATCCTTCAGCAAGCGTATTTATATTCTGCAATGAAAAGAAAGATTTGGTATCGTAGTCTCTCACATAAAGCTGTTCCGTCGGAAATGTGTGTGACCTCATCTCACTCTCCATTCTCTCCAGAAAGAAATGAATTCCCTTCTGAAGTCATCTCTGCCAACTCACAGTGGGCACCATTCATCCCCAGCTGAGAATCAACACGCTTGCAGACACAGCCCCATCATCTTCACAACACTTTCTATTTTTTAATCAGCCATTTGCTGAGCACTGAGACACGCACTGTACACATGTTATTTCTAAGCTTCAAAACATCTCCACTAAGGAAGCATCATTGTCCCTATTTTGTAGATGAAGAAATCGAGGCTCAAAAAAATAATGTGCTTTATCCAGCTGGTAAGTGACTCAGCCGTGATTTGAACCCAGGATGTAACAGGTTCCAAAACCTTCGTTAACCCAGCTTCCGTGTTGCCTTTTGACCATTTTTTTTTCCCCCTCTAATCAGCAGCAATCTCCTCATGCATCCCAAACTTTGTTCACTGCTGTATCAGGCACAGCTCTCCTGAGAGTGGTGCATAAGCCTGGTCTGACGGTTCCTTGGTTAAGAAGCAGACGCACTGGACTTTCTGACAACCACATAGAAGTCATGCTTACTACCTCTTGGCTTGCAGCTGACAATTTCCTCCATACATTGTGAGTGATACCACTGCATTCTTTTTCTTTCTCAGACATGATTCCTTCAGTGCCTTGCTAATTACCTCCAGCCTGTCCTTGTTGCTTGCAATTCCAAATACTCCTTTAAAAACAAATTAGGTAAATCTCCCTCTTGCCCACTCTGCACATTTTCTGTCATTGTCCTTGGAGTAATGAACTTTCCCTGGGCTTATGGGGAAAAAAAAAAAAAGCATGGAAGTTGAAAATATCCAGTTTAATGTAGCAGGGGGATAGATAGTTCTGATTGACCAACCAAATGCTTCATTATCCCCCAAATTAGCATTTCACAACTTTCTGCCACAACTCATTTTCCTGAGTCTTAACAGGCTAAAACAGCAAATGGGCAAATGTTGCAATTTTCTAACTGAGATGATTGCCCTGACACGGGCCGAGGTTTGAATACATCTGTGCACATGCTGACGTGTGTGTGTTGAGATGTGTTCTGTGGACATGAGTGAAGGGGTGCCTCAGAACATGTGGTTAATCCATACCTACACCCAGTAGACTTGGCCTCCTGAGATCTCCAAAAACGTGGAGAACCAAAGACCTTTAAACTACAAATTAACTGCCAACCCCAAGTCTCCTAGCCGAATGAAAAGTGGGATAGCACTGGCTCAACCCAGCTCAACGACATGAGTTTTACAAAATATTTTTATGTTGAGCTCCTCTCCACACTACATTATCTTCCTACACCCACCTCCACCTCTACACTCAGAGCCACCTACACTCTATCATAAACAGGACCCATTACCAGAGCTTACAACATGAGGTGGGCTCCCAGCTGGGGGGTATCTTTTCTTGGGGACATCCACACGCACTGGCAAACCAGTGCTTGGAATTAGGACCCATCCCCTCTGGTTTGTTATGACCAGTCAAGTTGCCTGCCTCAGACAAAGAACAAGTTTCCCAACCCTGAACAGTGCTGCTCTCACCAACCATACCTTAACACAAATGAGAGGAACAGGATGTAGAGACATGGGTCTCAAAGTGGCAGCCCTGGGACACTGAGAGTGAAAGATGCAGCATGAGAAAAGAAAGGAAGGAGAGGTTAGGTGGCCAATAAACCTGGAAAGGAATCCTGGAATGGGAGTCCCCTCTGGTGGTTCACAGAGTACATTAGTCCTACAAAAGGCTCTGAGGAATCCTGTGATAAAGAAACCTGTTTAACTGGATTCAACCCAAATTGATTTGGCTGCACAATGGTCTTTTCCGCGTAACTTCACTTAGACTTCTGCAGAACTAACAGTCCCCTGAGCAGTTTGGGGAAAATGCTATTCTAAGTTAAAAGGAAATGAAGGCTGTTTCTGTCAAGGAATTATCTCTCACAAAGGAAACATTTCAAGAAAATGAAAAGAGAGAGAGAGACAGAGACAGAGAGAGAATGCAGCCCAGGCGGTTTAGATCCTCACCACAGTCTGTCTAGCAAATCTCATTTCTGTTTGTGGGTCTTTTTTTAAATTTCCTGCAAGATCTTATGCTAATTGTGTGTGTGTTAACCTCTGTGTAGAGGGTGCATGCGTGTACTGATGTGTGTGTGAGGGCATTCCCAGGAACAAAGGGTTCTCTTCAATGATGGAAAACAAGACTACATCTAAATGCCCTCACAAAGACACCACAGCTCTTCCAGCACATCTCCAGGACTGAAACCATGCCAACTGAGCTTTCAACCATGCATTAAAAATTAGAATTAAAATGCAATACCTTAGGGGTAGATTCCCCTCTTATAGTGAATTAGCTTAGGAGCAAATAAAAGCCTAATTATCTAGGAAAAAGGATCATGCTTTTCACTCCACAGAGATTCCAAGGCTGGCCCTATTCTGTTTGAGAGTTCACATCACATGACCATGATGAGAGGATTTGGTGCCACCCACCTGAATAGCGCTGCCCCAGGTCACTCTGTATCTCCCTGTGTCACTCCTGAGAGAAACACATATGCCTGACAAAGACGGCCAGGAAGCCAGCATCACAAGTCTGCTTTTGGTCAGCAAGGGCAAGAAGACATTGTGAGTCTAACTCCACCCTGACCTCAGATGGGAAATGTTATGAATTATACAGCATTGAAAGGATGAAAACAAGTGAACAGAAAAGGAATAACAGAAGAGGGTGGAAACAAGTGAACAGAAAAGGAAGGCAAGCTTAGAGGTTGATATGGTTTGGATGTGCATCCCCTCCAAATCTCATATTGAAATGTAATCCCCAATGTCGGAGGTGGGGCCTGGTGGGAGGTGATTAGATCATGGTGGCAGAGGGCGGATCCCCTCATGAATGGCTTAGCACCATCTCCTTGGTGATAAGTGAGTTCTTTCTCAGTTGGTTTACACAAGATATAGTTGTTTAAAGTGTGTGGTACCTCCTCCCCTGTCTCTTGCTCCTTTTCTCACTATGTGATATGCCAGCTCCCTTTTGCCTTCCACCATGATTGTAAGCTCCCTGAGGCCTCACCAGAAGCCAAGTAGATGCCAGCACCATGCTTCCTATATAGCCTGCAAAACTGTGAGCCAAAATAAACCTTTTTGCTTTATAAATGACCCAGTCTCAGGTATTTCTTTATAGCAATGCAAGGCTGGATTACTACAAAAAATTGGTACTGAGGAGTAGGGTGTTGCCATAAAGATACCTGGAAATGTGGAGGTGGCTTTAGGACTACGTGATGGGCAGAGGTTGAAAGAGTTTGGAGGACTCAGAAGAAGACAGGAAGATGAAGTAAAGTTTGGAACTTCCTTCAAACTGGTCAAATGATTGTGACCAAAGTGCTGATAGAGATATGGACAGTGAAGTCCAGGTTGCTGAGGTCACAGATGAAAATAAGGAAGCTTTTGGGAACTGAAGTAACGGTCATCTGTGTTCCACCCTAGCAAAGAACTTGGCTGCATTGTATCCACATTTTAGGGATCTGTGGAAGTTTGAAATTAAAAGTCATGACTTACGGCATCTAGTGGAAGAAATTTCTAAGCAGCAAAATGTTCAAACTGTGGCCTCGCTACTTGTAACAACCTATGATCAGACATGGGAGCCAAGGAGCATATCTTTAAAAGGGAAGCAGAGATTAAAAATTTGGAAAATCTGCATCTTGGCCATGTGGTAGAGAAAGAAAGAGCATTTTCAGAAGAGGAATACAAGCAGACTGCTGAGCAACAACTTGCTAGAGAGATTAGCATGACTGAAAAGGAGCCAAGTGCTAATATCCAAAACAATGGGGAAAAGGTCTTGAATGTATTTCAAAGATCTTCAAGGCAGCTCTGCCTATCACAGGCCCAAAGGCCTAGGAGGAAAGAATAATGTCAGGGGCCAGGCCCACAGCGTCATTGCCCTGCTCAACCTTGGGACATTGCTCCCAGAATCCTGGTAGCTCTGGCTCTAGCCTCAGCTCAAAAGGCCACAGATACAGCTTGGGCCACCACTCCAGAGAACACAAGCCATAAGCCTTGGCAGCTTCAACATGGTGTTAAGTATGCAGGCACATGGAATTCAAGAGTGAAGGAGGCTTGACAGCTTCCACCTAGATTTCAGAGGATGTATGGGAAAGCCTAGGTGCTCAAGCAGAACCCTGCCACAGGAGAAGAGCCCCTGAAGATAGCCTCTACTAGGCCAGTGTTGAGGGGAAATATATAGTTGGAGGCCCCACACAGAGTCCCCCACAAGGGCACTGCCTCATGGAGCTGTGGGAATGGGGCCACCACCCTCCAGACCTAAGAATGGTAGCGCCATGGGCAGCTTGCATCTTCAACCTGGAAAAACTGCTATCACTCAACTCAACCCATGACAGCAGGCTCAAGGGCTGCATTCTACAAAGCCACATGGGCGGAGCTGCCCAAGGCCTTGGGAGCCCACTCCTCACAGCAATGTGTCCTGGAAGTGAAACACGGAGTCAAGAGTTATTTTCAAACTTTAAGATTTAACATCTGCCCTCCTGGGTTTCAGACTTGAGTGAGGCCTGGTGCCTCTTTCTTTTGGCCAATTTCTCCCTTTTGGGATGGGAATATATACTCAATGCCTGTGCCACTATTGTATCTAGAAAATAAATAACTTATTTTTTTATCTCACAGGCTTCTAGGTGGAAGGTACTCATCTCCAGACAAGACTTGGGATTTGGGACTTGGAATTTTTGAGTTAGTGCTTGAATAAGTTAAGACTTTAGGGGACTATTATAAAGGCATGATTGTATTTTGAAAGGTGAGAAAGACATGAGATTTAGGGGACCAGAGGCGGAATGATATGGCTTGGATATTTGCCCCCTCCAAATCTCATATTGAAATGTGATTCCCAAATATTTAACATGGGGCCTGGTGGGAAGTGTTTGGATCATGGGGGCAGGTACCCCATGAATGGTTTAGCACCATCCCTTTGGTGATAAGTGAGTTCTTGCTCAATTAGTTGACTTGAGATTTGGTTGTTTAAAAGAATCTGAGACCTCCCTCTTCTTTCTGTCTTGCTCTCACTCTCGCCATGTGACACATTAGCTTCCCTGTCACTCCCACCATAATTGGAAGCTTCCTAAGGCCTTCACCAGAAGCGGAGTAGATGATGGTGCCATGCTTTTACAGCCTGCAGAACCTTTAATAAGAGCCAAATAAGAGCTTTTTTCTTTATAAATTACCCAGCCTCAAATATTTCTTTTTTTTTGTTTTGTTTTTGTTTTGTTTTTTGAGATGGAATCTTGCCCTGTCGCCCAGGCTAGAGTTCAATGGCGCAATCTCGGCTCACCGCAACATCCATCTCCCGAATTCAAAGGATTCTCCTGCCTCAGCCTCCCGAGTAGCTGGGCTTATAGGCACCCGCCACCACAACCAGCTGATTTTTGTGTTTTCAGTAGAGGTGGGGTTTCACCATGTTGGCCAGGCTGGCTCAAACTCCTGACCTTGAGATCTGCCCACTTTGGCCTCCTAAAGTGCTGGGATTACAGGCATGAGCCACTGTGCCCAGCCCAGATATTTCTTTATAATGACACGAGAATGGACTAACACACAGGCACTGAATGTCATGCACAGTCCCACACGGTGAGCAGTGGGTAGGATGTGAATCCACATCAATGTGATTCCAAGTCCTTATTCCTCACACTGCACCAGAGGAGAATTTCATAAGCTCACCTTCAAGTCAAGATTCTGATCTCCACGTTCTTTGACCATTAGCAACAGAGACTCTACCCTTCCTAGGAATAACTCAAGGTGCTCAGCTCAGATCTGAACTGGTCCAACCTGCGCCAGCTACTAAGGTATGATTTCTAGCATGATCTGAATGTTTGTGCCCCCTCCAGATTCTTATGTTGAAACTTAATCACCAAGACAATGGCATTAGGAGATGAGATCTTTGGAAGTTAATTAGGTCAATTAGGTCATAAGAATACCTCCCTTATGAATAGGACTAGTGCCCTTATGCAAAAGATCCCAGAGAGCTGTTTTACCCCTTCCACCATGTGAAGATGCAGCAAGAAGGCGCCATCTGTGAACAAGGAAGTAGGCCTTCACCAGGTACCAAATCAACCAGTACTTTGACCTTGGACATCCCAGCCTCCAGAACTGTAAGAAATACATTTCTGTTGTTTATAAGCGACCCAGATGTTTGATATCTCATTATAGCAGCCCAAGATGACTAAGATAATCTCTTGCTTCCAAATTGCCTCTGCTTTGTGGCCCTAGAACTCAGACTCAGCTGACCTCACTTCTCCTTTGTCAGCTGGACTCTGCCCAGAGCGGCCACTAGGCAGAGACTGGCAGACAGGAGCTGGGGAGCAGAGAAGTGCTCTATCCCCTTTCCTTGCCCCTAGGAATGGCCCCATATTGTCCCCAGGAATGGCCTTGTTTCAAGCAACAATAGTTGATTCCAGTCTTCAGCGCATTTTAGCACTTACAGACCAACTTCATTTTGACCCCTTCAAGGTACCAGTAGCAGTCAGGCAGTGCCGTCTCCTCAGAGGTCTAGCTTCCCTGACACTCTCCTCTGAGCTAAGCTGCCAAGGCATCAGCCCCAGCTCTGCAGGGCCTTCCATCTCCTGGATGGCAGCTCCAGCTGGGGAGAACCAGGCTCTGCAGGGACCCTTCTCTGGGCTACTAACTTGTGTTAATCCTAACCTCTCCCTTGGTTACCACAGCCTTAGGGCTGGACAGTGTTTTCTACATACACATCTTTGTTCTTACCTAGTGTTTCGTTTTTGCTCTTATTCAGCCTCCTAAGACCTGTGTGTCCAACTTCCCATATTAAATTCCCTTTATGAAATACATAGTATTGTTCCCATGTTCCTGACCAGATCCTGACTCATAAAGGACTCAACTCTGGCAATCATCTGAACAAAGCTGACCCCAAAAGTGAATTCAAAGCTGCAGACTCCTGGGAGGAGATTCTGCTATGTTTGCTTATGCCCAAGGTGCCATCTCAGAGCGAAAGTGTAGCTGTCTTTCCATCCATCAGTGAACATTTCACAGGCCCTGGAAGCTAAGGTTGGCCAGCCCTGCTGCCCAATCCTTATTTCAGCCCCATTAAGCTGCCAGCCTCAGGTCTTGCCTAGAGCTCCCTGGGAGCAGTTTCTCCAACTTTAACTTCTTCTCTTGTTAGCTGAGGATCCTCAGTTCTGCTGACCTTGCTCACTGGTGGAGAGGGGCTGAAACATCCTGTTTGGCAGGCAGGGATACGGGCAGTTTAGCACCCAGAGACAGCTAGAGGAATGCTGTGAATAGGACATCAGACGGACCTCCTGGAGAGAGGGGAAAAGGGAATGCCTTTGTCCTTGCTTGAGCTCTAGCATACCTCTTAGCACGGGACACACAGCCTCACCCTCTCCCACTACATCTTGACCCTTATTCAAGCATGTTTCATCTTCCATTCATAGGGCCTAACCCATAGTAGGTGCAAAATCAACACTATTACACATGAAAAAAAAAAATTTTAAGAGTCACTGAAGATATGCTGCCAAAGAACTTCCAACTCAACAATGCTGGTAGAAGAGGTGAGGTCAGACTTCTTTTTGGAATGAAATATCCAGGGCCCTCATTTATAAAGACTGTTATGGGCTGAAATGTATCCCTTTATAATTCCTTTTTTAGAATATTAGCCTGTAGAACCTCAGAGTGTGACTGTATTTGGAGCTAGGGCCTTTATAGAGATTATCAAAATAAAATGAGTGGGCCTTAATCCAATATAACTGGTTTCTTTGTAAGGAGAAGAGATTGGGACACAGACAAGCACAGAAGACCATGTGAAGACCCAGGGAGAAGACGGCCATCTGCAAGCTAAGGAAAAAGGCCTCAAAAGAAACCAACCCTGCCAACACCTTGATCTTCAACTTCTAGCCTCCAGAATTGTGAGAAAATAAATTTCTGCTCTTTAAACCACCCAATCGATGGGACTGGGTTATGGCAGCCCTAACAAACTAGTATGGAAACCATATATTCCAATTTAAAATCCAGGACCCAAGTGTACAAAGATCTGTGTAAAATTAAGGACAAACATACTGGGTGGGCTTGAAGTGAGGTCATCTGTGGGAAGGGCCTTTAGAGCCTCATGAATTGAGTTGCACAGAATGGGACACAAAGTGTGCCTATTTTATGCCAAACCAACTCTCACCAAAACATAGGCCCTGCTGCTGAATGCAGATGATCAGCTGAACTCTCTGGAATGGGAAGGCACAGGCAGAGGCACGACCCGCAACACAACCTCCAAAGGATTCCCCTTTTGTTTCCCATTCCTCATGATCTCCATTTCACCCAGAACCAGAACTCCACAGGCTGCAAACTCTCTCTTTCAGCAAAGTCATAAAACTTCTTTGAAGTTCCAATGGTTCTTCTGTAAAACTGAGGTAAAATCTGCTTCACAAGTTGGTCATTTTGATTCCATTTGAAAGACTTTTACAAATTGTGGAGCACAATGCCAATATGGGCCAATATTAGCCAATATGTATGTGATCGTCACTCTTTTTCAACGCAAGAATGCAAAATTCATTTTCCTGGTTTCCTTTTACATCCGCTGATGTGGACAGTCCTTCTCCAAAAAAAATTGTCATAGTTTGGGTTTCCTGAGAAGCAAAGCCTGAGATAAGCATTTGAGCGTGCAGATTTTTTTGTAAAGTGTCCCCAAGATACCTCAGCAGGGGAGTGGAGAAGCAGAAAAGTCAGAAAAGAAGACCAATAAAGAGTGTGTTATCAAACAGGGTGCCAGTGTGGGTGACCAGAGCTTAGCCCTGCACAGGAGCTCTGGGACATAGTAAGCCCACAGCGCACGGCACAGGAAGCCAGGCCCATCCATGCATTTACTCCCTTTGCTCACTGACTGAGAGACACCAACACCTGAGAAGGGTGTGTTAGTTCTGATATTTCCATTGGGCAGACCTGGCTCTGGTCACCCAAGATAACCCTCAGGCAATGGCCCTGGCATTTTAAAATCATGCACAAAAATAATAAGGCCCACGGGGGGGTGAGCATCTACCCTTAGAATCATTCTTGCCAAGTGGTTGCTTAAATTGGGTTTGATGTGCTTTTGAAACATGATGAATTGTTCCATTTCTTACGAGCCATAGACCAATCTGTAATTCCATATATGTTATACACTTTTCTGCTTTGAAATGTTCCTGTATGACCCTCCTACTACTTTGGATTTCTGTCCTATGGCATCCACTTCTCAGTGATGGGTTTCCTTGAGTCTTGCTGGAAAACCAAGCCTTGCCTTTCATAGGTCACCATCTTCATCTAACCATGGAATGTTCTTTGAGGGCTCACTCTTGCATGTCCCTTTGAAGACTCACTCACAGCTATGTGCAGACACCCACACACACATACCACATCATACCAATGCACTTTTTATCACAGTTATCAGGATAGGACAAGCATACACTATAGTAACAAATAACCCCACAATCTCAATAGTTTAATACAACAGAAGTCTATTTCTTGCTCACTCCTGTGTGGAGCTGGGTGACTCCCTGGGATTTTGGCGATCCAGGGTGCTTTGGTGGATCCGCACATCTGCAGGAGTCTTCCAAGCTCACTGTGGCAGGGAAGAGAGAAACTAAGAGAATCACATGTAGGCTTGTCACTGCCTCAACCGAGACCAGCACACATCATGTCTACCCTCATGTCACAGGCACCATCTAACTGCAGAGGGTGGGGCAGTGTGATGTCTATGTGCCCACAAGGGAAGGAAGAGCAGACATTGATGCTCAGCAGTGATGTGTGCCAGTTACTGCCAGGGAGGTGGTCTTGTGAGAACCCACCAACAACAGAACCACAGTAAGACAATAATGCTGAGCGGGGCTCCATGAGACCTGGGAGACCTAGATCAGAGCCAACAATGGGAGTCAGATTTGCTCCAGGACTAAGCAAGTTTACAAACATTCGCTCTACAAATTCTTAGCATTCAGTGAAGCCACATATGATGCCAAGTCCCTTTGCCTTAAAACATTTGGATTTTCACTTAACTGATGTGTCATCTATGTCATGCAGTTTACTTGTCTGATATAGCATGGGTATACTCAAATGCAAGACATCAGGGTGAATGCACCAAGATGCCATGAGCTCACTGGGAGATAATGGGAAAGGGGAATATATGTGACCAAGTAACAGTCACAAACAGGCTGACTCCAACTGGCAGACACCCTATTTGTGATGATGATAGAAAGGGCCTGAAATTGAGAGAAGACTGTGCTCAGGAGATATCCCAGATTCCACCTGGGATCTATACAAGGATCAATGACATCCCTGAAGACCTGTGAGCCAAGTGGGACTTGGTCTTTTTTTAAGTTATCATAAGATTCCAAAGGGAGACTGACAATGAGGTCTTGGCCTTAGGAAAAAGTACGATGACTACACATTAAGAACCAACACTGATTGATTGTTGAGGCGATCAGTCTCATAGGCTTTATAACAAATACTGAGAAACTGAATGCCGCTGCTGAACCACAGGTTTGGTTCTTATAATGTAGTTGCAATTCTTTCCCTGCCTCAGAAGCATTTACTTTTATAAATATAGAGGCTTGAGATGTCTACTTTTAAATTCTAAACATTAAAGTATACTCCCTGCCAACATAAGCATAGCCTTTACTTCCGAGTTGCCTCGAGTGAAGCTGAATATGGAAACTTCAACCAGGCAAACCCTGCAGGCTATTCCCAGCTCAGGGAACCACATGCATCAAATGTAGGAATTGGTCCAGGAATCACCGAGGAAGGAGACAGCAGTCTTGCCCTCGAAGGGAGAGCAGAAACAGCAGCACAGCCCATGAGAGGTACGCCGCCAGACTGGAGCTGGCCAAGCCACTGCACCATTTCTTATCGCTAATTCCCTTGGAAATATGTAGCTATTTCAGCTACAAAAAGGCACACTCACAAACTCAGCCCAACTAATCCATCCTTGCTCTCACTGCTGCAGCTTTTCCTCAGGAGAAAACCTGTCAGTCAAATATCAGGATGTGACTCATCCAATTCCCTCAAAAGGCAATTTCAACCTATTGGTGGTCAACATGCCTCTGAAAGCCAGGTTATGGCAGCTTCTAGGCCACTGTGGAGACTCTTTTGTTAAAGATTGCCTTACATTTAGAGAAGGCACTTAGAAACACTGATTTATATCAAGTAATAACATTTTAATTAATGCTCTAACTTATAAACCCTGCATGTTGTGTGAGTTAGAACGCAAACCCAAAGCGATCGTTCTTTCAGAATGAGAGAAGTATCCACTTGGCTAAAACAATGAACTGACCCATCTGATGGCTTTATTCAGCCAGAGTGGATGCTGCCTGGGTTTTGCAAGGAACAGGTTTTTCTCAATGTGTAATTCAATGATTCATTCTATTCTGGTGTCCCAAGTGACTACACTGAGTCTTACCAAGTCTGCGAGAAGAACCCCTGTTTCCTGTCACTCCTGGTGTATCAGAAAGACCACTCTGTCAGGCTGGGATCCAGGGAGGCCAAGTCAGGACAGAGGTGTTCTGGTCCCTTTGCTTTGCTGAGGAAGCACAGGAGTGATGATGGGCAGCTGCACAGGCGAGCTGGGGCGCACCAAGATTTGAACCCCAGCTTGCCTGTTGCCCAAGTCTGTGCTTCCTCCACCGCACTGTGCTGATCTGTGTATCTTAAATGTGGTGGGCATTTCCTACTGCCACTTCCCTTTTTCTATCTCTCTCTTGTCTCATTTTCTTTGGGCACTCACATAACCGAAAGCATCATCTAAAGTGGGGGGAAGAAAAAGAAAAACCATCACAGCATCAATAACCCTGTTAGGAGCTGGCTTATTTCAAATTACAGCAGATGCCTGAAAGAGAACTAATCGATATGTGCTCCCTTCCTCCTGGAGGTGCGGCAGCACTCCCGTGCCATTTATGAGTTTTATGAAACTCCGGTCATTTTCTAGCAGTTCAGGGAGCTCTAAATTTTGCTTTTACCAATATACACTTCAACCCCAAAATGGAAAATCATTTTGTAAAATAGAAGAGCAGTCCATTCTTTAAATATGAGATTGATATATGATTCTTGCTTTAGATATGGTCGTGAAAATTCTTCAATTAATCCATCGCTGTCACTGCAGCAAATTCACCGTGATTTGAAGTCTGTCTGTGCACCTCCTAGAAGAACTTCCCCCCAGTCCTCCAATTTACTAAGGCATTGCCCCTAAAAGCACTACCTTTGTCAAATTTCCTAAACATTTAAGTCTATTTCCAATGACATGTGAAAGGATTAGCAAACAAAGTTCCCTTTAGTCAATTTCACATGAAAAAGTATAGTTTGCTTATCAGTCCTATTAGGATATATAAAAGCTTGAATATATTTTTCCTGGAAAAATATATGACTGAGTATCCTTCCAATTTTCACATCTCAAATAGCTCCTTATTACCTTCTTATGTTATATAATTAGAAAAGCACCGGGAATCCCCTCCCCACACCTCTCAAATATTCAAGCACACCTCGCTTTATTGCACTTTGCTTTATCGTGCTTCATAGATACGGCATTTTTTTAACCAATTGAAAATTTGTGGAAATCCTGCCTCAAGCAAGTCTATCAGTGCCATTTTTCCAACAGAATGTGGTTGCTTTGTGTCTCTGTGTCACCTTTTGGTGACTTCCACAATATTTCTACCTTTTTCATTACTATTACATCTGTAATAGTAATCTATGATTAGTGGTCTTTGATGTTACTGTTGTAATTGTTTTGGGGGCACCACCAATCACACCCGTATAAGATGGCGAACTTCATCGATCAATGTTGTATATGTATTCTGACTGCACGAACCAGCCATTCCCCCATCTTTCTCCCCTCCTGAGGCCTCCCCTTTTTGCGAGACACAACAGTATTCAAATTAGGCCAATTAATAACCCTACAATGGCATTTAGCATTCAAGTGAAAGGAAGAATCACAGATCTCTCACTTTAAATCAAAAGCTAGAAATGATTAAGCTTAGTGAGGAAGGCATGTAGAAAGCCAAGGTTGGCCAAAAGCTAGGCCTCTTGCACCAGACAGCTATCAAGGTTGTAAAAACCTCTTGAAGGGAATTAAAAGTGATACTCCAGTAAACATACACATAAAAGAAAGTGAAACAGCCTTCTTGATGATATGGAGAAAGTTTTAATGGTCCGAATAGAAGATTGAACCAGCCACAACATTCTCCTTTTTTTATTTATTATTATTATTATTATTGTTTTGTTTTTTGAGACGGACTCTTGCTCTGTCACCCAGCAAGCTCCACCTCCCGGGTTCATGCCATTCTCCTGCCTCAGCCTCCTGAATAGCTGGGACTACAGGCGCCCGCCACCATGCGTGGCTAATTTTTTTTATTTTTAGTAGAGACAGGGTTTCACCATGTTAGCCAGGATGGTCTTGATCTCCTGACCTTGTGATCCACCTGCCTCAGCCTCCCAAAGTGCTGGGATTATGGTCATGAGCCACCGCGCCTGGCCCAGCCACAATATTGTTTTAAGCCAAAGCCTAATCCACATCAAGGCCCCAACTCTCTTCAATTTATTGAAGGCTGAGAGAGATGAGGAAGCTGCAGAAGAAAGGTTGGAAACTAACAGAGATTGAGTCATGAGGTTTAAGGAAAGAAGCCACCTTCATAACATAAAAGTGCAACCAGCAAGTGCTGATATAGAAGCTGCAGCACATTATCCAGAAGATGTAGCTGAGATCACTGATGAAGGTGTCTCAAGTAACAACAGATTTTCATTACAGCCAAAGCAGCCTACCTTACATTGAAAGAAGATACCAACTGAGACTTTCATAGCTACAGAAAAGTCAAAGTTTGGTTCCAAAGTTTCAAAGAACAGGCTGACTCTCTTGTTAGGGGCTAATGCAGCTGGTGATTTCAAGTTGAAACCAGTGCTCATTGGCCATTTTGAAAATCCTAGGGCCCTTCAAAGTTATGCTAAACCTACTCTACATGCACTCTATAAATGGAACAACAAAGCCTGGATGACAGAGTATCTGTTTACAGCACGGTATACTGAACATTGTAAGCCCACTATTAGAGGAAACCTACTTCTCAGAAAAAAAATTGTTAAAATATTACTGCTAATTAACAAGGCACCTGTTCACCCAAGAGCTCTGATAAAGATGTACAAGAAAATTAATATTGTTTTCATGGCTGCTAACACAATATCCATGTATCAAGGAGTAATTTCAACTTTCAAGTCTTGCTATTTAAGAAATACATTTAGTTAGGCTATAGCTGCCACAGATAGTGATTCCTCCGATGGATATGGGCAAAGCAGATTTAAAACCTCTGGAAAGAATTTGCCATGCTAGATACTATTAAGAATCTTTATGATTTACGGGAGGAGGGAAAAGTATTAACATTAACAGGAGTTTAACTATAAAAACCCTAGAAGAAAACCTACGAAATACCATTCAGGACATAGGCACAGGCAAAGATTTCATAATGAAGATGCCAAAAGTAATTGCAACCAAAGCAAAAATTAACAAATGAGACCTAATTAAACTAAAGAGCTTCTGCACAGCAGAAGAAACTATTATCAGAGTAAATACACAAGCTACAGAATGGGAGAAAGTTTTTGCAAACTATGCATCTGGCAAAGGTCTAGTATCCAGCATCTATAAGGAACTTAAACAAATTTACAAGAAAAAAACAAACAACCCCATTAAAAAGTGAATAAAGGACGTGAACAGACACTTCTCAAAAGAAGATATACATGTGGCCAACAATCATATGAAGAAAAGTTCAATATCACTGACCATTAGAGAAATGCAAATCAAAACCACAGTGAGATACCATCTCACACCAGTCAGAATAGCTATTATTAAAATGACGAGAAATAACAGATGCTAGTGAGGTTGGGGAGAAAAAGGAACACTCTTACACTGCTGGTCGGAGTGTAAATTAGTTCAACCATTGTGGAAGACAGTATGACAATTCCTCTTCAAAGACCTAAAGACAGAACTACCACTCAAGTCAGCAATCCCATTACTGGGTGTATACCCAAAGGAATATAAATCATTCTGCTATAAAGACACATGCATGCATATGTTCATTGCAACACTATTCAGAATAGCAAAGACATGGAATCAATCTAAATGTCCATCAGTGATAGACTGGATAAAGAAAATATGGTACATATACACTGTCAAATACTATGCAGCCATAGAAAAGAATGAGTTCATGTTTTTCACAGGGACATAGATGGAGCTGCAGGCCATCATCCTTAACAAACTAACACAGGAACGGAAAACCAGATGCCACATGTTCTCACTTATAAGTGGGAGCTGAATGACAAGAACACATGAACACATAGAGGGGAAGAATGCACACTGGGGACTACTGGAGGGTGTAGGGTAGGAGAAGGGAGAGGATCAGGAAAAATAACTAATTGATATTAGGCTTAATACCTGGGTGATGAAATAACCTGTAGAACAAACACCCATGACACACTTTTACCTATGTAGCAAAAATGCAAATCATGCACATGTACCCTTGAAATTAAAAGTTAAAAAAAAAAAAAAAAAAAAAAACAGGAGTTTGAAAGAAGTTGATTCCAATTCTCGTTGATGACTTTGAGGGGTTCAAGACTTCAGTGGAGAAAGTAACTGCAGATGTGGTGGAAATGGTAGAGAACTAGAATTAGAAATGGAACCTGAAAATGTGACTGAATTGCTGCAATCTCATGACAAAACTTGAATGAATGAGGAGTTGCTTCTTATGGATGAGCAAAGAAAGTTGTTTCAAATTAGTCTGCAAGTCACAATTCCTTCCTACTTGGGACATCAACATCTGCAAGTCACAATTCCTCTCTACTTGGGACATCACACAGATGAAAAAAGGTGCCTGTCTGATCTGAATAGCCAGAATACTGGGACAGGTGAAGGCTGTGAGTTGGTTAGCTTTCCTGCTGGTCTGGCAGGGGAGCTGGGGTAGTTCCCACTCTTCACTCTGATAAAACCTTAGCACATCTAATTAAGAGATCCCCCAACCACCTTCATCAAGGCTTAGACCTCTGACCATCATTGGGTATTACTTTTACACACCTGTCTTAGCTACAACTGGTCCCTACCCAAGGATACTTCCCCTATTGGCATGAAGCCTGAATTATCAACTCAGTAAATTAAATACTGGGTAAAAAATAAATAAATAAATAAAGCATATACCACAAGAGAACAAGATAAGCTTCAAGAGATCCATAGAAGACATTCCAACCCCATAGAAGACAGTAACTTGCCCACACACCAAGTACATAACTACTAGAACCCCATAGAAGACAGTAACTTGCCCACACACCAAGTACATAACTACTACAACCAGCATCCGGGAAAGCTAGCACACAAAGACTCTCTAAAACTAAGGAACTCATTCAGAATATTCACCCCTACAAACAGCAAGAATCAAACTAGGCTAAAATAAATTACAAACATTAAAGTCGGAATCTTAAGAGGAAAAAAAAGAAATTTTTAAAAATGCTCCAATCAAAAACAAATTCAAGAACAATTTTAAGAAATAGTCTACCCAAATAAGAAAGAACAGAAAAGCAATTCTGGTAATATGACAAAACAAAGTTCTATAACACTCCCAAAAGACTACCACCTCCCCAGCAATGGATCCAAACCAAGAAGAAATCTCTGAAATGCTAGAAAAAGAATTCAGAACATTGATTATTAAGCTACTCAAGGAGATACCAGAGAAAGATGAAAAACAACTCAAAGTAATTTAAAACGTAATTCAGGATAGGAATAAATACTTTTCTAGAGAAATAGAAATCATAAAGAGAAAAACAAATTCTAGAAATGAAAGACACACTTAGGAAAATACAAAACACAGTGGAAAGTTTCAACAATGACTAGAACAAGTAGAAGAAAGAATTTCAGAGCTCATAAACAAGGCTTTTGAATTAACCCAATCAGACAAAGAAAAAGAAAGAAGAATTTTAAAAGAATGAACAAAGTTTCTAAGAAATATGGGATTATGTAAAATGGCCAAACCTATGAATAATTGGTGTTCTTGAGGGAGAAGAGAAGTCTAAAAGTTTGGAGAACTTATTTGAGGGAATAATCAAGGAAAACTTCCCTGCTCTCGCTGGAGTTATAGACATCCAAATACAAGAAGTTCAAAGAACTCCTGGGAAACATATCACAAAAAGATTATCATCAAGGCATATAGCCATCAGATTATCTAAAGTAAAGATGAAGGAAAGAATCTTAAGAGCTGTGAGGCCGGGCGTAGTGACTCACACCTATGATCCCAGCACTTTGGGAGGCCGAGGCGCGCAGATCAGGAGGTCAGGAGTTCGAGACCAACCTGGCCAGTATGGTGAAACCCTCTCTCTACTAAAAATACAAAAACTAGCCAGGTGTAGTGGTGCTTGCCTGTAGTCCCAGTGACTCAGGAGGCTAAGGCAGAAGAATCGCCTGAACCCGGAAGGCAGAGGTTGCAGTGAGCTGAGATCATGCCACTGCACTCCAAACTGGGCAAACAGAGCAAGACTCCGGGAAAAAATAAAAAATAAAAAAATAAAAAAATAAAAAAATTTTAAAAAACTGTGACCCAAAGCATCAGATAACCTGTAATGGAAAACCTATCAGATTAACCACAGATTCTCAGCAGAAACCTTACAAGCCAGAAGAGATTGGGGTCCCATCTTTAGCCTCTTTAAACAAAGGAATTGTCAGCCAAGAATTTTGTATCTAGCAAAACTAACCTTCATAAATGAAGGAACAATAAAGTCTTTTTCAGACAAACAAATGCTGAGAGAATTTGCCTCTACCAAATTGAAACTACAAGAAATACTAAAATAAGTGCTAACTCTTGAAACAAAAACTTGATATACACCAAAATAGAACCTCCTTAAAGCATCAATCCCACAGGGCCTATAAAACAAACACAATGAAAAAAAAAAGTATCTAGACAACAACTAACCTGATGAATAGAGCAGTATCTTACACCTCTATACTAACATTAAATGTAAATGGCCTAAGTGCTCCACTTAAAAGATACAGAATGGCAGAATGGATTAAAAATAAAAATTTACGGTCTTCATGAGACTCGTCTGGCACCTAAGGACTCACATAAACTTTAGGTAAAGGGGTGGAAAAAGATATTCCACACAAATGGAAACCAAAAGTGAGCAGGAGTAGCTACTCTTACATCAGACAAAACAGACATTAAAGCAACAGCAGTTAAAAAAAAAAAAAAAAAGACAAAGAAGGACTTTATATAATGATAAAAGAATTAGTCTAACAGGAAGATATTACAATCTTATACTTATATGCACCTAGCCCTGGAGCTGCCAAACATAAAACAATTACTACTAGACCTAACAAATGAGATAGACAGCAACACAGTAATAGTGGGAGATTCCAGTACTCCACTGACAGCACTAGACAGATCATCAAGACAAAAAATCAACAAAAAAAGGACTTAAACTATACCCTAGAATAAATGGACTTAACAGATATTTACAGAATATTCTTCCAAAAAAAAATGCAGACTACCCATTCTTCTCATCAGCACATAGAACACTCTCCAAGACAGACCATATGACAGGCCATAAAACAAGTCTCAATAAATTTTAAAAAATCAAAATCATAGCAAGTATCTTCTTAGACCATAGTGGAATAAAACTGAAAATCAATTCCAAAAGGAACCCTCAAAACTATACAAATACATAGTAATTAAATAATTTTCTCTTGAATGGTTTTTGGGTTAACAATGAAATCAGGATGGAAATTGTAAAATTCTTCAAAATGAAAAATAATACTGACACAACTTATCAAAACCTATGGGATACAGCAAATGCATGCTAAGAGGAAAATTCATAGCATTAAATGTCTACATCAGAAAATCTGAAAGAGCACAGACAACCTAATGTAATGCCTCAGAGAGCTAGAGGAGCAAGAATAAACCAAACCCAAACCCAAACTCAGAAGAAAAAAAAGAAATCACAAAGATCAGAGCAGAATTAAATAAAATTGAAACAAACAAAAAAAGAAATACAAAATATAAGTGAAACAAAAAACTGGTTCTTTGAAAAGATAAGCAAAATTGATAGATCATGAGCAAAATTAACCAAGGAAAGAAGAGAGAAGATCCAAATAAGCTCAATTATAAATGAAAGTGGAGATGCTGAAACCAATGCCACAGAAATACAAAAGATCATTCACGGTTACTATAAACAGCTTTACATGCATAAACTATAAAATCCAGAGGAGATGAATAAATTCCTGGAAATATACAGCCCTCCTAGATTAAAGCAAGAAGAAATAAAAACCCTGAACAGACCATTAACAAGCAGCAAAATTAGTAATAATAATTTTTAAAAAGTCAACGAAAAAAAGTGGCCAGGACCAGATGGATTTACAGCTGAATTCTATCAGACATTCAAAGAAGAATTGATACCAATCCTACTGAAACTATTTCAAGATAAAGAAAGATAGAGAGAAGGATAGAGAAAGATAAGGAAAGACAAAATCCTCCCTAAATCATTCTATGAAGCCATTATCACCCTAACACCAAAACCGGGAAAGAGCTTCACAAAAAGGAACACTACAGACCAATATCCCTAATGAACAGATATGCAAAAATCCTCAACAAAATACTAGCTACCCAAATCCAACCAGTGTATCAAAAAGATAATACATTATGATTAATCATGATCAAGTGGGTTTCATACTGGAGATGTGAACATACATAAGCCAACAAATATGATACATCACAAAAACAGAATTTAAAACAGAAATCAATAAACTCAATAAATGCAGAAGAGCATCTGACAACATTTAGCATCTCTTTATGATAAAAACCCTCAACAAAATTGGTATAGAAGGAACGTACCTCAAAGTAATAAAGGCCATCTATCAATTATAGCCAAAGTAACAAAACCCACAGCCAACATCATTCTGAATGGGAAAAAGTTGAAAGCATTCCCCCTGAGAACTGGAACAAGACAAGAGTGTCCATTTTCACCACCTCTATTTAACATAGTATTGGAAGTGCTGGTCAGAGCAGTCAAACAAGAGAAAGAAATAAAGGGCACCCAAATTGGAAAAGAGGAAGTCAAACTGCTGCTCTTCACCTATGATATGATCATAAGCCTAGAAAACCCTAAAGATTCACCCGAACAGCTCCTAGATCTGACAAATTCAGTAAAGTCTCAGGATACAGAAATCAATGTGCACAAATCAGTAGCACGGCTATATACTAACAAGGACCAAGCAGAGAATCAAATCAAGAATTCAATCCCCTTTACAACAGCTGCAAAAAATAAAATACTTAAGAATATATTCAACCGAAGAGGTGAAAAATCTCTACAGAAGAAATCTACAAAACACTGATGAAATAAATCACAGATGACACAAACAAATAGAAACACATCCCATGCTCATGGATGGGTAGCATCAATATTACAAAAATGGCCATACTTCCCAAAGCAAACTAAAAAGTCCGTGCAATTCCCATCAAAATACCATTATTATTCTTCACAGAACTAGAAAAACCAATCCTAAAATTCATATGGAACCAAAAAAGAGCCTGCATAGCTAAAGCAAGGCTAAGGCTAAGCAAAAAGAACAAATCTGGAGGCATCACGTTACCCAACTTCTAATTATACTGTAAGGCTATAGTTACCAAAACAGCATGATACTGGTATAAAAATAGGCATGTAGACCAATGGAACAGAATAGAGAACCCAGAAATAAAGCCAAATACTTGTAGCCAACTGATCTTTGACAAAGCAAACAAAAACATAAAGTGGGGAAAGGACACCCTGTTCAATATATGGTGCCAGGAAAACTGGCAAGCTGCATGTAGAAGAATGAAACTGGATCCTCATCTCTTACCTAAAACAAAAATCAACTCAAGATGGATCAAAGACTTAAATCTAACCCAAAACCGTAAAAATTCTAGAAGATAACATCGGAAAAACTCTCTTAGGCATTGGCTTAGGTAAATAATTCATGACTAACACCCCAAAAGGAAATGTAACAAGAACAAAAATAAATGAATGGGATCTACTTAAACTAAAAATTTCTGCATGGCAAAAGAAATAATCAGCAGAGTAAACAGACAACCCATACAGTGGCAGGAAATATTTGTAAGTCATGCATCCAGCAAAGGACTAATATCCAAAATCTACAAGGAACTCAAACAAAGCAAGAAAAAAAAACATAATCCCATCAAAAAGTAGGCAAAGGACATGAATAGACAATTCTCAAACAGCCAACAAATATACAAAATAGATGCTCAGTGTCACTTATTATCAGGGAAATGAAAATTAAAACCACAATAAGATATCACCTTACTCTTCCAAGAATGACTATAATTAAAAAGTGAAAAAATAATTGATGTTGCCATGGGTATGGCAAAAAGGGAACACTTTTACACTGCTGGTGAGAATGTAAACTAGTACAACCACTATGGATAACAGTATGGAGATTATTTAAAGAACTAAAAGTAAAACTACCGTTGGCCAGCCAGCAATCCCACCACTGGGTGTCTACCCACATGAAAAGAAGTCAGTATATTAAAAAGACACATGCACACGCATGTTTATAGCAGCACAATTTGCAATTGCAAATATATGGAATCACTCTAAGTGCTCATCAACCAAGGAGTGAATAAAGAAAATGTGGTAGGCTGAACATGGTGGCTCATACCTGTAATCTCAGCACTTTGGGGCATCAAGGTGGGTGAATTACCTGAGGTCAGGAGTTTGAGACCAACCTGGCCAATATGGCAAAACCCCATCTCTACAAAATTACAAAAATTAGCCAAGCATGGTGGCACACTCCTGTAGTCCCAGCTACTCAGGAGGCTGAGGTAGGAGAATCGCTGAAACCCAGGAGGCAGAAGTTGAAGTGAGCTGAGATCACACCACTGCACTCCAGCCTGGGCAACAGAGTGAGACTTCATCAAAAAAAAAAAAAAAAAAGGAAGAAAGGAAGGAAAGGGAAGGAAGGAAGGAAGGAAGGAAGGAAGGAAGGAAGGAAGGAAGGAAGGAAGGAAATGTGGTATATAGAAAAATGGAATACTATTCAGCCATAAAACGGAATAAAATGATGTCTTTTGCAGCCACTTGGATGGAGCTGGAGGCCATTATTCTAAATGAATTCTAATGCAGGAATGGAAAAACAAATATTGTATGTGCTCACTTCTAAGGGGGAGCTAAGCTATGAGGATGCAAAGGCATAAGAATGATATAATGGACTTTGGGGACTTGGCAGGGGAAAGGGTGGGAGTGATAAAAGATTATATATTGGATACAGCATACACTGCTCAGATGATGGGTGCACCAAAATCTCAGAAATCATCACTAAAGAACTTATCCATGTAACCAAAATCACCTGTACCTCCAAAACTATTAAAATAAAAATGATTTATAAAATAAAATAAGATGTAAAAGCTAGTCTGCAAACTTGGCACTGATTTTCCTGGCACTCAAAATAAGAAGTAATAGCATATAAATCATTTGATTTACTATATATATGAGAGAAAATCTTAGCAGTTGTTTGAGGATAAAATAAAGGAAGTTTTTGGTGTTTTGTTTAAGATTTCTGGATCAAAAAGATGCCTCTTTCAGATCTCGTACGAACATTGAGTAACGAAAAACTCTGTGACAACATCTCTACCATTAACACAAAATTTATCTCAGTGAGAGTAATTCTTGGGAGGACACATTAATTAGGTCTGACGCTGACAAAGTACTGAGGACAATATGTTAATAATTGCAGACATGTGTGCATGTTTTGTCCACTTGGGCTCCTATAACACACTACTGTAAATGAGATGGCTTATAGCAACAGAAATTTATTTCTCACAGTTCTGGAGGGTGAGATGTTCAAGATCAAAGCACAGGCAGATTTGGTATCTGGTGAGGACCTATTTCCTGAGTCACAGGTGACCATTTTCTCTCTGTGTTCTCACATGGCACACAGCTCTCTGGTGCCTCTTTTATAAGGTAATTGCTAGGGTCTGAATATGTCCTCCAAAGTTAACATGTTGAAAACTTAATCCCCAATGCAACAGTGTTGAGAAGTGGGACCTTTATGAGATGATTAGGTCATGAGGGTTCTGTCCTTACCAATAGACTAATACCATCATTACAGAAGTGGTTTGTCCCTGGAATGGATTAGTTATATCACAGGAGTGGGTGATTGACAAAACAATGATTTTAGGCCAGGTTCAGGGGCTCACGCCTATAATCCCAACATTTTGGGAGGCCAAGGTGGGCAGACCACCTGAGGTTGGGAGCTCAAGACCAGCCTGATCAACATGGAGAAACCCCATCTCTACTAAAACTACAAAATTAGCCATGCATGATGGTGCGTGCTGTTTACCCAACTACCTGGGAGGCTGAAGCAGGAGAATCACTTGAATCTGGGAAGTGGAGGTAGGTTGCGGCGAGCCAAGATCGCACCATCGCACTCCAGCCTGGGCAACAAGAGAGAAACTCCATCAAAAAAAAAAAAAAGAAGAATGATTTTGGCTCCTTCCCTCTCTTGTTCTCATGGTCTTTGCCCTTCTGCCTTTCATCATGGGATGACACAGCATGAGGGCACTTGCCGGATACTAGTGCCATGCTCTTGGACTTTCCAGCCTTTAGAGCCATGAGCCCAGTGTATTTTCTTTACAAATTAGCCAATCTCTAATATTCTATTATAGCAGCCTAAAATAAACTAAGACCATCACTAATCACAGTCACAAGGGCTCCACCCACATGACCTAATCATCTCCCAAGGCCCCCCACCCTCTAACACAATCACCTTGGGGATTAGGTTTCATTATATGAATTGGGGAGGGTGGGGTGCACAAACATTCAGTGCTTTGCACATGTCTAGGAAACAGAGGTCCTGCTGTGGAGAAAAATACCTACATTGGCCCAAGCTGAGCTCACCTCATTCATTAATCATGATATAACTCATTTCAAATGTGTGTCTGAGAACCAGCCTGACAACAGTTTGGGGAGGATAAGACTTCTCACTGGTGAGTAGATGAAAATGGATGTCTGGATAATGCGAAAACAGACCCAGATTCTTCAGCCATAAAAGGTACAGCAAATGACTTGCTAGTGTTTGGCCCTGGCAGCCTCCACTCCAAGAGGAGGGGCTCGTGTCTAACCTTTTTTCAATAAGCAAAGAATCTAGAGACAAATCCAACCAAAAATTGTCACCAGCAGCCAGAAGCAGCAGCTGCCTGCAGAGGATGTAATGGGAAATGGTAATGCCTCATGGCCATTGCCTTCCCTGCCATCACATGGGAGGGGCTCAGCCCTAGGGGCTGTGCTGATGCTTGGTGACAGGTGTCTGGACCTAATCCTCAGACCTCTGCTTCCCTGGCACATGCCCCGATGGTGCCCACCTGCAGGGGTGGCACGTTGCCTGGTGTGATGGGCAGAGGAGCTCCATCCATTTGGTCCTGCCAGTTAAATCTGGACTTAATAGAAAGAGGCAGAAATTACAGCCCCTGCCAAGAAAACTGATTGCTCCAGTGGCCAGAACCCAGCTGAGCCTCATGGCAAAGAAGCTGGCCATCCTCAGAAACTTAGCCATCCTCCCTTTACTTTACCAAAGAAGCCACAAAAGAAACCAGTGGCAGAGGTGAGATAGGAGGATGTTTTGGACAGGCTTCCCTCATTCTCCATCTTCCCCTTTTGTGACTCCATATGCCTTGCTAATTAAGTGTCCGACTACCCCAGTGTTGGAGCTCAACGAAGGAAGAAGACATGAAGGGCAGAAAAGTTCACGTTTGATGCATCCTTTCTGGATGGCTTAGCATCAGAGTTCTCTGGGTTTAGCAGAGATTTAAAGTCAACTCTTTCATTGGAAGCATGCATAAATTTTTCAAAGATGCCTGTCCCTAGAAGGAATGCAGTACCTGACTTTCTCTTGATTGGGAAAAAAAGCCCTTCCTTGGCCCCTAAACACCCACAGTCACCTCCGGCTTCTTTCTGCAGAAGGACCTTCTCCATTGGGGTCCTCTTGGACAACTTCTAAGACAACCTGTCCCAGCTCGCTCAGGGATATGAGCAACACTTTAGGTCACCGGAAACACCATGTATTCCCAATTGTCCCAACACACTCCAAGTACAGGATGCCCCCAGCTCAGCAATGCCACTCTGCTTTACTTTCACAATGTTTTTTGCTTTTTCCCTTTCTGATTATGTAAGCTTCTTTCTAGAACATTAAGAGTTTGCAAATGCACTCCATAATCTGCAATGTATTAAATTATTTCACATACTAACAACTCAATGTTTGTTTCATGTAAATTCTACTCTAGCACTGCATTCGTTTTTCAACACAACAAATGGGAATGAGAGAAACCCAGTCAAGCCCCTTGGACAACTGCTGTAACAGGAAAAGAAAACAGCCTGTTTTACAGACTTAAATGAATACCTGTTCTATGGCTGTTTGATTATTTATATTGGTGATTTCATTTATATGAGTTTGTATGTCAACATGACTATTTCCAAGAATAGCCAGCAAACGAGGTCAGCCAGGTGCCCCCAAAGAAGGAAAGAATTCTCAGTGGACAGATTGATGGTAAGGACAGAACAGCCTCTGGCAGAATTGTGAGGAGGGAGAAGGATGTCTGCAGGCAGAATTCACTACATCATCTGCAGGGATTAGTGCAAAATGAAAATGCAGAGACCCTCGTTCAAATCGTCAAGACACGATGGCAGAGCATCACACCAGCACGGGGCTCTGAGCCACTGCACAGACTGCAGGCAAAGATGCTGGCCTGTCTGCAGGAGAGGGAAGGAAACCGGCAGTTGATGAGCAATGGGATTTGAAGTGCTCTTCAGGTGCTATTCAAATGTTGCTCCATATGACAGTAGGGAGGGAGGAATGCCGTTCCGGATTTTTCAAAGAGGAAATTGAAGCTGTGCCAGGCTTGTCCAGAGCACCCAGCTGTGGAGTGGCAGATCAAGTATTCAAATTGTGTCCTGCCTGAACCCCCTGTCCCTCTGGAAAAAAAAATCAAGAACAAAAAACCCAGATTCGGCTGCAGGCACTGGCCTGCTAGATGTCATTGATACAGCCACTTA
>NW_012102587.1:3307261-3326862 GCF_000951045.1 Mandrillus leucophaeus
AAGAAGGAAGGAAGAAAAGGAAGGAAGGAAGGAAGGAGAGAGAAAGAAAAGAAAGAAAGAAAGAAAGAAAGAAAGGAAGGGAAAGAAAGAAGGGAGGGAGGGAGGGAGGGAGGGAGGGAGGAAGGAAGGGAGGGTCCCAAACTGTTTCAAAAAAAAATCTAGCTTTAAGTTGAGTAGAAACATGAACTTACCTTTTTATAATTCTTCCTCAAATATAAACCTTCTAATTGGAAAACAATATATGGTTCAATATTGGATTGAGTGTTTTCCTTTAGTATCTTCCTAGCCTAATCTTAGATTATATTAATCACTCATTAATACCTTTTGCTTTTTATTCATGCAGACAGAATCGATATTTTAATTACAAACTGCTGAAGAATATTCCTTTATCTATCCTTTAATGGCATTGCCAGTTTATTTAGATGCAAACATCTAAGGATTTTTATATCCCCTGGAGCAATTTCTCTTTTAAATACTTTCTGTGATACAGTTGCTATAAAGCAATAAGTGAGCCAAGGAGACGTAGCATGAAATTACATTCCATCTCCGGAGTTTGTGTAATTAAATAAAAATGTGTCACTTACAAGGTTATAATTTTCCATCAGTGGATTTTCTGGAGGAGATTGGTGATTTATTAATTAATGCTATTGATATCTTGTTCTTAGGAATCACCAGGTTGGAGAGAAATTGGGAATTCTTTGCTAAAAGCATTGTTCATTCCTCTCGAAGATGAGAGGCAACATCAGAGCAAAACCTCAGGGCCTTTGAAGTCAAGAGAACCTAGGTTTAAATGTCAGCTGATATTCCCCACCTGGCTGACCTTGGGTACTTTACCCAATCTCTTGTAAAATGGGGTTAATAATCACTCATACGTTTTTACAGAGATTAGACAGGTTTTCACAATGCCTAGCATGTTGGTATTTTTATATTTCATTATCAGTGACACCAGAGAAAGACAACACACTTAAATGTCTCTTAAATACAGTTCCTAGCATGTTTCTTCTGAGGAAAATCATAGAAATGACTATGGCCCAGGACCACAGGAGTTCCAGTGAATAGCTATACACAGGTTTTTGCAACAGCAATTTTCAGCATATGGTGTATGAATACGTTTTTTGTCTTCTTTTCAGCATAAGCCATTTTTAGTGATAGAGAGAAAAGCATCCAAGAGCAAAACCATTTAAAAACATGTCCTTATTGCTGAAAGGAGAAGAAGGATGAGAAATGAAGGCAATGGAGCCCATCCCTAACATTCTCTGCTTTCAAACTCCAAGACCTGTCAGGCTCATGGCCCTTTACTGATAGTGAAAGAGGGCACTGCCTCCTATTTTGACTTCTTTCTTTTGCTGACTTTTATGGGAAGTTCTCTAACCCCTTGGTACAAAGCTGGGTTTTTGTTTGAATCTTAAACAACTGAATGTGATCCCCCATACAGCTGCCTCTTGGCAGCAATGGCAAGTTCAGCTGGAGAGGGCTGGACGAAGCCCCAGCGCAATCAGACGGCATTGTTCCCTGGCTGCATCTGGTTTTGTCCTGGGATGGTTACCACATGGCAAAGGTGAGAGCTTCTTCCTGTCAAAGAAATAGGATCCAGACAGCAGCAGATAAATGCTCAATAAACTCAAGCAGATAAGAACTCAAGCCTCACTTCTTGGTCTATGCCAGGGACTCTACAGCTGCAGACATGGTTCTTATCATTGGGTGTGTGGTTCTCACCGCAGACCCCACTGTGCAGGCAGTTTGAGGCTGGATGCCCTGGGATGCCAAGAAGAACACAGGGGCCAGATGGAGGTGAGGGACCGAGTCACCTAGGAAGCTGAATCAGGGCCCAAATGTGAATTCACAGTCCTCTGTCATACTTTTGCCCGTCTACTAGCACGTATGGCGGTTACGCTGAACTCCCCCGGCTCTACCATGGTCAGCTAGTTACCTTAGGCTATCAACTTTCAGTTTCCCAAACTACCACCCATCCTTTGAAATCCATTAAGTCTGCCTCTTCCAGGAAGCCCAATATCACCACTGCAACTTACACAGCTCCCACCCTCTGCTGACATCAAGAGCTTCTGCCTTGGGTGCCAGGTTCTGTTCAGCAGGTTCCTGTCTTTTTGTGGCTGCCCTGCCTCCGAGATCAAGTGGGATCAGGAACTGCATTCTGAGATTTTTTGGGATCTGCTAGATTTCACATAGATTTTGTTTGGTTGGTTGTTTGGTTGGTTGGTTTGGGTTTTTTGGTTTGTTTTGTTTTTGGTTTTGTTTTTGTTTTTGAGACAGAGCCTCACTCTGTTGCCCAGACTGGAGTGCAGTGGCACAATCTAGGCTCACCACAACGTCTGACACCCAGGTTCAAGCGATTCTCCTGCCTCAGCCTCCTGAGTAGCTGCGACTACAGGCGCCCACCACCACGCCCAGCTAACTTTTGTATTTTTAGTAGAGACCAGGTTTCACCATGTTGGCCCTACTGATCTCTAACTCCTGACCTCACATGACTGGCCCACCTCTGCCTCCCAAAGTGCTGGGATTACAGGCGTGAGCCACTGCACCCGGCCAGATTTCATATAGTTTCTATCAGAGGCAATGTGCAAATAAATGGTAGCTGCTATGGAAGGGACCCACCAGGCTAAGAGGGTCTGGCCCCCATCGAAGAAAGGGCTCTCGCCGCTGGCTGCTTTCTTCCCTTCTGAGAGGCAGGACTAGATAATATACTGGTTACCTGCTAGGATCCAGAGTCCAGCAGGCAGCAAACTCCAACCCCACCACTAACAGGCTCTGTGAGTTTAGGCAAGTTTCAATGGAGTTTCAGGCCTGTGAGCTGACATCATTGAGGAGCAGATGGTAGAAGTCCTGTACACTCTAAGACAGGGATTCCTCAGGGCCAGACCCACTGACTCTAGGATAGTTCACTCTTGGCAGAGGGAGCAGAAATAGCACAGGGAGAATTAGATGCTGGTCATGTTGATCCCTAACAACCTGCAGCAAACCTGTTCTTGTCATACAGATCAGGGCAAAGGTTATTCCCACGCAATGGGTTTCTTCTTGAGAGGAAATTGATGGCCTAACCTAGAATCCTACTGAGGAAGCAAGACATCTGCCATTTGAAAATTGAAGAGGGATAAAACCTGTCAATGCTCCCTTTAGAATTCACCTCCTAAATCTAAAAAAAATAATAAAAATAAAAAGTAATTGTTGGCCTCAAAGCATCCCCTCAACTTTATCTTTGCCTTCCATTTCACAAACCCGGCATTTCCATTAAAATTCTCTTTCATAAAAATCGGTTTTCAGACACTGGTGATAGACGATGCTGTCCTTTGCAGCTGAAACCATTTGTGTTGATATCACTTCTATCAGCAACCACAAGTGAGCCCATAAAGTCAGCCATGTCCCCCGCGTCCCATTCATGCCAGACACCTGGGGACCTTCATAATCTCATCCGTCTCCATCTGTTGACAGGGGTGGCCCTGTGTGTAATTCAATAAGCCAGCTAACAGCCCAGAAAGTATGTGCTGAGTGCACAGTCCACTCAGATCTGCACTGGGAGTGGGGAGATGCTGAACCTCTGCCTCCCAAAGTGCTGGGATTACAAGCGTGAGCCACCTCACCTGCCTGGGGCTGAGCCTTATTCCTTCTATAGTAAGGCATAAGGGAGGTGTTCATTCATTCCCAAACACTTACGCAGGGCCCGTGGGGTCTCTGCCACCAACCACTCTAGATTCCAGGGGTAAGACAGTAAACAGATTATAACCAAAAGGGTAAGACAGTAAACAGATTATAACCAAAAGGTTACAATCTAGTTGGAGAGACAGGTGATAAGTGAGAAAACGATTCATAATAAGACCATTCTAAATGGTGGTTTAGTGCGATGGAAAAAATATAGCCAGGCAATGATATGAGGACTAGGGGAAATGTGACGGAGAAGGTGGAATAAAAGTCCGTCGCTGTCCACAAGGAGTTTATACTCAGATTGGCAAAAGCACTTGACTCAACCACAGTGACAGACCCAAGCAACATTATCACATAGTGTGATTGAAACCATCCAGGCTGCAAGTCTTCAGGGCACAGGAGGCAGAGAAGGTGGCATCACTGAAGACACAGCTCAGAGGAGAGCACCTGGAACCAGGTGAGAAATATGAGCATCCTGGAGAGTCATCAACCCCAAGTACCTTCCGTGAGCCAGGCCTCATTGTACCCATTTTGTAGACAAGAAAACTGAGACACAGATGCCTGCAGTTTTGCTGCTGGTAAACAGCGGTGCCAGGGGTCTTTGCTCATGCTTGGTCGCATGAAAAATCTGGTGTTACTGGGCCTCAGATAATCACTGAATGTCTAAGTGTTTGAGGAGAAGCTCCCAAGTGTTATCTTTCCATGTATCAGATGGCCGGTGATGTAACAGCAGTTCTCCCAGAAAAGTAGGGTCTCCCCATAAAGCTGCAGCTCCAGTCCCAAAAGCCCTACTGTCTTGGATCTGCTTGGCTGGCTGTCTCCCTCCTGCAGCTCCAACGATAGCTCTGCGGCAGCAGCAAGAGGCAACCTTAGGGAATAAAATAGATTGGAGTAGAGCTGGCCAAGGACTCCCGGCTCCACAGCCATCACTAAACACCTACATAAGCCTCCCTCAGCTGTCACACACCAACTGTGAATTATCAGGGGAGGTCATGGGTCAGAGAGAGCGTTGCCTAATGGGACACAGAGGGCACCTGAGCAATGTGGGGTGTGGGACTCCAGATGTTTAACGTTTGGGGCATGTTTTTTCCCCTTTTAAAATCAACTTCATTGAGTTATAATTTACACATTATAAGATGCACCTGTTTAAAGCATATAGTTCAATGAGTTGTTTTGTGTTGTTGTCGTTGTTTTGAGACAGAGTCTCGCTTTGTCACCCAGGTTGGAGTGCGGTGGCATGATCTTGGCTCACTGCAACCTCCGCCTCCCAGGTTCAAGCGATTCTCCTGCCTCAGCGTCCTGAGTAGCTGGGATTACAGGTGTGTGCCACCACGCCCAGCTAATTTTTGTATTTTTTGTAGAGACGGGGTTTCACTATGTTGGTCAGGCTGGTCTCAAACTCCTGACCTCAAGTGATCCACTCACCCCAGCCTCCCAAAGTGCTAGGGTTACAGATGTGAGCCACTGTGCCTGGCCAGATCAATGAGTTTTGACAAGTGTACATACCTGTGTACTTAGGGGTGCGAGTGCTTCTGTCAGACCCTCCTGCAAAATCCCCAACCCGACCAACAGGAATTTCACCACTTACATGTTAGCCCCAGGGACACCTTAGATGGTCCTGGTGAACAGGCCATTTCAACACTACTGCAGCTCACAGACACTGTCAGTACTGAGCCACCCGAGGTCCCTCCGAAACCATGCATCCGGAGGTCTACTAGCTGACAGCTAGGGCCCTCCCAATTCCTGGCTGTTTGAGAGCCAGCGCCATGTCATGGTGAAGAGCCAGACTCTGGACTCTGGAGCCAGACCACAAATCCCAGCCTACCCCCTATCTCTGCCTCAGTTTTTCCTTCGTAATGGAGATAATAACAGTACCTGTCTCACAGGAACACCATGAGATTCCGCGAAGTATGTAGGGTGCTTGTCAATGTGGCATTCCTAGAGTAAGCAGTGAATGTTACGTAAGTGCTGCCATCATCATGGTTCCAGGGATGGACCAAGGGGGACTCAGTTGTCACTCAGGCCCAAGGACAGCAAAAGATATTTATATTTGAGCAGGAAAGGATGATTGTCTTCGTATGTTGGGTCCTTATCTTTCAATTCATCTTTTTCGGAGAAGAAAACTTGGGCTGTTATTCGGCTGTCGGTGTCCGAGGCTTGCAAACTGTGTGGGTGGATGCAGTGGGAAGTGAAGTGACAACAGAAGGAGGACCTCACCCCTCACGACAACACTTGAACTGGACCTCTGTGAACGCATTTTAGAGAGTTCGTGTCCATTGGTAATGTCTTTGTCTTGGAAGCCAGACACCAGGACTGGGTCTTCTGGGTCTTGTTTGTTTGTTTGTTTGTTTGTTTTGTTTTGTTTTGAGACAGGGTCTCACTTTGTTGCCCAGGCTGGAGTGCAGTGGCATGATCTTGCCTCACTGCAGCCTCAATCTCCCAAGCTCAAGCAGTCCTCCCACCTCAGCCTCCCAAGTAGCTGGGACCACAGGCACATGCCACCGCGCCTGGCTAATTTTGTTTACTTTTTATAGACACGAGGTCTTGCTATGTTGCCAAGGTTGTTCTGGAACTCCCAAGCTCAAGCCTTCTTTTTACCTCAGTCTCCCAAAGTCCTGGGACCACTAGCGTAAGCCACCGCACCTGCCTAGGGCTGGAGTCTTATTCCTCCATAATCACACCAAGTGGGAGTCTCTGAGGCCACATCTGCCGAGCAAGTTTGAGTGAAAAAGCCCAGAATCATCTGGACAGCAGAGACATCCCCCCAGCATGGCTTAAAGTGTACACATGACACAGGGTCAGGGTCTACCCCTCACAGCTGCACCTGTGTAGAGTAAATGCACCTGATAGCCATAACTTAAGCTTATGCTTAGAACAACCCCGTGTGGCAGATGCACTTGAATGTGTGTTCCAAGCTAGGAAATCCAGGAGTGGCCAACCTGCACATTCATTCTTTACCTATGATAAACATCTGAGCGCCCAGCCTGTCCCAGGGAACATGGGCTATACAGGGGATCGAGGCCCTGAGTTTTGGGTTAAATGAAGGTTACCAGGTGGAGGTTTTTAGGGTGAGGGTGTTAAGTGAAAATGCAGTATAAAGTGCATGCCGTTTGCAGGAGGTTGTAGTTTTCCTGCTTAGCCTGCTGCTGCTAGGCCTTGTCCAAGCTGCCACTACTGGACTGTAGGTAAGATGGTTCTTCTGCCCAGCTGGACTTTCTCCCCTGTAAGTAAGCCCCCTGTAATATGTCTCATGTGCTGACTCTAAACCTCTTCTTTGGCCTCTCAAACCTGGTGCCTTCTCTATGTGGGTTAATAGGAGTTTGGCACAACAACCTGGAAGGACCAAAGAGCAAGCTCTGAGTGGAGTAAGCAACGTCTTCCCAACAGGGAGCCCCCCCCACCCCGATGGCCAGTAGCCACCCATCCGGATGGAGCATGCTCACAGCTCCCAGACACTCTAGCCCCCCGACAGGCCACTCCTCCCTGTTGCCATCTCAGTGCACTAGCCTGCCCCCTACTCTGAGCTGGGGAAGGTAGCGTACTTATCCTCTGTACCTCCAGCAACAAGAGCAATGCCCAGCACATAGCAGACAAGGCAGATGTTTATGGAATAAGTAAGTAGGGCAAAAATAAACTAAGACATCTCTAGTCCATCATGAAAGGCCTGTACTTATGTCAGGAAAGACAATGACACAGTCTACACTATCACAGGCACAAGGCCTGGTACCCAGCAGGTGTAGATAAACACTTAGTGAATTAATCCAAGGGGGAAGGTTTCTCTCTGAGATGTTCATTTCTTAAGTCTCTTCTGGGATTAAAGACTACATCTGGGGCCGGGCGCGGTGGCTCATGCCTGTAATCCCAGCACTTTGGGAGGCCGAGACGGGCGGATCACGAGGTCAGGAGATCGAGACCATCCTGGTTAACACGGTGAAACCCTGTCTCTACTAAAAAATACAAAAAATTAGCCGGGCGAGGTGGCAGGCGCCTGTAGTCCCAGCTACACGGGAGGCTGAGGCAGGAGAATGGCATGAACCCGGGAGGCGGAGGTTGCAGTGAGCTGAGATCCGGCCACTGCACTCCAGCCTGGGCGACAGAGCGAGACTCCGCCTCAAAAAAAAAAAAGACTACATCTGGGAATTTTATTTAAAGTTTAGAAGTGTTGCTAAAAGTTTAACATACACATCTCGGTTTTAAATAGTCACCTTTGCTACCAAAATTGACTAATTTCATTAAATACTTTGGGGAAGCAGAAAATAATTGAGGTCACTGGCCCTTTAGGTATAATGTGCATCTTAGAGACATCATAAGTGGTTTTAGCTGCTTATTGCCTGCTCTCTGCCTTGGCTACAGGAAGCTTTACACCAATATGCAGTCTACACAGTCTGAAATTATCTATGTTCCTTTCCATTTCTGTATGCTAACCTTACAAATGTTTACTTCCTTAATTTTTCTCTCTTCCCTGATTTCTTCATCTGATAATTTTCATATTTTTCTATAAGCCTCCTCAAGATATCTACAAGTAGAAATAAATAGTAAATATACCCAACACATGTACGTATATATTTTTATAATGTCCATATAGATATTACAGTCCTCTGAAAAACAATTAAACTTGGCCTGAGTCTCTGATTCTGTGGCTTATAGAACAAAATCCTTCCTACAATTTCCACAAATTCTTGAGAAAACCTCCTTGAAGCCCCTTCACTGATTTCTGCAGGAAATGTAACCCACCCCAGCTCTGGTGAGCTTAGCCAACTTGATCTGGGACTCTGAGGTGACGTCTCTGATGGAGCTGGTGATGGCCCAATTCTCCCAAGCTTCATCATTTCTTCCATCTCATTCCTCCCCTAGGATCTCCTCCCAGCTTTTCTTCTTCATTTTTGCTTGCTGGTTCCACCACTACATTTTGGAAGTTGAGCATGAGTTCTCTTTGTCTCTTCTAAGAGACTTTTCAAAGTAATTCTTCCGAAGGAATCCAGTGTTCTCCCTAAAGGGAGTTCATGAGTAAACTTGTCAATGCCTCCTGACATCTCATCAGATAAATCCTGTTACTTTGTTGGACAAGAGTCTCAACAGGGAAGGCCCCGAGGGCTCCCTGTGGAGTTCTCACCTGGGCTACAGAATCTGAATAAATCCACAGCAGTGGACATGGTGAGGGGTCAGACACGCAGGGCTCTCTCCCGGAATCAAGTGATGTCACTGAGTGAGAGCAGGCTCAGCAATGTGCAAAGATCAGCTTGCAGTGAGCTGAGATCCGGCCACTGCACTCCAGCCTGGGCGACAGGGCGAGACTCCGTCTCAAAAAAAAAAAAAAGAAATCTGCTGTCTTGACCTCAGCAGCAGATCTATGTGTTGGTCTAAGAGCAGTGTGAACACATTCATTCCTAGTTTGCAAAGTGATAGAAATAGGTGGAAAATGTGGATTAGCCAAACAATAGACTGGACTGGACAGCAGGACACAATTGGAATTGCGTACAAGGGAATTGTCCTTATTTTCTGACAGATTAGTGAAGAAATGAATATAATCAGTCTTTTATCCAACCCATAGCAAGTAATACTGGTGGAAATAATCAACACAAAATGAAACCAGCAATGGCTACCATCGCACACAGTAAAATTTATACATGCAAAATTTGACCCAGAAAATAGGACTTTTTGGAATTAATGACCACAAAAGAAAACTCACAACGACGGAAGCCATAATCAGTAAAATTTCTTATTCATAATAAAACTGGCCAAAAAATTAAACCTCCAGAGCAAAAATTATATGAAAAGAATTGATTTAGATAAAAAATAACTTCAGGGAAATAAAAGTGGAAACAATTGGAGACAGCTTAACTCCACTTCATAGAAAAGGGACCAAGAAATTAAATTGGATATCAGAGTTTATTCTGAAAAGTGCATTTTCAATGAACATTCCTTGGTGTGGGTATAATTCTTATTCAAATATTTGTATTCAAAACACTGAGTGACGGGAAAGAAGACTCTGGAATGGAGTTCTTGGGGCCAGGTGCAAACAAAATAGACATTTTTTACATCCGTGAACAAGCCTGGTACAGTGTTCTCAGTTAATAGTTGTACAATGATTTATTTACTTATCTAAAAAGCAAGCATTTCTGCCTCTCTGGCTTGCCTAGTCAAAAGACTTCCCTTCAGAATACCCTTCCAGACACACAGTTATCTCTTAATCCCATGTTTTTCTTCTCAATCCACACAGAACACAGCAGAGACCCCTACCACCACCACCGAGACCCAACTCACCAAACTACATGTCTTCCCCCGACACCAGAATGCCCCATTCAGAAAAGAAAGCAGTTTATATCTGTCAATTAAGATTTCTGTGGATCATAAATAAAAATGTCTTGATTTTAGAACTCTAGGGGAGGAGATAGCAACTAATTTTGAGGCATTCAAGAGTCACTTTTTGTTGTTTCAAAACGCATTGCAATCTTGCTCTTGTAAAAATCTGTTAAAAAAAAAAAAAAAGCCAGGTGCAGTGGCTCACACCTGTAATCCTAGCACTTCGGGAGACTGAGGCAGGTGGATTGCCTGAGCTCAGGAGCTCAAGACCAGCCTGGGCAACATGTTGAAACCCTGTCTCTACTAAAATACAAAAAATTAGCCAGGCATGGAGGCATATGCCTGTAGTCCCAGCTACTTGGGAGGCTGAGGCAAGAGAGTTTTGCTTGAACCCAGGAGGTGGAGGTTGCAGTGAGCCAAGATCAGGCCACTGCACTCCAATCTGGGTGACAGCGCAAGACTCTGTGTCCAGAAAAAAGAAAAAAAAAAGTGGAAAAGTGGAGTGCATCTTCATCTAGGCATCCTAGAAATCTCACAAAATGGTTAGCATCATTATTTGCTGATACATTTATCTCCTCTCTGAAAGACTGTGGGTCCCTTGAAGCGTTGGATGAGTCTCCAGCCTGGAGCCATGCCTAACACATAATAAACATCATTCTTTCCTGTGTTTCTTGAGTGAATAGATGAGATCAAGAACCCCAAACAAATTGATAGAAAAGTGAATTCCATTTACGAAATTCATTTTCATCCAAAATAGAAAATCTACAGTTCTGGATGGCTGGATGAGCAGCAGGACAAGAGTCGCAGGCCATTTAGATTCCACATATAGAACAAGAAAAGGTTCAGGTGAACCACATCCATTGTGTAAACCAGCCAGAATCCACTGGCCACTAAAAGGCTAAAAATACCAGAGAGGATGACAGTTTGTTGAACGCCCAGGTCCACGAACATGTGCTAAGTATAGGTTGTAACTGATCCGGCAGAATGGCTACAGCCCGCTCCAGATCAGCCCATTTCACAGAAGATAGCTGACCCTCAAAAAGGCAACTTGCCCAACAAAGGTGCAAAAATAAATCTAATTTGTAATTGCCCATTGTAGCTGTATGAAGGAACAATAGTGGAGTTTTTTAAATAACCACAGGCACGCAAGCCCCATCCCACTGAAGGCTGTGACTCACGGGTCTAGAGTGAGCCCAGGGTATCTCTGATGTTTAAAAATTTCCCCCACAGGATTCCAATCATAACACGCTCACAAACATGGGCATGTTAGCACCTGGGGAGCTTCAAAAAGGCCAATGCCTGGACCCTACCGGGCCCAATTCAATCAGTGTCTCCAGGCAGGAGCATGAGCATGATATCTTCACAGCCACGACTGAGACTCCCTGGAAACTGCAGCCTGCACTCTTTCCTCTGCGTCTTCCCATCTCAGATAAAGGAGCAGTGCCATTTGCTCACCAGGAAGAGTCATTCGCAATGACTGAACCACAGCTATTTAGTAAATCTGGTGCTTAGCAGCAGATGCTGCTGTCTGCGTCTCTGAAAAGAAATCTGGCGACTTCAACCTGTGAGGCCTGGAGGGCCGGAACCATGTCTTCTGTCTCTGTGCCCCAGCACCTCGCCCAGAGCTGACAGTTAATTATTCTTAAACACCGCCATTTGCAGCCAACATTCCATCACCAGCCTAATAGGAAGGGTACCATAAGCCACATTCGCTCCCAGGAGGGCTGAAGGAACACTAAGCCCTGTGACTTCTCTCAGACATCCCACCTCCAGACTGCCTCTTCAGGCACCTGGAGGTCCTGGGCCAGCTCTGCTTCTGGAAACACCAAGATACCATGCGACCGAACGTGGAGCCATGCCTGCCTGAAAGTCAAACTGACCTATCTCATGGCCTGCATCTGCCCAGCGCACTGCACAGGGACAGCTCGGTGCTAAATGTCCAGCCCACCACCTGCCAGGAGGCAATAAGAAAGTCCTGGATTATCCACCCACCTTTGCAGGGGAGGCTGAACATGGTGCAGATGGCTAATGGCCCAGCTGGGCTGGGAGCCTTGTGTTAAGCATCGTGTCCAGTTTTCCCAAACCTTTTGCAAAGTCAAGTTCTCTGTCTTCCAGGCCTCTTTTGGAGAAGCATGGAAAGTTTATGAATGAAGAAAGACGGAGCTGGGATGAGCTGGATGTGCCTCCCTGGGGCCATCCCCATCGCCTTGAAGATGAAAAGCCACTGCATTCACAATATCAGGAGCACTTGGAGCCTGGCCATTGCCAGGTGCAGACAGGGGTGGTCAGGAGGAGCAGACGCCAGGGCATGACTCTGTCTGGCACAGTGCAAGGTGGGATGTGCACCGCTGTCTACTAGTCATGACCCTGGGCAAATCACCTGCTCTGCATCTCTGTTTTTTCCTTCACGCGAGGGGCATGAGAACACCTACCTCTCAGCAGTGCTGTAATAATTGAGGGAGGGTGGCAAAGGTGTTTAGCAGAGGCTTGATAAACAATAGCCATTATCCTCACCCTGAGATGCTCTGTGCCTAGTGTCTTCTCATTAAATGCTTGTGAAATAACGAAATGGATATATGGGTGAATTCATTAAAAACAAAATTCATAGGGAGGCAACCCTTTTAGAGAGAAGTGAGTATCTTAACCCAGTTTGTAAACAGAGGTCAAAATCCAGAATTTCAAAATAGCTGTAGCTGTCACTTACTTAGTAATGACTGTCTGTGAGGCACGGAGCTCTATAGCATTCAGTCGTCATGAATGCTATAACATGGTAGATATTATTTATTGATTCATTGGATGAAGAAACCAAAGCTAAGGGGTGCTCTTAGCCTCTCCCATCTCCTGCCCTGGTCTTAGGTGCCCAATCAAGCATGGAGCTTGGCAGGATGACAGTGCTCCCAGCAACCCCATCACCCACTCACTGTATAAGTATGCGTTCCTCAGCACAAGCCTGGTTGCTGAGTGAGGGCCTGCTACATGCCTCGCTCATGGTCAACACTCAGCCACCAGCAGACCACCAATCAGTGGGGTTTCAGATAATTTGTTCATGTATTTATAATCACAAATACTTTTTGGATTTACACCATATGCCAGGCACTATTCTCTATGATGAAGATAGAGCAGTTACAAAGCAGATCAAAGCCTGCCTTCATACGATTTACATTGTAATAGGAGGAGACAGGTCATAAGCAGATAACACAAAAGTCTAAAACGTGCTGGGCACTGGTAAGTGCTGTTTTCAAAGAACTCGGGTTAGAGAGTTGGAGGATGGCAAAGTGGCAGAGCTGGTTTCCACACAGTGACTAAGAAGGGTCTCTCTGATAAAGCAGTTGGAGCAGATTTCAACACGGTAGGGGAGCCAGGTGGTCACATATGGGGGGAAATGTCTCCAGAGAGGATAGAAAATGGGGTGCTCGGATTGTCCTGCAGAGAGCAGGGGCAAGGGAGATTGGGAGGGAGAGAGCATGGGGATGGGCTAGACTGAACTCACCGGGAGTTTTGGGCAGACCCCTCTGTCCACTGGTTCCTTCTTTCTTTTAGACAGTGTCTTGCTTTGTTGCACAGGCTGGAATGCAGTGATGCAATCACAACCCACTGCAGCCTCAAAGTCCTGAGCTCAAGAGATCCTCTCTCCTTTGCCTCTTGAATAGCTGGGACTACTGGCATGCAGCACTATGCCTGGCTAATTTTTTTTTTTTTTTTTTCTCTGTAGAGACGGAGTGTCACTATTTTGCCTACGCTGATCTTGAACTCCTGGCTTCAAGTGGTCCTTCCACCGCAGCGTCTCAAAGTGCCAGAATTACAGGCATACGTCACCCCACCCTGCTGTCTGCTGTTTCGAGGAGAGACTGTAGGGGTGAAAGAGGAAAGCCAGTTAACAACCTATTGCCAAAAATGGTTACCAGAATTTGAATGTATTCATGTATTTAATCCTTGCAACAACAATACTAAGTGGCTACTGTTGCTACCCTTATTATATAAGTGAGGAAATAGCCACAGAGAGGTTAAGCAACTTGCTCAGAATTCCACAATCAGCCACCTGTGGAGGCAGGATTTAAAGTGGGCAGCCTGGCTTTAGGGTCCATGCGGCTGAACATTGTATGGTATAGACCCACCCAGTATAACCCACTGGGGAGCACGAGGCAGGGAGTTGTCTTCCTGACATGAGGAAATGTTAACCTACTCTTTCAGAACTCTTCAAGAAAGTAAACCAAAAGAAGTCTGTTCTACGTTTATTTATTTAGCTGTTCCAAATGTTTTGCAGGCCAGGAGCAGCAGCTCGCACCTGTAATCCCAGCACTTTGGGAAGCTAAGGAAGAAGGATGACTTGATCCCAGGAGTTTGGGACCAGCCTGGACAACATAGTGAGACCATGTCTCTACAAAAAAGGATTGTTCAAAAAAAACAGCCAGGTGTGCTGGCACGTGCCTGAATTCCCAGCTACTCAGGAGGTTGAGATGGGACGATTCCTTGAGGTCAGGAGTTTAAGGCTGCAATGAGCTATGATCGCACCACTGCACTCCAATGTGAGTGACACAGCAAGATCCTATCTCTAAAAAAAAAAAAAAAGGCTTGGCTAACCCTTCAACTAATAAATAAGTATATTAGCATTAATCAAGCTTAGGATATCTCATTTATTCATCTAACATCCCTATGATGCAGATATTCTTAGCCCATTTTACAGATGAAGAAGCTGAGGCTTAGCAAGGCCAAGTAACATGCTCAGAGTCCCACAGTGGGGATTCAAATCCCATTTCTACTCTAAAGACCATGGTCTTTCTGGGCTGCACCATCCATCTTCCCAATAGTGCTTAAAAGAAAATACACACTAGGATTGGGGAAAATTATCTTTCCATGCTAAACCACCAGACTGGAGACTTGAGCTGCAATAATAAAGGGGAATTTTTTTGTGGAATTCATTCTGGGACAAAAGTATTTACTACTGCCAAAAACCTCTAGAACTGGGAAAGCCCAGAGAAACCAGGTCAACAGCTGCCACCAAACACTTCCAGGTAGTGAAATCCAATGGGGTCCAATGGCAGACACCCTCGGTGCTCAGTGAGAAGGCGAAAGGGCCCCAGGAGAGCTCCAATAGGTGAGGGATGCTGCCCTTGGGAAGCAGTAGTTCAAACAGTACTTCTGAAGCAATGAGCTCTGAGCAGTCAATTTCCACTCAGACTGAGAATGGACATGTCTTTATAGACTGTGCCCAGAAAATGTTAGACCGATGTGCTGCAGCTGCCAAATACACCAACAAACTGCTGGCCATGTCAGGAAGGGCAGCCTGGAAAGCAGAGAGGAGTCATTATCCCTCCCTCCCATGAAACCGTAGTTCACTTGCACCTGGAGTAGCATATGTGGTTCTGGTCCCTGACCCACATTGGAACAGAGCAAAGCTACGGAAGAGAACCGCCCCGAGCAGGGAAATCCAAATCCAGATCTATTATAGGCAGCATGTACCGAGCCTCTAAAATGGGCCAGGAACACTCTAAGAGCTCTTTCTATCATTCAATCTCACAACAACCAGATTTAGGATGTTTGATCTCCGTCTGAGAAATGCAGATCCTGAGACTGACAGAAACGAATAATGCCCACAGAACCCCATCACTGGTGAGTGGTCTGTGCAGGATCTGAAGTCCAGCTTCCTGGATTCCAAAGCCATTCAGTTTGCCAGAGCCCAGGCCAGCTCCTAGATCAGCCCTTCCCCAAGCTTCCTGCTGCCCCATAGGCATCTTCCCCCGCCCTAAGGTACTTCTCCCCACTTCCCACCACAGACCCTGTAGTCCAGTCAGGGGGTGGAGGGGCTGCCTCTTTCCCAAACCAAGTGTTGGGGTTTACAGTCAAGGGTCAGACTGGATAAAGAGAACCTATAAAGCATTGAGGAAGGGAGCTGGGGGGCACGTACAGTCCCTGTGCCCTAGGAAAGGTGGGATGGTTTGTGGGTACACACCACAGCCTCAGGGACCCAGACTCATCTACCCTGCTGAGCCAAGCTATACATAAAGCTGAACAGACAAGGCTCTAGATATCTCATCTCATCTCATCTAGATACTCCAGTGACCCCACAGAAGGCACAAAATCATGGAGGGTTAGTCCCTGGGCTCACAGAATTACAGTGCAGGTCAGAAAGAAATTAACACTATGAGAGACTGAACTGAACAAGGGCCCGGGTTGCCCACCTTTGGCTCCTGACTCAGATATGCACTAACCATACAAACTCAGGCAACCTTCCTGTGCCTCACTTTCCTCATCTGAAAGGTGGGCTTAATAAGGCGTCATGTGAGCTGATACTTCTGAAGCTTTTTGAAAAGTTTCTCTCACTTGGTTAGTGCTCAACAAATACTATATATTGCCATATCTTGGTCTAGTTTTTCCATACATGGAAAGTAAAAAGACAGTTGTGATTTTTTTTAATCAAGTTTGAAGAAAACTATTTACAAGCTTGACCTGCCTTATCATATCAAAACTGTGTATCATATTTAACCTTTCAACTTGCGCAAATGGATCATGCTTTAATCCCATCATGCATTATATTATACAAATAGATACCTACTCGTATTGTTGCTTCCATCTCATCTGTGGAGCAGCCAAATGTAATTTACTAACAATTCCCACCTCAATGGCTGAGCAAGGGTGTAATCTCCCACATACATGCATTGTACAAAATTCCATGTTCAAGTCTTTGGCAGCATAATGGAGAAGAAAAAAAAAAGCATGTTCATCCACATTATGGATTCCATAAAAACACAAGAATAAAATAAACACATAAATAAAACAAGAATAGAAACACAAGAAAAAATGCTCAGTGGAGCATCTCACTAGTCTTGATCCCATGACTTGTTGCTAATGCCAAAGTTGCCATTCAAGAAGAAGACATAAATTTCTTTCTGGGAACATGTTACAATAGAGATCTAAGAACAGATGCTAAAGAGCTGTATCAGTGAGAACTGTCACCCAAAACAATAGTTTTAAAAAGTAATAATACTAATGGAAAACTAAGACTCAGAAAGATTAAGTAATATGCTTAAAGACACACAGTACTAAGTTTCTATTTCCAGCAAGGGTGAACCAGGTAAGACTAATCTTCCCATTAAAGACCATTTAAAAAGCTAGTTAAAAGACAAAGAAAAAAAATCTTCTTGAAAGCATCAATCCACTAACAAGATAAGGAAGATTATTTGTTTGAGATCCAGTAAAGGGCTGGAACCCTGAAAGCTGAGACCAGCACTCAAGGTTACTTTTGCTACAAAGTATTTTCTGGTCTAGATGAGGTAGCTAAAAGACTAAGCTGTACTTTTCAAAGTGTTGTGGAACTAGGGGAACAAAATTATAACCCAGAGTCTTTCAAAGGAGAAAATACAAGTAAACTGCTTTTCAGTTTGGAATAGGAGGTATGACCAAGGGCTGTACCTTAGAACTGAGAGTGTTTTAGACATGAATCAGCCTTTTCATGGCTATCAGTCTGACTTCACATCACTGATGACCCAGAAAACCTCAACTTAGATTAAAATGCATTTAAGGCCAGGCGCAGTGGCTCACGCCTGTAATCCCAGCACTTTGGGAGGCCGAGGTGGACGGATCACGAGGTCAGGAGATCGAGACCATCCTGGATAACACGGTGAAACCCTGTCTCCACTAAATATACAAAAATTAGCCACGATTGGTGGCATGTTCCTGTAATCCCAGCTACTCAGGAGGCTGAGGCAGGAGAATCGCTTGAACCCAGGAGGTGGAGGTTGCAGTGAGCCAAGATCGTGCCACTGCTCTCCAGCCTGGGAGACAGAGCAAGACTCCATCTCAAAAAACAAATAAATAAAAAATAATAAAATTCATTTAAATTAAAATGGCTCAGAACAACCAGAGCCGCTAAGTGCATAGCAAAAACAATGTAAATCTCTAACTGTAGAGAATGTCATGCTAAGCCTGAAGTTATTTCAGCAAATAAATTTCAGTGTCATATCTGTATTATTATCAAAGATAATCAGGTAAATGTGAAGACAAAACTGTATGAGCTAGCAGAAAAATCCAACAGCAGAAACAGACTCACAGAGACTCCAGATAGCAAAATGAGTAGATATAGACTATAAAACAACTACTTACACTTTCGATGATACACAAGCCAAGTTTTAGTTTCACAAAGAGTCAGAAAGTCTAAAAGGTGACATCATAGAAGTCTACCTTTAGTAGAATTAAGTAAAATTCTAGTCCTGAAATATGCAATGATTTAAATTAAGAACTTTGTGTGTTAATTCACAGCAGGTTAGACGTAGGTAAGAAAAAGACTATCAAAACTGAAGCACGAGGTTGCAAAAAGAAAAAATAAAAGGGGGAGAAATTGAATGATTTTTTTTTTAAATCAAAAAAGATTTTGAGAAAGAACAAAAGCAGAAAGGTAGAACAGGACAGGCAAATAAAAAGCACAACATAAGAGGTAGATTTGAAGGTAAATATATCAGTCATTTCAGTAAATATCAATTTTTAAAATGTTCCAAGTAAAAGACAAAGATTATCACGCTGGATTTAAAATATATGCAAACATTATATACTATTTAAAAGAGCTGCATCTAAAATATAAAGCTATAGACAGGCTGAAAGTAAAAGGATGGAAAAGGATATCTATTTATGCAAACACAAACTAAAAGTAGCCAGTACAGCTATATTAATAATATTAAAATAGAATTAAGGGCAAAAAGCTTTCTAGAAATAAAGAGAATCACTTCTTAGTGAAAAAAAAATCAATTTCCCAGTAATAATAACAATTCCAAATTTGGATGCGCCTAATAACATGGCCTCAAAATGTCAGAAGCATTTGAACAAGAGTGACTCCATCTGGAAGAGGAGCTGGGTAAAATGAGGCTGAGACCTACTGGGCTGCATTCCTAGAAGGCTGGGCATTCTAAGTCACAGGATGAGATACGAGGTCGGCACAAGATACAAGTCACAAAGACCCTGCTGATAACACAGGTTTGCAGTAAAGAAGCTGGCCAAAACCCACCAAACCCAAAATGGCAATGAAAGTGACCTCTGGTCATCCTCATTACTCATTATAAGCTAATTATGATCCATTAACATTCTAAAAGACATCCCACCAGCACCATGACAGTTCACAATGTCAGAAAGTTACCCTATATGGTCTAAAAAGGGGAGGAACCCTCACTTCTGGGGAATTGTTCACCCCTTTTTCAGAAAACTCATGAGTAATCTGCCCCTCTTTTAGCGTATAATCAAGAAATAATCATAAAAATAGCCAACTTGCAGCCCTCAGGGCTGCTCTGCTATGGAGTAGCCATTCTTTTATTCCTTTGTTTTCTTAATAAACTTACTTTCACTTTATGGACTCGCCCTGAATTCTTTCTTGCACGAGATCCAAGAACCCTCTCTTGGGGTCTGAATCGAGACCCCTTTCCTGTAGCAAAAATATATAAAGCAAATATTTACACAACAAAAAGGAGAAACAGACATATTTAAATTAAAATGGCAGATGTTAACATACTCTCTCAGTAATTGGTAAAATTAGCAGGCAACATGTGTTTCAAAAAGTAACGTTACATTCAGCAAAGTCTCAGGATACAAAATTAATGTGCAAAAATCACAAGCATTCGTATACACCAGTAACAGACAAACAGAGAGCCAAATCATGA
>NW_012102587.1:3328557-3333450 GCF_000951045.1 Mandrillus leucophaeus
AAAATAAAATAAAAAAGAATGTAAACACCATGAAAAAAAAAAAGTAACATTACAGAAGAATAGAATACAACAAACTTGACTCTGTGGAAACAAATATACAATGCACAGCACTCAACAACTGAGGATACATAATGTTTTTTTAATTGGCCATATTGTAAGTTGGAAAGCAAGTCTTCACAAATTCCAAAAGGGCAATATGGTGGCCACTAGACACACATGCTATTTAAAATTTAATTTAATTAAAATTAAATAAAATTTAAAATTTAGTTTCTATGAAAAGTGGTCACACTAGCCACATTTTCAGTGCTCAGTAACCACACATAGCTAGTGGCTACTGTCTTTACAATTCTCAGTCCTTTTTTAATTTTCTGTATAGTACTTATACCATATGAAAATTTTTATTTAACTGTCTACTGACAAATTTACTCTTTACTAACATGCTTTTGTCTGTCTTCCCACCTAGGAAAATATTCTGTGATATCAGGAACCCCAAATGTCGCTCATCCTGGGGCCTATTTTGTAAAAGAGAGAGAAAGAAGAGGAAAGATACTTCACTTTATGTATTGGTGATAAATACCCAAGGAATGGCTAATGTAAATGAGGGCTGCATCAATTTAGAATTCGGGAAGTTACACAAATGTCTGAGAGTATGGTTTTGAGGATATGGAATCCCACCTTCCTCAATGATCTAAAAGTCCTATCTTTTAGTATAAAGTTGTGCATAATAGCTTTGTACTATTTTTGCTCCCAGAATAAGGGGTAGACTTCATCCACCAAGATCTTTATCAATGAGGCCAGGCACGGTGACTCACGCCTGTAATCCCAGCACTTTGGGAGGCCGAAGTGGGTGGATCAGTTGAGGCCAGGAGTTTGAGACCAGCTTAGCCAACACGGTGAAACCCCGTCTCCACTAAAAATACAAAACAAAATTAGCCAGGTCTGGTGGCATGTGACTGTAATCCTAGCTACTTGGGAGACTGAGGCAGGAGAATCACTTAAACCCAGAAGGCAGAGGTTGCAGTGAGCAGAGATCGCGCCACTGCACTCCAGCCTGGGTGACAGAGTGAGACTCTGTCTCAGAAAGAAAAAAACAAATAAATACTCTTTATCAAGGAACCAGAGTCATCATTGAAAACATGCATTCCCATCAGCCTGAAAGTATCATGCTGTTCTTGGGGTGATTAGAAATGAGGCAGGATCAGAAATGCCTGTGTACCATGCTAAGCATTTTAACTTTACCTTGAAGCTACAGGGAACCACCAGAAAGTTCTAAACAAAGAGAGGCAAAATAGAGAAATATGATAGTTGAGGAAGCTGAGACACAGAGAGGTTAACCACCTTGCCCATGTCACAGTATGTAAGTGACAAAAGTAAGATTTGGACCCAGGCAGTCTGCTTCCAGAGACTGTGCACATAACCAGCACTTTAAATTGCTCACACAATGAGACAGCAACCTAAGATGCCTATGGAAGAGTTAGCCAGGGGATCCACATTCACTGACACCGTTTCTTATTCAAAGCAGTGGAGCTCATTCAAATTCATAGGTCTATGTAAATCCAAGAACACCGCCTGGTGAAAACTGTTGTCTTTTTCCTCCTTTTCAGGGAGATAAGGATCATTAAGCTCTAGAGACAATGATAGTTTAATTAAAAGGCAATTGTGGTATGGGAATGTTTCATTAGGGACAGCTAAGTACCGTTGATTAGAATGTCCCGAGAGGGACGGACCTGGCGACCACTGATGGATGTTTGAATGATGTCACTGTTGGAGGCTGTAATTCTTGCACTTGAAAACATGTACTAGATCTCCTTGTACCATGAGCTGAAGCACCTGCGGACTAAAAGTGACAGTGGATGGCCATGCAGAAGCCTCGTTTTATAGGGAAGTTGGCAACATATTTCTGTGATGGAAAGAATGTGAGAGTGGGAAACAGAAGAACCCAGCCCCGGGCTCTGAGGTTCGGCCCTCCCTCGGATGGGAACAGGTGCTCTGCTAGGCAAGCACTGGGGGATAGAGCTGAAGGAGAAATGGAGCAGCTCATGCCCAGTGGGGAAGAAAGCTGAACTGCTATTTCCACACCCCTTGGTGAATATCATAGAGGGTCTGACTGCACAGAGAAGGAACAATAACCATGCCAAGAAGAGCAAGGGGGTCAGGCACAGCTCTGGAGGCCAGCATGGCCCTGCCTTCCTCCGGCAGAAGCTGTGATCAACATGGCACTGCAGTGAGCATCCGTTAAGGGCAAAGCTTGTTCTATAAATGGACATTGTGATCACTATTCATTTCATTGCTCTCGATTTCACAGAATCAAATAACTTAGCATGCAAGAGAATTGAAATTGAGGGGGCCAGTTCCCTCAGTTTGCAAGTGAAAATATTAAGGTTTGGGGAGGTGGACTTTTCTAGTGACAGAGTCAAAACTTGGACTAGAGCCAGCTCTCTGAACCCGGAGCCCTTTAGCTGTTTACTAGCTATCGTATTCTATACCATACTGTATTCCAGTAGAATGACTTGTGAGTCAACCCAAAATCCTGATCCACCCAGCCATCCCACACACACCACCCTAAAGGGTGGTATTTACAGAGTTTACATTAATTTGTGCCAAGCAAAAATGTTACCAGATTATAGATGCAGTATAATCTCCACTGTGCTCTCTCTCTCTCTCTCTCTCTCTCTCTCTCTCGCACGCACTCTCGCACTCTCTCTATCTATCTCTGTATGTGTGTGTGTGTGTGTGTGTGTAACCAACATCTGACTTTGAAGGAAGGCAGGCAATTGGATAAACAGAAAGGAGACACTGGGGGCTGATAGAGACATGCGAACCAATGTACCAAAGCAGAAAGGCTCCTGGCTCACAAGGGCAGTGGTGAGAATGACTGGACAGTGTAGATACTCTGTGAAGCAAAACAGGTGCCTGACGGGAAGACAGGGTTAGGACACAGCCAGACATGAGTTTAAATCTCAGCCAGCTAAACCACCTAGCAAAGTTCTTCACTTCTAAGCCTCATTTATTCATTCATTTCTTTAGAAAATATTTATTAAGCAACTCCTGAGTACGAGTAAGCACTGGAGTACTAGAGTCGATGAAATGTGCCTCAGTTTCCCTGCTAGTCAAAATGAGGACAACAATACCTTCCTTGCAGGGTCACTGTGAGGATTTAGGTAGAATGCCTAGCCTATGGTCTAGCACATGTACTTGATAAATGGCACCATTTCCTGCAAGTTGGACACATCATTTGGGGCCCGATACAATCATTTGTAGCATCAGGAATTAGGGTGGATTCCACAACTCAGAAAATGTTCAGTAAAAGATGAAAATGAAGTGAGTCTCTCCCTACCACCACTCCTTCTCGACATTATCATTTACACCGGTCACAAAGCTACAGCAAAAGATCTTCCAATGATTGTGTGATCTTCTCCCCATGATGGGAGCTGGGGGAACAGAGGCAGACATGCAAAACTGCCCATTATCAAAGCCATTTCCCATCCCAAACTACCCAGCGCTATCGGTGAGAGCAAAGTGTCCATGTCATGCAGCCATTAGCCTTTTCTACATGGGCAGCCTTTAACTAGTCATAACCAAATGGAAAAGGGGTAGAATTTTTTTAGAAAGAAAAAAAAAGACAGAAAAATTGTCAGTAAGAAATATCTGGCTATGAGCCCCACAGTGGGCATCAGTGCCTGGGCATCGGTGCCTTGGCACTAAAGCCCAGATTAAAAAGGATGCCTGCTTTTTGTTTCAAAAATGGGACGCAATGAGTGTCCTACACCGAAAAGAAAAGGTCACCAAGGGAGGGATGATGCTTCTCGACATTCTCCAGCACCTAGGCGTTAAAGTGACTCATCTGAAATTTAAAAACCAGTCAATTGGAATGTCAAAGGTTTGGCTTATGAATGAATAAAGGAAAGAAAGATATCCCCAGGAAAAAAGAAACAGTCAAATAGAGCCATAGAGTTCCACAACTGGAAGGGACTTCCGCAATCAATAGCCCTCAGATAGGGGAGACAACTGAGCCAGACCAGAGAAGTGAAGAAACCTGCCCAAAGAAACCCAGTTGAGAGGACAGCATCTTAGCCCGTTCTCCCTAGAGAATGGAGCTTGAGACAAAGCCCTGGGGGCAGGAGGCGATGCATGCGGTGATCCCAGGAAGCAGGGGCTAGGGAGAGTGAGGCAGGAATGAAAAGCCAGCACTATGGGCCATCACCAAGGTCACTGCTATGGGCAACCAAAGCTCATATTCCAAAAGGCCCCCTGAGCGGTGCACAGAATGACCCCCACGGTTATCTGCCAAAGGAGGAGAAACAGGAGCATTTGTCCACGAAGTCTGTTTCCCGTAGTAAAGGATTGTCCTGGGAGGTTTTAACTGCCCTGCACTTCTGCACACATTAGCTGTGCATGCTCTTACTACTCCACTATTGAAAAAGCCCTAAAGCAGAAAGTCAAATCTAGGGATGCATGCTTGAGGCCAGACACCATCAGCGCAAAGAGAACCAAAGCCAGCATTGCACTATCCATCTGACAACGGCTGAACTCAGAAGGGAGATAAAAGGATGCAATTTGGGCACCAGAGGAGTCCACCATAAACCACAGATTTGGAGCTGGATCCCCTAATGCTAATACTTATTCCATGGTCTCAGGATATAATAATAACCCCATTTCTGAAAGACTTAAGGAGCCCATGCTTCTCTCATCACCATCTAATCAGAGGCTGAAGGTTCTAATCAGAGACTCATTTACCTATTGCCTTGAAGGCCAAAAATATAAAATTTTTCCATGGAAAATTCCAGCTTTACCTTGGGGTCACAAGGTAATCTCGAATATTAATGTTAACAGGAAGCTGAGCTTCTTGACGGCATGGACAATATCATATCCTAATGGTATGTCGAGATAGAA
>NW_012102587.1:3335375-3337741 GCF_000951045.1 Mandrillus leucophaeus
TATATATATATGTGTGTGTATATATACATATATGTGTGTGTGTATATATATCCTATTAGTTCTGTCCCTCTAAAAGAACTCTAATACACAGAGTCACTTGGGATGAGTTATTTAACTTGTCTGAGCCTCAGTTTCTCATCTGTTAAAGGTGATAAGAATGCCTACTTCCTGGGGCTGAGGGGAGAATTAAATCAACAGTGTCCAATCTTTTGGCTTCCCTGGGCCACGCTGGAAAAAGAATTGTCTTGGGCCACACATAAAATACACTAACACTAACAACAGCTGATGAGCTAAAAAAAAAAAAAAATTGCAAAAAAAATCTCATAATGTTTTAAGAAAGTTTACGAATTTGTGTTGGGCCGCATTCAAAGCCATCCTAGGCCGAACGCAGCCCATGGGCCACAGGTTGGACAACTTTGAATTAAGTGGTATAGCATAATAAAATGTGTAGTGTAGAGTTGAAACTTGATAAACCCTTATTTCCTTCACCATTTTTATAAGATAGAAGCAAATAGAATTCAAATAGATTTAAGAAGGGTTTACCAGAGCTGTGAGCTACGGGCCTGTGGTAGCTGATGTCATTAATGGATCCAGTTCTTCCCCCATCTGCCACACACAGCCCCACCCTCTGCTGGGTGCCTTTGCAGGGCCCTCCTTCTCTGACTAGGGACTTGGCCATATGACTGGCTTGAGCCAATGTGAGGTAGAGGCTTTTAATGTATGTGCACTCTGAACTTGGTCTGGTGTGCCCTGTGCCATCACCTTGTGTCTGTGAGGGTGTTTAAAGGAACATTTAAGCAACAGACCTCAAAAGCCCAGAATGAATGCTATCCTCCCCTTGCTAGGGTGTTCCCAAAGTCCTTAAAGGAAACCCAGTGGACAAATTAACTGTAGGACCAGTGAAGGACATGGCCTGGCCAGCCTGCTGGAAGAGAAGACACAAGGGAGAAGAGCCCAGTCATTTCAGTCATCCCAGCATAGGTGAGATAGCAGCCAGCCAACCCCTAGAAATATGGGAAACCCGAGTTGGGATCTCCTGTCCAGCCTGCAACTGACCCCCAACACAAGAGCACGCCCAACCCATGAGTGAAATGCTGTTTAGAGTCAAACACCGGTGATGTGCTCAGGTTGGTTGCTCCATGTGCATATTGTAATAGTTAAGTGACCTGGTGTCATGGGCTGAATCATATCCCTCCAAAATTCATATGTTAAAGCTGTAACCACCAGTACCTCACAATGCAACTGCCCTTGGAGATAGGAACTTTAGAGAGGTAACTAGATAAAATGAGGCTGTTAGGATGGACCCTGATCCAATCTGACCAGTGTCCTGATAAGAAAAGGACATTTGGACACCTGTAGAGACACCAGGGGCACGCGTGCACGGAGAAAAGGCCATGCAGGCACAGCAACAAGGTGGCATTTGCAAGCCGAGGAGGGAGGCCTTGAATAGGTCTTTCCATGATGGCCCTTAGAGAAAACCAACACTGCTGACCCCCTGATCGTGGGCCTCCAGCTTCCTGAACAGTGAGGAAATACATTTTTTGGTTTAAGCCACCCATTCTGTGGTACTTTGTTATGGCAGCTGCAGCAAACTAATACCCACTGGGTTTCTGAGGCTTTGACGAGATGTGGTATTCTGCTGAGCGCTTTACATACGTGCTTCACCGAGTCCTCATCACAACTCTAGGCAATTGGCCCCATAATCCCCAGAGCATGGGGAGACAGCTGAAACTCAGAGATTAGACAACAGTAGAGGGCCACATGGCCAGAAGTGGCCAGATCTGGGCTCTCAAGGGTCTGGTGTTTTGGAGAACATCTCCAAAGCTGATGTTCTCTCCAGTGTGCATACTGAGAAACCGAGGCAGGAGAGGAGGTTCCACCAGCATTTCCACCCTTGTCCCTTGTCCAAATGAAAGTCTCATAATGTATTTAACAAACACAATTTTCACACCAAGAGTAAACACACATCAAAGTTCTATTTAACCGATTAATCAAGGATCCAGCAGAAAGGCACGTCTGGTTCCAAATAGAATATGTAAAAGTGATCTTTCACACTCAGTGGAAAAGAAAGAAATATTGAGACAAGACTGCTAAGTTAGACAAAAAAAAAAAAAAATTAATTCCTTACAGGATAATAAAACCATAACTTTCAGGGTTCTTTTTTCAAACTGACAGCAAAATTGTCACATCTTACCAGTTTTACAGAACTGAGTAATGTCTGAGCCCTAATCATTGTGCAAACAAAGTTTCATCCCTAGAGAAGATAATCCTTAAGCTGACTTGTTAAACAATGTTCCAGCACGGTGGTTCTCATACCTTTTGGTCTCAGTATCTCTTTATCCTTTTAAATAACTTTTTAAATGAAT
>NW_012102587.1:3338926-3341089 GCF_000951045.1 Mandrillus leucophaeus
GAGTCCACCATAAACCACAGATTTGGAGCTGGATCCCCTAATGCTAATACTTATTCCATGGTCTCAGGATATAATAATAACCCCATTTCTGAAAGACTTAAGGAGCCCATGCTTCTCTCATCACCATCTAATCAGAGGCTGAAGGTTCTAATCAGAGACTCATTTACCTATTGCCTTGAAGGCCAAAAATATAAAATTTTTCCACGGAAAATTCCAGCTTTACCTTGGGGTCACAAGGTAATCTCGAATATTAATGTTAACAGGAAGCTGAGCTTCTTGACGGCATGGACAATATCATATCCTAATGGTATGTCGAGATAGAAATCTTTCACATCTAAAGCACTCATAAGCCAGCTTTGATGTCAATAAGTAACAAAAGTCTGAAAGAAAATGGGTCAATTTTAACGGAACATTTAAGCAGCAGATCTCAAAAGCCCAGAATCAATGCTGTCCTCTCCTTGCTAGGCTGTTCCCCAAGTCCTTAAAGGAAACCCAGTGGACAAATTAACTGTAGGACCAAGGAAGTATCTGGGAATGTCAAAAATGTGACAGGTAGTGCCAAAAATCTGTCACATCCGTTGGCAGTGGAGCATATTAACAACCAGGCAAGCCCGGCCGTTCAACTTCATTGTTCCAGACAGGCTGCTTGGTGCCATGCCACGCTTCCCAGACTGAGCGGGGCAAGTTCTGAAGGATGCAGCTGTGTGCCAGAGGTACCGAGAAACGCCCCATACACATGCGTGTGCGCCAGGAGCATCTATCATGCTTAAAAATATCAGGGATTTTTCTATTTGAAATCTATCTTGTAGAGTCAAATGCCAAATTTATATTAATTTTTAAGATAAAATTTACAGCTATGAAGAATTTTCATACTGTGATGGGCAATTTGGGCAGTAGCCCTCAGGCCCCCTAGGGGTATGAATTCACTCTCCTCTGCCTGTAGAGTAATTTTAATGGAAAGGTTTAGAACGCTCTGATGAGGGAAAAAGCTCTTTGCAGTCACACAGAGCTGGGTTTTAGAAATTTGTCTGAGCAGAGTGTGATGGTTAATACTGAGTGTCAACTTGACTGGACTGAAGGACACAAAGTATTGAGCTTGGGTGTGTCTGTGAGAGCGTTGCCAAAAGAGATTAACATTTGAGTCAGTGGGTGGCGGAAGTCAGACCCATCCTTAATCTGATGGACACGATCTAGTCAGCTGCCAGCTAATATAAAGCAGGCAGAAAAACGTGAAAAGGACAAGATGGGCCCGGCTCCCAGCCTACAGCTTCCTCCTGTGCTGGATGCTTCCTGCCCTCAAACATCAAACTCCAAGTTCTCCAGTTTTGCGACTCAGACTGGTTCTCCTTGTTCCTCAGTTTGCAGATAGCCTATTGTGGGACCTTGTGATCGTGTAAGTTAATACTTAATATAACTCCTATATATATGTATACCCATATATATATATCCATATATAATCCATGCATATATCTCCATATATATACACATATCTCCATATATACAATCTCCATCTATATACATATATACATCATATATATGTTAGGGTATGATATATCATATATATCATATCTTAATGGTATGTTGAGATAGAAATCTTTCACATCTAAAGCACTCAGAAGCCAGCTTTGATGTCAATAAGTAGTAAAAGTCTGAAAGAAAATGGGTCAATTTTAAAGAAACATATATATATGGAGATATATATATATATGAACATATATAGATATATATACACACACAGAACTATAGGATATATATATGTCATCTATATCCTGTTATAGGATATATATAGGACATATATACAAAGGGCATATATATATCCTATAGTTCTGTATATATATCTCCATATATATATCTCAATATATATGTTCATTTATATGTATTTATATGTTCATTCATATATATATATAGGACATATGTGTCTATATATCCTATAATATATATATGTCCTATATATATATCCTATAATATAATCCTAATTGTATGTTGAGATAGAAATTTTTCACATCTAAAGCATTCATAAGCCAGCTTTGATATCAATAAGTAATAAAAGTCTGAAAGAAAAAATAGGATATATATATCCTATTAGTTCTATATATATACATAATATATAGATATATATTATATATAGTTCTATATATATAATAGAATATATATATCCTATTA
>NW_012102587.1:3345293-3347956 GCF_000951045.1 Mandrillus leucophaeus
GAAACCCCTGTGAATATAGGCTTTTGTCTCAAGCCTGCGAACAGTACGCTGATGACTTCTGCTTCGGGATGTCTCAGCCCCTCAGCCCTGTGTACCCCGTTTCCTAGCTGGAGCACATGGAATAGGATAGGATGGGATGAAGCTGGTGGCGTGGACCAGACACCCATCCATTTGGCCAGCATCTCCTGCACCCTACAGCCCTGTGCTAAGAGATAGCGCCAGCACATTGGGCAGCAACTAGATGGAATCTGCTCACCGTCCAGGAGGAGGGAGGCTTTAAAGTACAGACCACAAGATTGAATGTATAATTACAAGTAGATTGAGTACCCTTGGAGGAAGAGATACGGCACCATAAGAATATATTTTTAAAATGAAACTATCCTGGGCTGGGGTCTGAAATGCTTCTGGGAAGCAGTGTCTTCTGGTCTGTGAGCTGGAGACTGGGTAGGAGTTCATGGTCACAGGCAGGTGGTCAACCAAGGGACACCCGGGAAAAGGCCCTGTGTCAAGGCAGAACATGGTGGTACAGTGACTGTTAATAAGCATGGAGAATGAGAAGCACAAGGTCTGAGGGCAGGAGGGGGCCAGACCAGGCCTTGCAGATCAGGAAAACGCTGTGGGTCATTACGCTGAGAGTGAGGGGTTGCCAAGGGGGATGGTAAGCAAGGTCTGTGCCATGATGCGATTTGCATTAAAAAGAGTATTGAAGGTCCAGAGTGGAGGACAGTGGGAAAGGTGCCAGGATGGGGGTAGTGACTAAGGTAGGAGGCCTTACAGATGTCAGGGAGAGAGGTTGGCAGCTTGGACTAGGGTGATGATGGTGGGATGGGAGAGAATGATGCATTACAGAAATATCAACCAGATGTGGAGATGCAAAAGATTTAAAGGTGGAAGGAAAGGGAGGTAGAACGGATAGCATCTAGATTGTTGATTTGCATAATTAGATGGATATTAGTGAACGCTGGAGGAGGCCAGGTTGTAAAGGAAGCTCTGAAGTTCAGCCTTGGCTGTGTTGAGTTTGAGGTATGACGGACAGTCAGAGTAAGCAGTCTGACGTGTGAGGTTGAAGCTCAGGGGCAAAGTATAGACTGCATATACACTTGGTAATTTAAGACACAGATGTGGACGACATTTGCCAGGAAAGAGAGAAAAAAAAGAAGAGAAGAGGAAGGGGGAGTAAGAGAAGAGAACAAGAAAGAAAGGAAACCAGAGGAGGAGAAAGGAGAAGGAAGAAAAGAGAGGAGGGAGGGGACAGAGGGCAGAAGAGGGAAAAGGATGAGAAGGGGAGTTCCCGCATTTGCTCATCTCATATAGAAGAATGATTCTGCAAAGAGACAAAGAGGGCCTGCATGGAGACTAAGAAAGGGGACCTGAACAGTGTGACATCTGAGGAGGCAAGGGAAGGGAGGACGTCAAGACAGGGGAGTGCTAAGATGTGTCAAATACTACAAGAAAACACCAGTTGACTGCGGAAGCCATGTGGGATGCCTTCCTTCACCACTCCAGAGGCCCCTCAACCCTCTGCCCTTGCCCTGCTGCCTGCCCCAGGTGTCTGTCTCCACTAAACCACAATCCTCAGGAGGCAAAGAGCATATCCCTTGGAGACAGGGGAGCCCCCAGCACACAACACGATGCTATCAACAACCAGGCTGTGAGCTACAGTCTGATAAATGAATGCATGGAATAGAATGTTCTAGCAGCAGAAAAGACAGGGAGTGCACAAGTGCCTAAAGAAAGAATCCTTCAGGGCAAATCGTTAGCTGAACCTCAGAGGATCTTGAAAGGCTCTTCAGTCCCAAGGCTGTCCTATGCCATGTGGTTGAGGGGGAATGAGGAAAACCCCTCATAAGAAACATGAGATCTTTCTTGGTAGCTCATGAGATCTCATGCTTCAAAGGCAAAACCTCAGCTACTCTGAATGGCACATTCCTGTGATGATGATGTTGAATCACACAGTTTAACTACTCAACACATGATCCTGCTTTCAAGGAGCTTTCGATCAAGTTGAGAAAGAAAGACTATAAGGTATCAAACAGGAAGATAATAATAGGCAATGGAACAGCAAGTCTGAATTCCTAAACATAAAATAAGTATAAGGTTGCCAATGGCTGGGTATTTAGCAATGTCACCGAGGAGGGGACATAAAAAAAAGACTGTGATTCACCTCCCTCGGTGTAAAAAAGACAAAACCTCCAATAGAAAGGGAACAGAAATGAACAATACATTTCCAAAAGAAGAAACACAAATCCACGAGGACATATGAAATATAATCAACTAGTAGTTACCAAAGAAAGGCAAATTGAAGCAATCACAGCATGTTTCAACTTAAAAGTAAAAAGGCATTTAATTTAAAGCAAAGACTTGGAACCAACCCAAATGCTCATCAATGATAGACTGAATGAAGAAAATGTGACACATATACACCATGGAATACTATGCAGACATAAAAAAGAATGAGTTCATGTCCTTTGCAGGGACATAGATGAAGCTGGAAACCATCATTCTCAGCAAACTAACACAGGAACAGAAAACCAAACACCACATGTTCTCACTCATAAGTGAGAGCTGAACAATGAGAACATATGGACACAGGGAGGGGAACATCACACACCGGGGCCTGTCAGAGGTGAGGGAAAGGGGAGGGAGAACATTAGGACAAATAC
>NW_012102587.1:3353441-3354968 GCF_000951045.1 Mandrillus leucophaeus
TCACATCTTACCAGTTTTACAGAACTGAGTAATGTCTGAGCCCTAATCATTGTGCAAACAAAGTTTCATCCCTAGAGAAGATAATCCTTAAGCTGACTTGTTAAACAATGTTCCAGCACGGTGGTTCTCATACCTTTTGGTCTCAGTATCTCTTTATCCTTTTAAATAACTTTTTAAATGAATGAAAGCCCCAAAGAGCTTTGCTGATGTGAGTCACATCTATCAATATTTGCTATAGTAAAAATTAAAACTTAAAAACATTTTGAATTGTCTTTTATTCATTTTAAAATAACAATAATAAACCTACTATAATGTACCTTAAACAAAATGCTTTTATGAAAGCTAACTACATTTTCCAAAACAAAAGAAAAAAGTTTCAGGGAGAAGAGTAAGAACGTTCTACATCTTTGTAAATCTCTTAAATGTCTAGTTTAATAGCAGACAGCTGGATTCTGGTAGATGCTCCTGCGTTCAATCTGTTACAATATGTAACAGATTGAAGTTGGTTGAAGTCTGTGACGGAAATCCAGCCTCTCACACACGTTATTGAAACAGGGAGGAGGGATGTTTTAATAGCCTTTTTGGAAAACTGTGGATTGTTTTATTTGATACTTCTCTAAAGTACCACTGGACAAGTGGGAGTTTCTACAGGTGACTTGCAACATGCAACTTAAAACCGTATCAGTGAACTTTTGTACTCTGTTAGAATAAAATTCACAGGTCTATCTTACACTTCAGATGGATCTCTTACCCATATGTGATTGTCTCACAATGGGTACTTAGAAAATATCAGTCCACTGAATTGTGCAGATTGTTGTGCAAATGAATGTTGACATACGTCATTATACGATTTCCAAAAAGTAATGAATTTTAATGATATTCATGAATATCACTACTGGTTTTGTTAATGAAACTAGTTTTTTGGGGTTTTTTTGTTTTTTGTTTTTTTTTTCACTGAGAGATGGTGGTGGGGAAGTATATAATGACTAATAGCAAAGTTTCCTGCCCTACCTTGATTTGTGCTAAGGCACAGGCAGTTTTACCCACTGTTGGTTTTGTACCAGTGTGCAAATGTCAACATAGTGAAAAGGGCAAGTAACATCTTCCTGTTATGAGGAAAACAGTGTTGACCTTACCGAGGTCCTGAAAGGGTATTGGGATTCCCTAGTGTTTCAGCCCACGCTTGGAGAAGCACCGCACTGGCATGCCACTGAAAATATATTCAGGAACTTTTTGCCTTATTTGCAAGTGTTAGATAATTTTCCTTAACACCTCCGACTTTCACACAAATAAACAGAGATCATTCATCCAAGTTAGGAGCAGGAAAGCTAGTGCAGGAAGCCCAGTGGGGTTGGTGGGGGAAAGGAGGGGGCAAGGGGCAGGTTTCATGCCTGTCACTTCCTGATGTAGGAAATGTGTGAGCAAGACCACACTGAAGGAGAAACGTCTTCTCCAGATTTGGCTCTGCAGGGAAGAGTGTATGATCAAAGCAGGAAATAAGTCAGGGAAATCTTCCTGAAAGCACAT
>NW_012102587.1:3356943-3368720 GCF_000951045.1 Mandrillus leucophaeus
AAGAGAAGAGAACAAGAAAGAAAGGAAACCAGAGGAGGAGAAAGGAGAAGGAAGAAAAGAGAGGAGGGAGGGGACAGAGGGCAGAAGAGGGAAAAGGATGAGAAGGGGAGTTCCCGCATTTGCTCATCTCATATAGAAGAATGATTCTGCAAAGAGACAAAGAGGGCCTGCATGGAGACTAAGAAAGGGGACCTGAACAGTGTGACATCTGAGGAGGCAAGGGAAGGGAGGACGTCAAGACAGGGGAGTGCTAAGATGTGTCAAATACTACAAGAAAACACCAGTTGACTGCGGAAGCCATGTGGGATGCCTTCCTTCACCACTCCAGAGGCCCCTCAACCCTCTGCCCTTGCCCTGCTGCCTGCCCCAGGTGTCTGTCTCCACTAAACCACAATCCTCAGGAGGCAAAGAGCATATCCCTTGGAGACAGGGGAGCCCCCAGCACACAACACGATGCTATCAACAACCAGGCTGTGAGCTACAGTCTGATAAATGAATGCATGGAATAGAATGTTCTAGCAGCAGAAAAGACAGGGAGTGCACAAGTGCCTAAAGAAAGAATCCTTCAGGGCAAATCGTTAGCTGAACCTCAGAGGATCTTGAAAGGCTCTTCAGTCCCAAGGCTGTCCTATGCCATGTGGTTGAGGGGGAATGAGGAAAACCCCTCATAAGAAACATGAGATCTTTCTTGGTAGCTCATGAGATCTCATGCTTCAAAGGCAAAACCTCAGCTACTCTGAATGGCACATTCCTGTGATGATGATGTTGAATCACACAGTTTAACTACTCAACACATGATCCTGCTTTCAAGGAGCTTTCGATCAAGTTGAGAAAGAAAGACTATAAGGTATCAAACAGGAAGATAATAATAGGCAATGGAACAGCAAGTCTGAATTCCTAAACATAAAATAAGTATAAGGTTGCCAATGGCTGGGTATTTAGCAATGTCACCGAGGAGGGGACATAAAAAAAAGACTGTGATTCACCTCCCTCGGTGTAAAAAAGACAAAACCTCCAATAGAAAGGGAACAGAAATGAACAATACATTTCCAAAAGAAGAAACACAAATCCACGAGGACATATGAAATATAATCAACTAGTAGTTACCAAAGAAAGGCAAATTGAAGCAATCACAGCATGTTTCAACTTAAAAGTAAAAAGGCATTTAATTTAAAGCAAAGACTTGGAACCAACCCAAATGCTCATCAATGATAGACTGAATGAAGAAAATGTGACACATATACACCATGGAATACTATGCAGGCATAAAAAAGAATGAGTTCATGTCCTTTGCAGGGACATAGATGAAGCTGGAAACCATCATTCTCAGCAAACTAACACAGGAACAGAAAACCAAACACCACATGTTCTCACTCATAAGTGAGAGCTGAACAATGAGAACATATGGACACAGGGAGGGGAACATCACACACCGGGGCCTGTCAGAGGTGAGGGAAAGGGGAGGGAGAACATTAGGACAAATACCTAATGCATGTGGGGCTTAAAACCTAGATGACAGGTTGACAGGTGCAGCAAACCACCATGGCACATGTAAACCTACGTAACAAGCCGGCTTGCTCTGCACATATATCCCAGAACTTAAAGTAAAATTTTAAAAAAATTTAAAAATAGAAAAAAAAATTTGTAATGTATTTAATTTAAAATAGCAATATCTGGTGTTGCCAAGGGTGCAAGGAAATGGGCACTGGTATACACTGCTGAGCATGTACACATCCGCACAACCTCTCCACAGGGCAGCTTGACACCACACATCCGGAGTTAGATGTGAACTGCAATTCGCCCTCTGGAAATTCATCCTAAAAAGATAATTAAGGATGGGTACAGAAATTTAATCATAAGGATGCCCACTGCAGTGCAATTTTTTATTACAAATAAAAGCTGGAAATAATCCACATTGCCAAACAGAGGAGGGTTAGTTCAATAAACTCTGTGCACAACGGATGTATGCAAACACTAAAAACACCTTATAGAAATATTTACCAATATGAGAAGAAGTTGTACAATTCCTGTGGGTCAAAACTTCCAGGCATCATTTTGCCCCCACAGAAACGTTTGCTGATGTGTGAATGTTCACGACACTGTTTCCAACAGCTAAAACACTACGAACAATGGAGCGGACCCTCTCCAATAGAATGGATAAACAAAAGCTGGCATAGTTATTCCATTGAAAACAACATAGCAATATAGTATAAATATTGATTTGCCACAATATAGCAAATCAATACAGCCACACACACCAACACCTGTGTGGATCAAAGCACAATGTTGAATGAAAGAAGCCCACGTGAAGCTGGAAAAGTAATCAACACAAGGACGAGTCAGGCATAACTCACTACTATATTGTTAAGGGATATATGCAGATGTGATAAAATTGTAAGGAAAAACAAGAGAGTGATTAACACAAAATTTAGGATACTGCTTCGCACTGGAGACGGGGCAGAGGCAAGCAGGAGGGACAGACAGGGTTCTTTTAAAGAGTCAGTACTGTCCTATTTTCTATTTCTTACATGGGTGTTTATTCTATTAATACTGCTACTCTTCAAACTGCAAATATCTATCACATATGCTATTTTCCATAACTGATGTAGGTCACAATTTAAAAAGGAAGAAAATATAAACTAAATAATTCAATGGTGCTCTGAGGATAAAGCAAGTTCTAATTTGTGGGAAAAGGATTAAATATTTGTTTTCTGAAGACAGTTGTTTTGCATTTTGTTTTCTATTAAAATGTATTTAGTTTAAAAAAAACTCAACCGCATCCAGTACAGTGTTAGACATAGAATTATGCTTTATTTTGTTGTTTTTTTTTTTCCAATAAGAAGAAAGTCTTTTAAAATAAAGAGTGAAAATGATGGGGAAAAAACAAAAATGTGGAAAGGATAAATCTCTACATTACAAGCTAGAAAACTATACAATATGAACCAAATGAGAAATCAAAACAAAAGGCGACCATCATTATTTTTTGTATCTCAGCTTATCTTGCTCTTGAACTCTTATTGATTGCAAGATACCTGTAAATGCTCAATCTTGTCAGTCGGAGGCAGTTGAGTAATTAGTCTTCCTAAATGTCTCCTCAAGAACATCGTGCTTCTTCCTACTTCCCAGCGACAGGTGGACACTGGGAAAGGTTAGGGTCCTGGTGCTCTGAGCGAGCGGCTGGCTCCCTGCTGGACCCATTGCAAAGGTAGATGTCTGAGGCTGGGGGGACTCGTGGCCTGCAAAGCTGTGGTTCTTCCCCATCGATTCCACTGTCTTGCTGGGGCTGCCATTCTTTGGAGAGCCCAAGGCTGCCATCACACCCATCGGATGTCCAGCTTCAGGGAAGAGCTTGAGACCCTGGGAACCTGAGAATCACATCTCATACCCACCCCCAAGCATTTTCTCTTTGCTTTTGCGTGTCACACTGACGCAGGGCAGGTGAACCCAAAATCGAGGCTTCCGCTGGGAGGGTTGTTACTTTTGCCCAGGAAAGAATTTAAGGGTGAGCCAGTGGTGTTGGACAGCAACTTTTATGGAAGCAGCAGCAGAGGCGGTGCGCCTTGTGGAGCACGGCTACCCCAGAGGCAGTGTGCCTAGAGTGGCAGCTCAGAAGCAGTTTTGAACTCACACTTACATTTACTTTGAAAATTAAGGAACAGATTATGCAAAAAAAATTCTTGAAAAAGAGTGGTAGCTTCTAGGTAGTTGGGTCATTGCCATGGACAAAGATGGTACCTCTCGAGTGTTGCCATGGCAATGGTAAACCGACATGGCACTCTGGTGGGCGTACCTTATAGAAAGTTGTTTTTGCCCCATCCCCATTTTAGCTAGTCCTCAATTTGGTCCGGTGTCCAAGCTCTGCCTTCTACCTCAATATGAGAAGCAGCAGCCCTCTAGATTTTTCTGAGAGGTGAGCAGTCTTTCTAGGCCATGTCTGAAGATGTGTGGACAAACCTTCTGCTCCAGGACTCACCTGAACCCTTCTGGAAGCCTCTATCTGTCTGCCTCCTCCCCAGCAAAGGATAGGGGAGGTCAAGGATGCTTAAATCTACATTCTTGCCTCCACTCCCTCCACCTGGGTCGCTCAAATAGAAATATTCTTCACTGCATCTCCTGTCTCTACAGTCAACAGCTCAGCCTTGGATTCTTTGTTTGTGCATTAGTTGTGATCAGGTTGGGCTGCAATTGAGAAAAAAGCAAATAAGATGTTTTTCATGTACATACAGGCTAGCCTACCCATTGTCTGTTGCTGCACAGCAAATCACCACACATGCAGCCGCTTTAAAAGACACGAAGTTATTAGCTCACAGCATCCATGGACCAGTAGCCCTGGCACAGCGTGGCGCAGCCGCGTTCTGTGCTCAGGGACTCTCAAAGCAGAAATCCACTTTGGCTTTCAAAGTGTTGGCTGGGCTGGGCTGTCTGCAGACTCTGGGGAAGAATCCACTTCCAAGTGCATCTAGGTTGTTAGCAGAATTCAGTTCAATGCAGTTGCGGAACTGAGATCCCTATCTCCTTGACACACAGACCCCCTTATCTTCAAGCTAATAATTGCGTGGCCAATCCTTCTCATGCTTCAAATCTCTGCCTTCCCCTTCTGCGACGGGCTGGAGAAAGATCTTCCCTTTCAAGGGCTCATACAATTTAGACTAGGTCCACCTGGTGATTCCAGAACAATCTTCCTATTTTAAGGTCAACTAATTCGTACCTTAATTACATTTGGCCATATATCCATGAATAACGCCAAGAGCAAAAGTCATGAGGCCCAAGCTGTGCCTTCCACGGCTGATAAGGCAACTCTGCCTTAAGTCCTCAGGACCCAGGCTCCCTTCTACTCACCACTCCATCACCCCTGGAAGGGACCCCTGCCCTCACAGCCCAGGATTCAACATCTGTACGCCAAGGCAGATGGGTATAGGGTTCATTCTGACTAGGTTTTAAGGAAAGTTCTCAGCAGCTGCTGCACAACGTTTCTGCCTTCATCCCATTGGTTCTACTTTGTGACACCCTCGCCTGGTTGTAAGGAAAGCTGCACAAGGTAACTCCATTCTGGGTGTCAATGTGGCTGGGTACAAATTCTATCAATAAGAAAAAGATGGAAAATGGATAGTTGGGGACAATACGTAAAAAGAAAATGTGGGGAAGGCCCATAAAAAGCCCTTTTTCTCTCTTGCGAGCTTGGCCTTCAAGTCTTTAAAACCTTTTGTTTGAAACTCAAGCTAAAACTGGCATTTTTTGTTGCAGGCAATGGTCCTTTCCCCCTTCCCCAGGCAATCAGTCTCAGCCTCCAGGCCTGAATTTACTGGCAGAAAAGCTGAGGGAGAGGATGTGAATTTAGGGAGAAGATCATTATGGTACCACATTTGAATGCAGAGATACAGGAGCGGCTGTTGTCACCTAATGTGCACCTCTCACCATAGTCTAGAAGTGTTTGACTCTAAGCTTCCTCTATGCTCCTACAAGGGGAAAGAAGGAATGGTGCAAGGCCATCTCCATGGCAGTATTCGGTCCCAAACCCTGTAAATATAATTCCATTTACGAAGCCTAAAACAAGTAGATGTTCATTTTCTTTCACAAGAAAGGAAAAATGACATTCCATAATGTCATGCTGTTATAACACACCTAACACACAAAAATATATATAACATGCCATTATAACCCACCTAATACAGAAATGGAGCCAATGATGTGTAGGAGCAATTTTCCAGTTTTGGCCATGCTTAAGGAATACAGTGGATGGGCCCGTCACAAGCGGCCAGTGCCATCAGTCGCAGCTCTGCATAACCTAAAGGTTCACAGAGGTGGTTCCCTGCCAGTCAGGAAGGGAGGATTTACCTGGGCAGGAGCTCTCCTGGCTAAAGGCACTCTAACCGGAGCACTCCTGGGACACGTGAAGACGTTGTAATACAGACTAGTACTTCAAGCAGTTTATTTTTTCCTGATTCCTGCTTCTTAGAAAAACTAATAAATTAGTAATATCTGAACCTAGAGTGACCTAGAAGGAAAAAAACAGAAACATTTGATTCTGATCAATCTGAATGTGCAAAGTGACTCAGCCACTTCCCAACTATGAGAGCTTCTTAGCAAAACAACTTAAACTAGGAGTCTTCATTCTGGGATTAGGACGTCAACCTATATCTTCTGTTCTTAGAGTCCTACTTCAAGGCTCTGAGTTGGTATATGTGAATTCCAGGAACATTAGCAGACGCTCAGTTGCTCAGTGCAATCGGTAGTTATTGGTGCTGTCATTGTACCATATGGGACCAGGATTGCATCATCATTAAAAATCAGTGTTGTTGAGCTCAGTTGCAAAGAAGTTTGATTAGACAATCCAAGCTACTCTTCCTAACCAAGATTCATCAGACATTGAGAGAGGGTTGAAATGTCACTGTTGAATTGCAGGACGGCGTGGCTCTCAAATGACATTCTGTCCAGAGTGCAGGGAGCACCCACAGGTGCTTTGCGGTAAAGGCACTTCAATCTCATTTCTAACACTCAGGAAACGCTGAAATGTGAGGACTTTACCTGCTCTGCCTCTGATGAAAATGGGCCAATAACAAACACATAAGTGCCGTTGTTTACCACAGCAATGCCCATGACAAGAGATTCCCACATTCCCACCCACCACCCTTCATGGCATGGCCAGGATGACCCAGGGCAGACAGAAAGACTTTCTGAACAAATTCTTAGTCTGAACAAATTCTTAGTTCAGGCCAGGCGCGGTGGCTCATGCCTGTAATCTCAGCACTTTGGGAGCCCAACGCAGACGGATCATGAGGCCAGGAGTTCAAAACCAGCCTGGCCAGCATGATGAAACCCCATCTCTACTAAAGATACAAAAACTTAGCTGGGCATGGTGGTGTGTGCCTGTAGTCCCAGCTACTCAGGAGGCTGGGGCAGGAGAATAGCTGGAACCTGGGAGGCAGAGGTTGCAGTGAGGAGAGATCATGCCATTGCACTCCAGCCTGGGTAACAGGGCGAGACTCTATCTCGAAAGGAAGGGAAGGGAAGGGAAGGGGAGGGGAGGGGAGGGGAGGGAAGGGATTCTTAGTCCAACTACAGACCGTGGTGTTTGGGACACTCCCACATTCTCAAATCAAGACTAACCTTCAACAGGTCTCACAAGCTCCCAGTCATGCTGATGCACCAATCCAGGAGCCACAACTGGGAACCAGTGCTCCAGGGCAGCGGTCAGCAATCTAGAACCCTCCAGTGGGCCAAATCCCACCTGCCTCCTATGTTTAGACAGCCCTCAAACTACAAATGGTTTTTACATATTCGAATGGTTAGTGCAAAAGGGTAAGGAACAGGGAAAGCATTTCATGATACTTGAAAAGTATAGAAAATTCTTATTTCAGCATCCATAGATAAAAGCACATTGAAATGGAAGCACATGGAAGTGTTGTCCGTGGCAGCAGTCCTCAACCTTTTTGGCACCAGGGACCAATTCCATGGAAGACAATCTTTCCATGGACTGGTGTTGGGAGTAAGGATGGTTTGGGGATGAAACTGTTCAGCCTCAGATCATCAGGCATTAGTCAGATTCTCATAAGGAGTGCACAACCACTTAGATCCCTCACATGCACAGTTCACAACACGGTTCGTGCTCCCATGAGAATCTAATGCCGCAGCTGATCTGAGGGGAGGTGGAGCTCAGGTGGTAAAGTTCACTCACCCACTGCTTACCTCTTGCTGTGCAGACCTGTTCCTAACAGGACATGGACTGGTACCAGTCCACAGCCCAGGGGTTGAAGACCCCTCGTCTATGGCTATTTTTTTTTTTTTTTTTTTTTTTGAGCGGAGTCTCCACTCTGTCACCAGGTTGGAGTACAGTGTCACGATCTCGGCTCACTGCAACCTCCACCTCCCAGGTTCAAGTGATTCTCCTGCCTCAGCCTCCTGAGTACAGGCGCACACCACCACACCCGGCTAATTTTTGTATTTTTAGCAGAGACGGAGTTTCACCATGTTAGCCAGGATGGTCTCGATCTCCTGACCTCGTGATCCACCGTCCTCGGCCTCCCAAAGCGCTGGAATTACAGGTGTGAGCTGCCGCGTCCGGGTCTATGGCTATTTTTGTTCTACAATGGCAGAGCTAAGCACTTGCAACTGAGACCATAGAGCCTGAAAATATACACTATGTGGTCCTTTATAGAAAATGCCTCCTCTGGGGAAAGCAAATGGCTCCATGGAACACATGAAAGGGAAGGGGGATGCCCAGAGTCTGGTTTCCTGCTCTTTGTCCTGTGTTCTGGGTTCATCTTAAGATTAGTGCTTTACTGAGAATAACTTCTTTAATGCTTAGGTATTAATGAAAGGAAAAGATATTTTTTAAGTTGCCTTTAATCTTTCCCTTTCTGCTTATATTCAAATGAAAGCAATTACAGGGCAGAGGCCTGCTAAGAAGTATGATGATTTATGCAAAATTAATGTGGCAAGAGCTCGAACCAAATGTATTTATTAAAGTAACCCAAATAATCAGATCGTAGCAAATAGAAAGAAAAAAATATACAAACCTGTAATTCCTAGCCAGTATTTCATTTTCGTTTACATTTAAATGATAACACATCTTGTGGCAAATTATTTCAGACTTTTCCTAGCAGGAGAAAGGGGAAGAAAAATGCACTCATTGAAGGAAAGCTCTGCAAGAGGCAAAAGTGATAAACTTCCCCAAGCCTATTTACAAATGCAGTCAATGAAACAGAATTTTAATGAATTGTGCCACATAATCTGGCAGTTAATGAGCTGCAAAAGCCTTTGTCAATTGCAGTGACTGGGAACTAACTCTTTCAGTTTCAAGATCAATAAGAGAATTCTCTGCTCTGCGTTACCCAAAAGGGAACTCTGGGGAGAAAGGAAGTTGTCAGAGGAATGTCATCTCTACAGGTCTCAGCAGCAAGTCCGCCATCTGTTTTGTGTGTCTCCTCCACCACTCCCCCAAAAACCTTTATATTTAAATTCCAACTTCAGACTGAGGAGTAAAAGACAGTTTGGAGATCAAACAGCACAAGTCCTGTGAACTGCCAATACAAAATGACAACAAAAAGGTTTGAATGACTCTAAAAATATCTCCCAATGTTTTAGAAACTGTATTGGGTCCAGATGCTGTTCTGGACCTCTGGGAGGGGGTAAAACCCTTGACATTCAGTGTTTTTGATAGACAAAGGCAATGGGAAGTGGGTTGTTGTGGATTAAACAGGCCTGAGGCATCCTGCTAATTTGTCCTTCCATAACACTTCTTTTATCTGCTGTTTTCATTGCTCTGCCGCCAAATAATCACATTCTTTTTCAGAGGTCTGGGATTTGCAATTATGGTATGATCCATCTCTATCACCCAGAATTGTTGCTAGGGAGATGTGGTTGTTGCTATGGTCCTAATGCCACAGGACATAAGAAATCCCAGGTGGAAAAGACTCATCATTCAACAGCAGATCGACAACATTTATTGAGCACGCACCAAGTGGAAACAATGAGGAACCTTGGGAAGGCAGAGCTGAATGAGACCTCAAAACCACCTTTAATTTGCTCTTAGACCACTGGAGAAGACAGACAATTAGGCTTGTTGAATGAATTAATAGACAATGGAGTTATAGATCTCTTGTTTGGCAGGGGCCTTAAAAAGATTTTAGTTCATGTTAGGAACCCAGTGAATATGTTTCAATTGAGAGGCAAGAAACGTATATGTCATTTCAACACCCATACAAACTAAGTGAAGCTATTCCTACCACATCGTCCCCCAACACCCAATCTTGGAGTTTACTTACAGGCAATTTCCACTACACCTGTGTTTTCACCCATTAAGGCTCTCTCTCCCTCTCTGGCATCAGGTGTGAAACTATTAGCAAAAGCCACAAGAAAGCAATTTCAGGAAGGGAAAGCCTCATAAAATGCGAAAAATTAAAGCGGTCCTGAATGTTGCATTGAGGAAATTGCCACGGGCAATCCCACTCTGTCAACAAAATGTTCCACTTGGCTGCAACCAAGACACCAGTGAAATGTGTTGACACATGGCACGGTAGGGAAAAGGGAGAATGAGGCACTCAGAGAATCAGGCTGCCCCAGATCACCCAGCATTCATTCTAATATTTAGTAAACTTCTGTCAGACTACAAAGAGATAAAAAGATGTAGTCCCTGTCTTTGAGTACTTTACAATCTAGCCAAAGAGGTAGGTTTGCATACAGATCTTAACAGAGGGGAAAATGAAGCGATTCCTATAAGAAGTGCCGCTGAATACCAGAAAAAGAGGTGAGACCTGCTTCTACTTCAAGAAGACCTGAAATGTGATAGCAGCCCTTCTGAATAAAGGAAACGAGTCATCCAAAAAGTGCCATGGAAGGAGACTCATCTCAGGGCGAGAGGCTTTGGGCCCTAGAGCCCAGATTCGCCCTTCTGTGGTTAACTTCTCCTTGGACTTGGGCATGGGGGTCTGAAGGCTTTTACTGATCAGATCCAAGGGTAATGTGAAATCTTTCTCTCAAGTGCCATTGCACAGCTGAGGCAAGGCTAGAATATTCAGACAAGATCAAATCAAGTGTCAAAGGTTAAAAAAGAACTTCGAAAATTGATAGCCCAAATTATCAAGCATGATGACCTCATCTTTCACTCGTGGCCCTCCTTTCCCTAGAGGGGCTCCTCTTTCCTGGAGCTGCCTTGTATCTTTGTAGTGAGCACCATGTCAGCATCACCCAAGACGCTGTGAGCCCATGCCAGGACACTCCTCTCCTTCAAATCTGAATACAAGAGGAGATGCTTTTAGAGAGAGGAGTTTCCTGCCTATAAATTCGGTTCTGATTTCTTCTCCAAGAAGCCACCTTGGAGGACCTCAAAACGAGCACCCCCTCGGAAGAATTCCTATGTGCCCACAGGGTCCCAATTTGCAGCAACCTGCACACAACACAATAGTCAGCCTCGGCACACGGAGCTACAGACGTGCAGAGCTGGAGGTGAGCAGGTGCAGGCAAAGATGTTCAGTTTTCTTCAACATCTGTGCTGGAAGCAGCAGACTGTCTTTCAGTGCCACTAATTCAAACTACAAAGAAGGATGTGCTGCCATTTCAACTTCTTCAAATGTGAAAAAGTAGCAATCTTAGTCCTCTCCTTCCAATCCAATTCAGAGTCTCCTTTCTGGCTTTCTGAACCTCCAATGGCTTCCTCTTCTGTCCATCCACCACATCTAGTCAGGACCCAGCCACTCCCAAATGCCTTTTCCATCTTCAGCCAGGCTGATTTCAGAAATAATTACTCATCAGCCCTGTAAAGAGTCAGATGCAGTCCTCAACATGGAGGAAACCAAGTCCAGTGAGACTCAGCTGCTGCCTTCAGAGAGCTTACACCAGCGAGGGAGCCATGCAGGCAAGCCAGAGATGACCGCAAACACTGGAAGCACAAGACGCACAGGCTCAGTAACCCTGTGTGCAGATAAGTACGGACTGGATTGTCAAAAAGGTGGTGAGTGGTGTCCAAGTAAGTGGTCTATGAAAAGTCACACCAAAACACAGCATGGCTCATTCACAAAGCCACAGACCATGCAGTGTAGCAGGAGTAGGAGGGTTAGAAAAAGATGAAGTGACACTGTCAAGACAAAGCCAACCTAGGGAGGATCTGGTGAGCCACACCGAGGAAGTTCATCTTCATTCTGAAGACAATAAAACCCCATAAGTGGTTAAAGCAAAGGGAGATTTGCATTTCCAGAGAGCACCCTGGTGGCTCTGGGGAGGCTGGCTGAGGAGAGTAGCACAGCTGGAGGACAGTTCCGGGACTGTCGCCAGGAAGCTGC
>NW_012102587.1:3369475-3388076 GCF_000951045.1 Mandrillus leucophaeus
AGTAGCTGGGACTACAGGCGCCCGCCACCTCGCCTGGCTAGATTTTTGTATTTTTTAGTAGAGACGGGGTTTCACCGTGTTAGCCAGGATGGTCTTGGTCTCCTGACCTCGTGATCCGCCCATCTCAGCCTCCCAAAGTGCTGGGATTACAGGCTTGAGCCACCGTGCCCGGCCTTTTTATGTATATTCTTATACATAAAATAGCAGTATAAATATACTATTATATAAAAATATTAAAATAGTAGTATATTTTTTATGTATATTCTTGTCCTTCTAGTCTTAACAACAACCCTTCAGGGTAGGAAGAATTATTTGCTTTCCAGAACGAGAACCAAGTGTTAAAGTGTTTAATCAGAAACTGAGAAGGGCCTGAGATGGCATCCTGCTTCGTAGGCTAATAAGTTAACCTGCCACCATTTTATATACATATAGTGACAGAAGACACAAGACACCTGGATCAGAGACAAAGACCGTGTATTACTCACAGCAAAAGCAGCAGCTGGAGCAGTTGCTAGCATCAGTTTTTTTTAAACCCCAACCTCCACAAGGTGACATGGTGAGGTCCAATGGCACCTGCACGTCACAGGACAGGAACCCCCAAATGACAAAACCCTGATCTTAGATAATGGTAACTTCCGTTCTCCATTACAGAGAGAGATCTGTTTTAAAATTGGAATGTAAGCAAATCCCTCCAGGGAGGGGAGTGGGAGTCACCTATCCTGGAAGGTCTCCAAAGAAGGAGCCATTGCTAAAGCTTTATTATCTCTGGTTTCTATGGCTATTATTCAAAATGCTTGAACAGACAGTCTGAGAAATGTAGGAACACAAATACTGAGCCATGATGTGCTGTTCCCCCTGCTTGTCTCCGGATGGCCCATGATGGTTCCTTGGTTTATAGCTCCTTGTTCTAGGACCCATGTCACTCTCCCCAAGGGCAGGCTCTGCGGAATCACAGCCAGTTAGTAACGGCTGCCACATAACTACCACAGGCTATGAACCATGCCAGATGCTTTACAAACTATCTCTAATCCCTGTAGCAACCCAGTGAGGTGGGTATTATCGCTCCCACCTTAAACACGAGGAAGTTACGACTTGCAGATGAGTGTCACTCATTACTACACAGTGGAAGCAAGATTCTTTACCAGGGCAATCTGACTACAACCCCTGTGCTTTTCTTTACTCTTAAAGCCTTGAGAGTCTCCTTGGGTCCCTGAAGAGGTCAGGCTCCTCTTTGCCTCAGTGGAAGGAGCGGAGGAGCTGCCTTGCTTACTATTAATTAAAAAAGCCATTACTTAACCAGACCCTTCCTAGCAAGATGGCCTTTTAAGAATAGCAATTAAGAGCCTATATTTTATAAGCAGATCCAATTTAACTTAGAGCAGGACAAGATAAAGGGTACAAGCTCATTAACTAAAAACGCCATGCTACTGTTGCTACGAAAAGGAGTTTTTAAAAAATCCAAGTGCCTTAAGAAAATTAAAACAACACCCAGGCAGCTTCCTACATGCATACAAAACACAACCACAACATTAGGGCTGCGAATGCCAAAGCTCAGTACGGTAACGTCATTGCCTTTCCAGGCGCCAAGCAGATGGGGATAGGGCAAAAAACAGCAGGTGGTGGAGTAGAGACCCCGCAGAGCTGCAACCACAACCTGCCGTGTTTGCACCACGCCTGTCCCAGCCAACTCCTGTCACCAGTCCACAAGAACCCCGGGCCACAGTCAGACCGGCTTGCAAAGAAAAGCCTAGGAATACTTGTTTTACGATTATTGCTTTTAAATCCCTACCACCCAACTCGCACTTCTTTTTCTTGGGGTCAGAACCATTAGTGGCACCTGCTGGGCATTTCATTAAGGCTGAAGACGTTAGACATCTGCCAGGTTGGAAGACAGAGCGGCCTGTGTAGAAGAGGGCAACAGCCACACATCGGCCATGGAGGTTCAGGTCGGTCCGGGGGACCGTCGTCACGAGAACCAACCATTTTTGGCTGCTGCTCTGGTTCCAGGTTGAACAAGGAGTGGGTCGTCCGCACTGTTCCACCACGAACCCAATCCCTTCGAGGACCTGTTCGCAAGGAGATTTTTTTTTTTTTTTTTTTTTTTTGAGACGGAGTCTCGCTCTGTCACCCAGGCTGGAGTGCAGTGGCACAATCTCAGCTCACTGCAAGCTCCGCCTCCCGGGCTCACGACATTCTCCTGCCTCAGCCTCCCGAGTAGCTGGGACTACAGGCGCCCCGCCACCTCGCCCGGCTAGTTTTTTGTGTTTCTAGTAGAGACGGGGTTTCACGGTGTTAGCCACGATGGTCTCGATCTCCTGACCTTGTGATCCGCCCGTCTCCGCCTCCCAAAGTGCTGGGATTACAGGCGTGAGCCACCGCGCCCGGCCCGCAAGGAGGTTTAATTGAATGGAGACAGATGGGACACTGGATTCCAGCAATGATCTGTGATGAGGCTGCCAGTTTGCACACACCGTGACTGATGAAGTGTGCAGCAGCAACAACGCACCTCGCAAGGCCCTGCTCTTTCCCCAAGAAGCAGCTCCTTCATCTCTCCTCCTGGCCTCACTATTAAAAATGGGGAAAAAGGTGGGAAAAGGTGGAACTACTGTAAAGTAGTCTGTGTAAGTGAAGCATCTATGAACTTGCTCCCATACACAGCACTGACCGTGGATCCAGGCCCATTTTAGAAGGAAGTTTCAGTGACACTGAAAGAAAACATATGGTTCTCTCGCAATAACATGGCACTGTGTAGACATAACCTAAATTCGAAAACCTCTTAAAATAGAAACCTTGATTCCATCTGTCCCTTAAAAAAGAAAAACTCATAATTGCTTATAACCATGTTCATTTACCATTTTCTCAAATGTTTAACAGCTGGTGCGGGGCAGAGGCTAGAAGAGCAGGCGGAGACAGGGGTAATTAATAAAAGTCGTTATCCTGCCTTGATTTCAAATATTATCAGGGCTTAAAATGTCAAAACTATGTTCCCATATTCCTCAAATGACTCGCCCATAACGTGTCGTAACTGAATCCAGCCCACATATTCACCCTGGAGGATTCTAAAGAATGAGCAAGCTAACCCCGACTACAGCACTTCTTCTGAAGGACTTTTGAAGGCTTTGACTCCGGGAGAACCATTTGCAGAGAGAATTCAATTGATGGAGAAGAGTATATGCCAAATATTTATGTCTTAACATTCAAATTGAACTTCTTTTCAAGACAAGGAATCAAAGCAGCAGGAAGTTGGAACCTGGTAATACATCTGTGTCTGCGGGGAAATGTCATTGGTTACACCTAAAGATGCGCATGTCTGGGTAGAGCTGGTATATCTCTTGGGAAGGATTCCAATACACATATTCACAGGTACACTTCAGCTGTAGAGTGTCTTGTAGCACACTGAGGATAATTTGCCTTACTGAGGCCGTCTCCTGTCCAAGACGGTTTCTCAGAGCTGGGTGTGAGGACCACAAGCTCAGATTACCCGTGACGTTTGTAGGCCCTGCACACTCACTCCTGACCCTCATGCTTGCAGAATCAGAATCCCCAGGTGGTCCCAGACTGCATGCCAGCCACCCCTCAGCTGATTCTGATGCAGAGTCAGGTCTGGCACCAACGCAATCAGGGCTGCTGCCTCCCTGGCCACTCGCACTGGGCACCTGCAACAGTAAGGCAGGTCCCTCCTGTCCAGCTAGCTCTCTGCAACCATGCCTGGAGGTAGTATTTAGCCCACAATTTCATGAGGGCGATAAAAGGATTTGTTGAAAATGACTGAACACGTACCACCTGGAAGGAGGAGAATCTTGGAGAGTTAAATTCATCATGATGATAGGACACCCCGGAAATGACCATCTCCAGAGGCCCTGCATCACCTGCTGGTTCTTCCTCTTCAGAGAATAGTGAAGGGTTCTCTGCTAAATCATGGGCTCAGTTCTCATCCTGACTGAGGTTGCTGGTAGCCCTCAGGTTCTGCTGGAGTGCTTCCCACCCGACCTCTTCCCATGCCAGCCTGCACAGTCGGAATCTATATTTGAAAAACCCTCAGCCTCTTCATCTGCAATTCCCAGACTTCACTTAGGCAGATGGCATAAGAGAAATCATTAACAACAATTGACTTTTGTTGAGAGTCAGGCCCCATGCAAGTGTTTTGCATGCACATCTCGCTTAATCTGCACACCTCCCCTATAAAGAACCAGTACAACAACTATTTTGTAATGAACAAATGGAGGCACAGAAAGGTTAAGAAACTGCCCCAAGGATACATAATTGGCCAGTGCTAATATAACGAAGTAGTTTTCTTAGAACAAACTTGTTCAACCTGTGGCCTCCTGGCCCCACACAGCCCAGGACAGCTTTGAAGCCGCCCAACACAAACTCACAAACTTCCGTAAAACACTGCAAGATTTTTTTGCTATTTTTTTTTTTTTAGCTCATCGGCTATCATTAGTGTTAGCGTATTTCATGTGTGGCTCAAGATAATTATTCTTCTTCCAATGTGGCCCAGGGAATCCAAAAGTACAGAGGAACCCCCTCACTTAGTTAATGTGTCTAAGGTCCAAGGATGTTGGCTATTTTACATAACTGCTCTAAGCCTTATCTTCCTCGCCTAAGAAAGGGAAGTGATACTAATAGAATTGTCATGGAGCTAGATGAGTGTGATGGTTAATTTTAGGTGTCAACTTGACTAGGTAAAGGGATGATAGAATAGATGGTAAAACATTTCTCGGTCTGTCTATGAGGCTGTTTCCAGAAGAGATGAGCATTTGCATCAGGGGACTAAGCAAAGCAGAGCCACCCTCCCCAGCATGGGGAGGCATCATCCAGCCTTTGGAGGACCCAGACAGAGCAAGAAGGTGGAGGAAGGGCAACGGTGCTCCCTCTGCTTGAACTGGGCCATCCATCTTCTCCTGCCCTTGGACATTGGAGCTTCCTGGTACTCATTCAGGCCTTTGGCCTCAGGCTGAATTATACCATGACCTTTCCTGGCTCTCCACCTTGGAGATAGCATATTGTGAAACTTCTCAGCCTTCATAATCGCATGAGCCAATTCCATAACAAATCTCCTTTTATATCTATATCTTTATTTGTGCTATTGTTTCTGTTTCTCTGGAAACCCTGACTAATACAGTGAGTTAATTTGCAAAATGCTCAGAACATTACCAGTGCCTCATAAGCTCTCAATAAATGCTGTTGTTCCTGATTTTGTATAGTTCCTAAGACGGTTCCTTCCCTCTGGTGCTCTGTGTCTGTGCAAATAACCTACCGCTACTGCAAGAAGCAGTATCCCTCCCCATGTGTGCTCTGGGCCCGTGTACCGCCTTCCAGCCTAAGGGCTCCGAAGCTCCCTGGTCAGTGACCCTTGACAAAGAGTCTTTGCTTAACCAAACTTTAGTTAGGCTCTCAGCCTTCTCCTAGGTCCATATGTGCACCTCCTTGTAAAAATCCAGCTTCAGCAAGAACCCTGCCAAGTCAGTTTTGGAAGAATCACCCCACCCTCGATACGTGATCACCTTCCATATCTGACCAGGTTCTTCATCCTCCACCATCCTCCAGGTGATGTCTGGTCACCCTGGCCCGTCTTCAGCAAGGATCCCTATTAGGTCTGTTTAGCCAGAATCCCCCTTACCCTTGATGTTTCATCTTAACAATTTTCCATCCACTTTCTCCCAACTTGCTCCTTGGCTGTAAACCTCATGTGTGCATGCTGTGTTTCAAGTTGAGCCCCGTCTCTCTTCCCTGTGGCAAAATCCCATTGCAGTGGTCCCTTTACCTATTGTGATATCTTGAATAAAGTCTTCTTTACTGTGCTTTAACAAGTGTTGTTGGCCAGGCGCAGTGGCTCATGCCTGTAATCCCAGCATTTGGGGAGGCTGAGGCGGGCAGATTACCTGAGGTCAGGAGTTCAAGACCAGCCTGGCCAACATGGTGAAACACTATCTCTATTTTTAAAAAACACAAAAATTAGCCGGGCGTGGTAGCGCATGCCTGTAATTCCAGCTATTCGGGAGGCTGAGGCAGGAGAATTGCTTAAGCCGGGGAGACAGAGGTTGCAGTGAACCAAGATGGTGCCACTGCACTCCAGCCTGGGGGACAGAGCGAGACTCAGTCTCAAAAGCAAACAAACAAACAAAAAATGTTGTTGAATAATTTTTTCCTTAATGCCATCTTCCACCTTCTTCTCCTTTGAACCATGTTTCCCCCCGCCCCCCACCGCCACGAACAAAAAGGGGACACCCTGGTTGTATGACGGGAAGAGTGCCTTCTTGGTGACAGACTTAGCCAAGAACAGATTTTCCCCCATCACACAGAAATGTGGCTGTTGTGGCACTTCCTCTCTACCAGTATTAACCCTCCTGCCAACCCCACCCCGCCCCACCCCACCACAGCAGTTGAGCCTCCACATCCATCAGCTTGTCCTCAGCTCCCACCAGCCTAGTCTGCACTTGCTGAAAGAAAAAGTTCAGCATCTAAACTACTTACAGAAACTGAACTTGCCTTTCCTGTGTCATGGGCGTGTGGGGTGCAGCTGGGCTGCAGGGAAGACGGAAGCCAGGCCCTACTTCACTCACATGGGATGGCCTCTCTTCTGTTAATCTTACCATTTCTTCCTGCCCAGACCAGTTTCCTTCCCCTCCATGAAGCCTTTATGTGCACTCCAGCCTACACCAACTCTCCCTTCTCTCTTTTCTCTGAAGTGACCCAGAAATCCCATTACGAGGCATATACCCAAAGGAGTATAAATTGTTCTACCATAAAAACACATGTACACATATGTTCATTGTAGCACTATTCACAATAACAAAGACATGGAATCAACCTAGATGCCCATCAATAGTAGACTGGATAAAGAAAATGTGGAATACTACTCAGCCATAAAAAAGAACAAGGTCATATCCTTTGCAGCAACATGGATGGATCTAGACATCTTTGTCCTAAGTGAACTAACATAAGGAACAGAAACCAAACACCACATGTTCTCACTTATAACTGACAGCTAAACACTGAGCACAGATGGATACAAAGAAGGGAACAATGGACACCAGGGCCTGCTTGAGGGTGGCTGGGTAGAAGGAGGATGAGGGTCAAAAAACTAACCTACCAGGCACCATGCTTATTGCCTGGGTAACTAAATAATCTGTATATCAAACCCCTGCAACGTGTAATTTACCCCATGTAACGAACCTGCATGTGTACCCCTGAAACTAAAATAAAACTATATTTAAAAATAAAAAAAATAAAATCAAAAAACAGGCTTTGGGCTGGATTTGGCCCACAGGACAGTTTGCCAACACCTGAGTTTTAAAAACAAAAAAGAAGCAAATTTCAGATCAGTGTGTACAAGTTGAAGAACAAAGTTTCCCTGTCTAGATAGAAACAAAATAACATAAATCTGTATATGTTCATTATTATGTATATATATGCTTTTTAAAGTCTGGAAGGATTACAAAAAAAAAAAATAAAATGATCAGGCCACCTTTAAATAGCATGAGGAATTTTGACAACTGTCTTTTTTTATGCATGACCTCTATTCCCCTTCAACCACCATTTAGATAGCAACTCTAATACATAATTTTTCCGAGAAAGAAATTAAGTCAGTGTGTTCAGCCCCCTCCCTCAGGAACCATTGGCAGGCAACCAAATCCCAGGCGTCTCTCCCAGCATCAGAACGCCCAAGCCAGCCAAGACAGGGGCCAAAGGCAACCACAGCCTGCTGGAGCAGGGACTTTGATACCTGGTCTTTGCTCTTCAAGATCCAAAAGCCAGAAACGGGAATTTTTTCAACACAGCAATTCATTTGAAGTATTAATTAAAATGCAAATTACTCCAAGATGGCTTGGCTTTCAAATGTTTGCTCTGTAGTTTTCATGAATATAAAGCATATGACGGGCTTCTGTTTCGAACGATCTGCATACTTTCTCACCATTGAAAAAACGCTTGACTCGAACATAACTGCCAAGCAAAGCAGTAACACCTTTAGCAAGAGCTGTTCCCCTTCTGGAGGACAAGGGAGAAAAGAGTTGGGGAACAGCCCCCTCTGCCAAGACTCAGCCTCCAGCAGAGTCCTTTGAGCGGGGTGGAGCCTGCCACCGTCCAGGAAGGGGAGCCAGTCAGCAGGGCGCACCACCCAGCCCTTTACAATGTATCGGCTGGCTCTTGGGCCTTTCCTTCTTGAATCAGGAAAAGAAGAGAAGCTGTGAACAGACATGAAGCTCATGAGGGATGTTACTGGCTTTGTGTGTGTGCGTGTTTTTGTTTGTTTGGGTTTTTTTATTTTTGTACAGACAGTCTATGTTGCCCAGGCGGGTCTCAAACTCCTGGCCTCACACGATCCTCATGCTTTGGCCTCCCAAAGTGCTGGAGTTACAGGCATGAGCCACCACTCCTGGCCATCTGAGTGTTTTTGAACCAATGACTTTGTCCCCAGTTTGGCAACGGATGTTTTCGGTTCTCAAAATTTACCTTGGGTCACCCCTTCCTACAGAGAGCTGTGTGTCTGCTCCCGTGTGAACCCCAGGTTTCCTATCTCCTCCCTCTCTGATGTCTCCATCCCTGATTTCAAACTCCTCTTCCCTGCAGTATTCAAAGAACTCCTACCCTCCTCAGCTACCTCCTACTTCTGCACGTGCCCACACGAGACCCACCCAACGGAAGACAGTTTACCAACTCTCCTCTAACACCAACCACGCCGCACCCCCAATTCCCACCCCAAACAGCTGTCAAGGCATCTCTTGCAAACACAAATTCAGGGGAAAGGAGTCATGCCCACCTTACTCCATCTTCCCTTCAGAAAGTCCAAGGAGATGGGAAAGGAGGCGTGAGAATGACACAGCCCTCTCTTATTTAGACCTTGCTTCCTGCAGACATTTCTGCTTTGGCAAATAATCAAAGGCTCAGATGGCCCCTAAGAGCTGCCTGCCGATCTTTGAGGGGCTGTCTTGTGCCAGATAAGACAGGACGGACCAGGCATCCACAGGGGGCTGCACCCCACACCATTGCAAGGTATCGGAAGGGGGTCCCCATGACCACACATCATGGCCCTATCTCAGGCAGAGGTTGAATTGGATGAACCTCCAGCTTCTCCCACAAAAGGCCTGTGGACTCTACATTCTCACAGCTCCGGCTTCAGAGGGGAGAGAACATCTGAATGCTGGCCACGTGAAAGTGTACCTAATTGCTCCCACAAGCTCGGGTTACCTCCTGCCCTGGCTGCTCACTCTGTCTTACTAAGCAGGCACTCGCTGGTCCAGGTTTAATGAGTAAAACATCTCACATGAGCAGCATTCATTTGTTTGAAAGCAAAAGCAATTTGTTCTTTTAAATAGGTTAAGCCCACCTTGACGGTGTTGTGTATATTCTTATTTTGTTTGGCCAATGTTTTGTTCAAAAGAATCCAAAGGGGAACTCTGGTCCTGCCTTTTCGGGGGATCGTGATCAGTTCTGAATTAGAAAAGTGTTAAATAAATAGATTTTCCCGAACTTAGAAAAATGTCTTAGTGTGGTTGTGCTTATTTGTTTATTAGATAAATAAACTTAGTTGATTTCACCCATTCGACACAATGCTAGGCTCGTGTTTATTTCACTCATTTGACACAATGCTAGACTTAGCTAAACCCAACCTCTCTGGGCCACGCTGCCCTCAGCACACGCCAAGTGCCTGCCAAGACCCACTAGAACATTCTTTCCACTAAGGCTATCTACCCCCAGCTGTTTAGTTTAATTCGGTTTGGTTTAGTTCCATTCAGATCAGTTTAATTTAGTTTTGCTTAGTTTTTCGCTGCTTTATTTTGTTTTAGGGGTGTGGGCAAAGTGAGTAGTCCAAAAACACTCAGAAAGGTCAATGTGCTAAGATGTATGTTGGAGGTGTGTTTCGGAAAAGACAAATAAACAGGCATCTTCTCAGCTCTGCTCTGTGCCCAGCCCAAGCCTCAATAGTGCTGGGATATGAAAGTACTCTCAAAAAGCCACCAGTCTAGCAGAGGCAATGATGCCATTGAAAGTAGTGGCAAAAACCACAATTACTTCTGCACCAATCTAATTATATATACATATATATATATTATATACACATATATTTTATACATATATATATATGGTTTACTCCTTAAACATACTTTTGGTCATATGCTATGTAGAAGGCATGGCATAAGGTCCCATGCAGAGCCAGGGCCCCAGTTTCGGGGTGCCAATAGCCCAGCAAGGGAGAGAAGACAGACACAATAACCCAATGTAAAACTGAATGAGTCAGACAATTAAATGCTGTAAGAGTTAAAGGGAAAAGAGCCCACAGTGGGGTTGCTGGATTTAGCAAATAAAAAGACAGGACATCCAGTTAAATTTAAATTTCAAATGAACAAAGAATAATTTTTACTATAAGTTTGTCCGAAATATTGCATGGGCCATATTATGTTATTTGGGATGTGCTTATAAGAAAAATTTTTTCATTTATTGTTAATCTAAGATTGAAATATACCTAGGCATCCTGTACTTTATCTGGCAACCTCAGCATAGTGGGCTGAGAAGATGAAGCCAGACTTCTAAGAGGAGGTAGGATGTCAAGCACACAGAATGTTAGAGGGAAAGGGCATTACTGATATTCCTGGGGAAGGTCAATGTGAGAGAAATTTAGGGTGGGCTGGGGGTGGGATCAGCTAGACCCCCTCAAAGCTGGGAAGGCAGGAGGGACCATATGACCCTGTGGAATGCTGACTAAATTGCCTGAGTCAACCACAGACAAGGAACCTTATTCATCAAATCCATGTCTTCCTGTATGATAGGAGCATGCTATTAAAAGGGAAAGACTACGGAAGCTTTTCCAAGGCAGGCTGTCTATCTCCCAGCTTATGAATGTCAGTTACACTTTATACACCAGTGTCATTTCTTAAAGAAGGGCTCATTTGCTGGAGTTAGGACCAGCTCAATTCATGCTCAGAAATTTCTTTAAAGGAACCTCTCAGTCCCATGTGAACCACGTTTGATCAAAATTAGATGTGTGCTGAGGCAGTTCTGGTAACTGTTAGGGTCTTTGCAAATGAGTTCTGATGGTGACATTCCCATCTCACCAGCTCACCACTGCAGGGTCTTGGCAGAGTCCCGTCACCCCTCTGAGCCTCGGTGCTCTCATATATGCAGTCTACCTTACCCATTAGGGTAAGGACTAGAGGCAGTGCCTACAAAGCACCTAGCATAATGCAGGATGCGGTGGACACTCCCGTTGACAGGAACCTGGTTTTCAGCACCATTCGGACAGATACATGCAGATTTCTGCTCTGCAAAACAGTCATCTGAGCAGTCTTCAATCTCCCTTAAATAAAAGTTTATGAGCTGAGTCCTCCTCTTTCTCACCAGTTACTCTTTAACTAAAGCCTCACGTGCTGCAGCTGCACAGCTTGGTTAGCGGTGAGAGAGCCAAGCCACGCCGAGCCTGTGTGCTCCTGCCAAGGCTGCGAGACCTGAGAAGAAGCACATGGCATGTCCTGGAAGCCTTCCGAGCACTGCCGTTTATCCTTTGCAGGACAAACTTAGCACTTCCCCAATCCTCCGTGCTGCTGTGGTGCTTTAAATCAAAAGATCCTTTGATGGAAAAAGAACGATCTCTTTTTTCTGAGCTGGCTTGAGCCCATGTTCCCCCAGTTGATGTCAGGATCTGCCTTTGGCTCCAATCCCACACTGTTCCCTGCAGCCCCTTTGATTCCCTCCCTGCAGCAGCAGGTGGCCCACCTGCCCATGCCTGAGGACACAGGCAGGTCAACGATGAAGTTGGCACCTGCTCCAGTAAGAGGAACCAAAGACACTTTCTGAGCCGAACATTTGGTCTTGCAAGTGTGATCCTGAAGGATTTCAAATAACGCCAGCCAAGTTTCCTGCACACTCGTCCAGCAGCTATACTGGGTAATTGTGCCTGACCTCAAGATGTTACATAATCTCAAACTCAGTTTCCTCATCTGTAAAATGGGAATAGTCCCATGCTTAGGGCTACTGTGAGGTTTAAATAATTCTCTACATAGGAATATCCTAGCACGGCTCTTGGCAAACAATCAACATTCAGGAGATGGTTATACATTTATTGAGTGTTTACTAGGTACCAGCAATTGTTCTCAGTGCTTTGTAAATATTAACTCATTTAATCCCTGCAACAACCCTACAAGGGAAGGGCAGTTATCACCCTCCACCCCCACTGTGCTTCTAGTGAAGAAATAGGGATGCTCCACCAGGTTCCGTGTCTTGCCCAATTCATGTAGCATGTGCAGGTCAGCTGGGCTCAGAACTCCAGACTCCAGGCTCTGACCACTACTACCCCATCATTGCCTCCTTACAGAAGTGAAAGTCAGTCATTGTACCATTGCAGGAAAGTCACAGGTTTATGCCAGTCATAGGCAAGGTCAGCCTCAGGACCTTGTGGCTGTGCAACAGAATGAAGGCTGCACCCCACACCTCACGCCACCACCTCTGGGCTCAGCCCTGCCTCTCAATCACAGGGAGCATGGTGGCTGGGCCACCGTCGCTGGTCATCATCCCCCGTTTCTGAAGCTCAGTCACATCGGTGCTACCAGGAGATCCTGGTGGGGTCTGTCAGGTCTAAAAGCCTATCTCCATCCTGCAGAGCATGCCCTAAACATCCCACAGCTTGGGCAGGCCATCTTCCTCTCTCTTCCGTGTTGTTGCCCACAGTCTCCTTGAGACCCCATCCTCCCACACCCACTCCCAGAGCCATGAGAAAGGCCAGCTGCCCCCAGCAGCTCACTCCAGGCTCCCCAGCCTGCCTTGGACTCGGTTCGTCCTATCCTGCACCATCCCAGCTCCTGAGCCTGTTGATGGTGTTCCCCGGTCCCCCGAGCTATCACTCCTCAGATGCCATTCTCAGCATCACTGTCATAGTTACAACCTTGGCTCCTCCATGCAATGGTTCTGGATCCCAGTACCAACTGGAGAGGTTCTGGAGAACCTGTGGCCCCAAGACCTCCTCACTCCATGCACCACACATGCTGGCAGGTGGCTCATTCTGCAGCTAGGGGAGCTGGGAGCAGACACATCCACTGTCCCTCAGCAATGATGTCCCCCAGCTCCACCAGCGGCCACATCTGCATGGCCTCCCAGATGAGTTTCACAGCTCACACTTCTCTTGAGATCTGCCCTGAGACCGAAGAGCTTGAAAGCAGCGTCGGCCATCACCCCAGTCACTGCAGAGGTTGTGAAATGCCAATCAAGTTGTGACTCAAATATTTGTCCTTTGTTTCTACAGCTCACTCATTAAGAAATTTCCATGAAATTGACCTTAGCTTCCTATTTCTTTTGGCACTCATCTGATTTGTCTGTGTTTCCACATATGGCAGGAGATAAAATGTAGTGAAAACACAAACTTTTCTTGGTACCAAAGGACCAGATAACCACTATCCTCACTCAGACTCCCCCAAAAATATTCTTTAAAAAATGCTTGGTTGTGTGCACGAGTGTAGCTGGCTGCCACATTTTCACATTCCGTCCTCTGAGGACCTCTAATGCTTGCCTGAGTTTCCACTATTGTATATGCATTTTCTGGATAAGTCACCTTACAGTTATTTGTAACATGAGTGTGATGTGGTTCATCTGTCCTCTAAGTAGCAAACTCTAATTGTACGGAAATGGGACTTCCCACGGGAAATGTACGATGAAGAAAAGGAGGAAGAAACAGATCCACAACATTTTAGGAAGCAGCACCATGGAATGCTCGGTGCCTCAAACCAAACCACCAGGAGCTTCCCGCCCTCGGAAGCTTTCCCACAGGAGACACTTTCAGTCCATCAGCCGACCCGATCAATGTCCCCCACTATGGCCCTCTCTGTCCCCTTGCTGCCTCTCCCCTGCCCCAACCCTAGCCCTCTCTTGTCTAGTGTTGCTGCTGCCTCTTAACCAACTTCTTGGCTTCCAATCTCTCCCCTGCCTCCTGTATTTTAACAATGAGAAGAAGGATCTCTTCAAAATACAAATCAGATAAGAGCTCACTCCCTGCTTTAAACACTTGAAAAACTTCCCAATGTACTTGCAATAAAATCAAAGCCTTATTTTGATTTTCAAACCAAAGACCTGGTCCCTGCCTTGCACTCTGACCTCATCCCTTCCTGAAATAGCCCCCTCTCTTCCCCTGTCCCCTGACCTTCTCCCATCATGCTCTTCATTTTCTGCAGGGCCCCGCGGCAGGAGAACTGCGTTGCTCATCTGTTGATGCAGTCATTGTCTGTCTCCTCATTAGAACACGGGCTCTGGACAAGCAAAGACCGTATCTGTCCAGTTCCCCTCTCTGTCCCAGTGTCCAGAACAGCACCTGGTGCTCAACTATTTGCTATATTAAAATGAATGAGCACAGGTGTCTGAGGAGGACGGATGTGGCTGAGAATCCCAAAACAAGCCTGGGCTGCTGGACTCGTGCATGCATCAGTTCATCATGATGTTCTTGGGTTCTGTGGGGATGGTGCATGTGCTGTACAGATCCCACATTAGTGGGGACTTGCAGCTCCAGATGCGAGGGCACTGTGGGCAGAGTGAAGAGCTCTCAGCCCCTCCAGGGTTTGCCTCCGCTGCAGAAAGCCCTCACCTAAGGCTACACTCTTCTCAGCGTTGCCCACACCCAATGACTGATCCAGGCAGGAGCAGAAAGGTCTGCCCTCCTCTGCCCGAGAAAGGAAATCTCCAAAGGGCCTATCTAGCTCCAGCACTCCCCACGGGGCTGTGCTCACTGTGGCAGGCCTGCATCATAGCAGTTCCCTCTCCTCTGCCCTCTTCTGATGCCTTCCCCTCCCTTCCACAGATGTAGCTCCCCTGGGCTCCCCTACCAAACCTCCTGCCCGCTGAACATCTCAGAGCCTGCTTCCTGGGAAGCCCAACCTGTAACAGGCTTCCCCCACTTCTAAGCACCATGTCAGGGGCAGCAACGCAGAGACAGAAAAAACAGGCGCTCATACCTAGTAGGAGAAGCAGACAAACCAGCTGACAGCCACAGGGCCCTGTTACGATAGTGCCATGATGGAGGAAGTCTCGTAGCTATCCGGGGCACAGAGAGGGTCTGCAGCCAAGCGTTGAGCTCTCCAGCCAGGCAGAAGCACCAAAGATACTTCCTGTAAAACATGATGCTTAAACTCAGTTCCGTTAGCCAGGAGGATGACGGGAGCAGGATGCAGATGCAGGGAGGTGAACTGGGAGAGCCAGCAGGGCCCAGGTGAGGGGGACCCAAAAGAGCTGTGTACCCTTGCATTCAGGAGTGCAGACTTCATCCCCAGATCGCAAGAGCTGCTAGAGTGTCAAGCAAGGGAACAGGAAGAAGGCACCACCACAGGGGGAGAGGGAGCTAAATGCTGAATATTAGAAGGCATCCCAGGCCTCAGACCCCGGCATCCATGCGAAGGTCAAAGAGAGCCCGGGCTGCACTTCCCTGTGCCCGGTCTGCCCTCTCGGGGCCTCTGTAGTCCCCCATTGCTGGGGGTGGGGGCCTGGCCCAGCTGATCTCCACCTAATGTCTCAAAGCGTGACCACCCTCTGTGCCAGCTCTCTGGGTCCACAGGACACATCACTCGCTGCCCCATGGCCCTCTGCTCTTTCCAAGACCATCCATCACACACCCTCATCACTTGGTATTTATCACCTAAGGAAGGGCCACAACCTGCAAATCCAAGTGCGGCTATGTGACTAAAGCCAGCTCTCTGCATTTCCATATTTCTGTCGGAATGACATTATCTACTTTTGACCAGAATGCTTTGTGACCCTCTCTGTTAATGAAATATACCATGGTGATTACAACCTCTTTTAGGCTTGGTATTTGAAAGTATCGGTGGCTTTTCAGAGAACACGCTTCACAAAGTGCCTGGAAAACTCCATCACTTGAGAGAATTTGCTTTTGACCCAAGTCTGATTTTTTTTTTCTTTTTTTCTTTTATTTTCCCCTTTTTTGTTCTCTCTCGCGCCTCTCTTTTTTTTTTTTTTTTTTTCGTTTATTTTTGTTTTGTTTTTTTTTAATTGGGGAAGGAGTGGTGGGCAGGAAGGTAGGCTTCAGCCTTCATTTCCTGACTCTTCGTAAAAGCTTGCAGAGTAACTGATATTTTTATTCTGAAAGCATTTCCATCTATGCCAGACCACTGGCTCGGTTTTAGCTAATTAAACTTGTGAAACGAGGAAGTGGATAAAAGTTCATTCCAGAAATGCAGGCTGACGCGATTCTGCATGCTAACTGAGCCTATGCCCCCACAAAAGGACACAGGGCAGACGGGCTTTGGAGCATCCCAACAACGCCCCCTTTCCCCAGCCCTGAAGGGTGGGGAGGGGACCTGGGGTGTGAAATCCATGGAGTAAAAATCTGATGTCTGGAACGTGATAAATCACCATTTGCTCTCCTATTTCAGACTATTTCCCCCATATTTTTATTCAATACTGCCAACAAAGGACCTGCAGTGACCAGAGGGGCTCTGAGGACTCCCATCTGGGCTCTGCATTTAAATCCCCATCAGAAGTTACAGAAGGGGGCCAGTCACGGTGGCCCATGCCTGTAATCCCAGTACTTTGGGAGGCTGAGGCAGGTGAATCACTTGAGGTCAGGAGTTCAAGACCAGCCTGGCCCACACAGTGAAACCCCGCCTCTACTAAAAATGCAAAAATTAGCCGGGCGTGGTGGCGTGCGCCTGTAGTCCCAGTTACTTGGGAGGCTGAAGCACAAGAATCCCTTGAACCTGGGAGGTGGAGGCTGCAGTGAGCCCATATTGTGCCACTGTACTCCAGCCTGGGTGACAGAGCAAGACTATCTCAAAAAAAAAAAAAAAAAAAGTTACAAAAGGGATTGGCATTATAAGAGTAAAATTTTTATGAAACAAATCTATGATGTGCTTGCTTAATAGCAATGGTTACAGTTCAGCAGCTACGTTGTGCCAAGTGTTGCACAGATATTATTTCTTCTTCTCAGAACAATCCTTTGAAGCAGGCTTCTTTCTCTGCATTGTCCAGAGAAGTAACTGCAGCTCTGAGAAGTTAAGAGGCGCAAGGTCACAGAGCAAGTGGATAGCAGACTTGAGCCTGGGTGTTCCCGACTCTCAAGTTCATGCTTTTTCTGTTGAGGGAGATTTGAACACGGGGACTCTGCACCTGGTTGAGCTAAACCAGCACTGGCATAAGAGGTCAGGAAGAGGTCTGCAGTCCAGCCTGCCCAGATGACATTTTCCCCCTTTGTTCTATAACTGAAGCTCTGTGACTGCTGACACTACTTGGTTTTCCTATCTTTAGGTAAGAGAAGCTGAGGAGTGCCTGCATTCCTCACTCCCCATGGCCTAGGCAAAGTCTGAGTCACCCCAGGAGCAGTGGCATGAGAATTTCTGAAAGAACTACCCCAAACCATCCCAAGATAGGGCTGGCTGGGATTCCAAAGAAACACTAAACGCCCAGAGGGGATCCATCTAATGCATTTATTAGGAGAATTTACATATACAGGGCTTCATCATCCTTGACAGTCAGCAAGATAGGAGATGCTCTACCCAGGTATGTCAGAGCGAAGGTCATGGAGTTTATATGAAGGTTTAAGACATTTAGCTGAGGGCTGAGGCCACTTTCTCCATATTTAGCAACGTGTTTGATATCTCAGTGTTTGGGGCAACAGCCTAAACAACTCTATCAGTGCCTGTGAATGTTCAAAGCCCAGGTTGGGTGCAAGCCTGCAAGGGAAAACATGAAGCTGGTCAGGTCACAGAGTGTGCAAAGCATTGTGTGTTTCAAAGGAAGAAAGTGGAGGGAACTCCAAGATGCTTTTGAAACTGTCAATGCTACTGCTGCTAAACAAGGCAGAGACGCAGTAATCCCAGCAGCACCTTGACGCCAAGAAGTGGAGAAACACAGGTCAAACTGCAGATAGGTCAATGCTCCAGAGGGTGCTGAATGGACACACGGGATGGGATCCCAGTGACAAGCACCCTCACACTGGTGACGGAGGCCATGCTAGCTGCCTCATCCCCGCAGGGAGCCCTGCAAGGAAAGAAGCATGCCAGCATTGCCATGGGGAAAAAGGAAAAGAAAAATGAGGATGAACCCTATCAGATATTAAAATATATTCCAAAGCTACTGTGATTCTTTTAATTTAGTACTTGTTCAAGAATAGACAAAAATAAATACAACACACAGAATAAAGAATAAAGTAACATCTAGATGCATATTTTACAAATAAAAATTTAGTAGGCAATAAACACAGCATTTCAGATTGGTGAGAAAAATGAATGGATTTGTAAACTGGTAACGGTACAACTAGCCAGCAATTAGCAAAAATATATAAACATGATCTCTAACTCAATTCCCATCAAAAATAAGTTCCAGATAAATCAATTAAAATGTAAGAAATAAAAGCAAAAGCACTAGAAAAATGAGGACAAACATTTATAATCTCAGAGGAGAGAGGGCCTTTATAAGCTTGACATAAAATTAAAAAGCCATAAAGAAAATATTGATAAATCTGACCATATAAAATCTTAAAAGTATCTAAAGATAGCCAAAAGACAAAATAGAGAAAATATTCTATCTCTTGGCAGATGAAAGACTAATTTCTTTAATACACAAAGAGCTCTTGTAAATCAATAAGCAGAAGATGAACCCAGCAGAAAAAAAA
>NW_012102587.1:3388791-3389592 GCF_000951045.1 Mandrillus leucophaeus
TGGAAGTCCGAGGCGAGTGGATCACCTGAGTTCAGGAGTTTGAGACCAGCCTGGCCAACATGGTGAAACCCCGTCTCTACTGTAAATACAAAAAACTTAGCTGGACATGGTGGCGGGTGCCTGTAATCCCAGCTACTTGGGAGGCTAAGGCAGGAGAATCGCCTGAACCTGGGAGGCGGAGGTTGCAGTGAGCCGAGACCAAGCCACTGCACTCCAGCCTGGGCAACAAGAACGAAACTCCATCTCGGAAAAAAAAAATGTTGCTTTTTTATCTTCATCGTGTTCTTGAAACATAACACACAATGCTTGCCATATAGTAGATGCTCAATTAGTATCTTTGAGTGACTGAATAAACAAAAGAATTGTTTTCTCCCGTGATATTGCAAATATTAGAAAGGTGCAGAGAGAATAGGGCATTTCTGATTAGCAAGAAAAATTGTTGGAGATCAAGTTAAATTGCGCCAAACAGGATGAATTTATCTGTTAGCTAGACTTGTAGATGTACACAAAGATAGGTGAATGAACATGTTGCTTGTGGCATTCTTCGTGGTAGCAAAAGCCAAGAAACAGCATGCATATTCTTCTTTTTTCTTCTTTTTTCTTTTTTATTTTTTTTGAGATGGAGGCTTGGTCTGTCGCCCAGGTTGGAGTGCAGTGGCGCGATCTCGGCTCACTGCCAGCTCCACCTCCGAGGTTCACGCCATTCTCCTGCCTCAGCCTCCCGAGTGGCTGGGACAACAGGCACCCGCCACCACGCCTGGCTAATTTTTTGTATTTTTAGTAGAGACGGGGTTTCACCGT
>NW_012102587.1:3389642-3391067 GCF_000951045.1 Mandrillus leucophaeus
CGCAGTAATCCCAGCAGCACCTTGACGCCAAGAAGTGGAGAAACACAGGTCAAACTGCAGATAGGTCAATGCTCCAGAGGGTGCTGAATGGACACACAGGATGGGATCCCAGTGACAAGCACCCTCACACTGGTGACGGAGGCCATGCTAGCTGCCTCATCCTCGCAGGGAGCCCTGCAAGGAAAGAAGCATGCCAGCATTGCCATGGGGAAAAAGGAAAAGAAAACTGAGGATGAACCCTATCAGATATTAAAATATATTCCAAAGCTACTGTGATTCTTTTAATTTAGTACTTGTTCAAGAATAGACAAAAATAAATAAAACACACAGAATAAAGAATAAAGTAACATCTCGATACATATTTTACAAATAAAAATTTAGTAGGCAATAAACACAGCATTTCAGATTGGTGAGAAAAATGAATGGATTTGTAAACTGGTAACGGTACAACTAGCCAGCAATTAGCAAAAATATATAAACATGATCTCTAACTCAATTCCTATCAAAAATAAGTTCCAGATAAATCAATTAAAATGTAAGAAATAAAAGCAAAAGCACTAGAAAAATGAGGACAAACATTTATAATCTCAGAGGAGAGAGGGCCTTTATAAGCTTGACATAAAATTAAAAAGCCATAAAGAAAATATTGATAAATCTGACCATATAAAATCTTAAAAGTATCTAAAGATAGCCAAAAGACAAAATAGAGAAAATATTCTATCTCTTGGCAGATGAAAGACTAATTTCTTTAATACACAAAGAGCTCTTGTAAATCAATAAGCAGAAGATGAACCCAGCAGAAAAAAAAATGTTATGACCGTTAACAGGCAATTCAAAGAAAACAAAATGCAATTGACCATCACATAAGAACAACTGTTCACCTCACACAAAATTAAATAGATGTGAATTACAGCAACATAAATTATCTTCTACTCTTGTCTCCCTCCCAAAGTAAACACAGCAATCTTTTCAAAACACAAATTTAATTATACCTCTCCACCATTTAAATCTCTTTAAAGGTTTTCCACCACTCCTGAGAAAGGTTTTAAATCCTTAGTGGGTCCTGTGCGGGCCCTGAACTCATCACTCTTTCCCAACTCCTCCCACCTGGGTCTTCTCTCAGGACCTTTGCACCTGGTATATTCCCCTCTCCCTGAGATGCTTTTCCCTCTCCTCTTCCTTTCTTCCCTCCCCTAATGAGCTTCGACTCATTTTTCAGATTACAGCTCAATTTTCCCTTTCTGGGGAAAACTTGTCCTGACCCCCAGCCCATTCCCTCACTACATTAGCTGTCTCTTCTATATGCTCTCCTATCATGTATTTTAGCACCTATAAAATGTGATTATTAAACTAATGTTTGTCTCCTCATCTGGACCATAAGCTCCACTGGGAAACTGATTTTATCTATGTGATTTTTAAATTATT
>NW_012102587.1:3391929-3412445 GCF_000951045.1 Mandrillus leucophaeus
AATTTTTTGTATTTTTAGTAGAGACGGGGTTTCACCGTGTTAGCCAGGATGGTCTCGATCTCCTGACCTCATGATCCGCCCGCCTCGGCCTCCCAAAGTCCTGGGATTACAGGCGTGAGCCACTGCGCCCGGCCAGCATGCATATTCTTTAAGAGAGAGTAAGTTAGAAAAGTTACGATACACCCATGCAATGAAATAGTGTGCAGCCATTTCAGAGAAATGTGGGAAGATCTCCAAGATCACCCATGAATTGAAAAGGCAGGTTGTGGAGCAGTCCGTGCAGTGCGATTCCATTTGTGATTTTTCAAAGGAAGCAGTAATACATCCTCCCCCTTGCAGAGGAAATTTCTGGACCAATGAGTAACAAGCGATGCATCATGGTAACTTGAGGAAGAGGGACCAGAGGGGGAGACTTACGCTCTTCACCTTATGTCCTTCAGGACAATTTGAATGTAGTCATGAATACATATTACATTTTTAATCGTGCAACCTAGTTATTTTCAAAAATTAATTGTTTAATAAGGGATCCATAAGGAGTTCATTAGCACCATGGTACAGAGCCCCATTATCGCCAATTATCGTCTTTTTCTTTCTTTGCTCTCTTTAAGTTCGGCAGTTCCTAACCTTGGGCCCTTATCTTCTCTGCTGTTTTTGCCCATCCTCGGCATTATCGGTGACTTCACAGCACTAAGGGAGCTTCATTTAAAAGAATGATTCCATAAAGCAAAATCCCTCCAAAATTCACGCAAGCGCTCCAACTCTGTCTGCGGAATCAACACTCGTTTGTCCAGGTTTTCGCACACCGACTCTTGCCTGAACCAAGGTAGTCCAGGGAGGTTCTCTCGTGGTGTCACGTCCTTTAAATGGCCCACGTAAGAAGAGTCCGTGGAAACAGAACGCATCTATTCTAGGTCTGAGTAGAGTTGCTTCTTCCCACTACCTCTCTTTAGTGCTTCAAATTAATTTTCAAGTGGAGCTGCCAAAAGCTAGTTACTCCAGAAATAAATATGTACAGGAAGAGAAAGAAATCTACCTGTAATAACCATATGGAGTATACCAACACTGCGTTCAGGAGGAGAAAAGAATTAAGTAACAGCACACTGTGGTGTAGTACAGCTTGTTTCCATGACGCTATAAATAATAAAATCACCCCAGACGCTGCCTGAAGTGAGCTATGAAGGATACTTGATTTCCTCCAGTTCTGTTGGCCGTCTACCATCTGTTGTGCAGCTAACGCCACTGAAGGGAGCATTAACACGGCTAAGAGCCTCCTTCATGTTATATCTTTCCCTGTGTGCTTTTCAAATAGCGTACACTGTCGAGGTAGCGGCGTGGCTATTCCTGATTAGAATAACTCTGGGAGCATTTCCGTCCATTTCTTCCCCGTCTCGTCTCTGCCTGGTTGCCTTTGCCTGCCCTCCACACCCTGGCAGCAGACGGTGTTCGTTTATTTCTGAGGAGTGGGCGGGGCCTAACCTGATGGCATGATGACCACACCTTGATCCCAAACAGGAGGACCCAGACAGTGCAGGTGGGTGGAGAGGCTCCGGACACAGGTGTTGAGGCCCCAGCAGAGGCAGGAGAGCAAAGGACAGCTCAGCTGGCGGCCCCTTTCTCCAGGTGTTCATGGTTGCTTGCTGCCATGGCAGGTGGCAGAGGAGGGCCAGGGACTCCATGGGCTGGATGGAGGAGACCCTTCCCACCCACTCCCTGCAGAGTATGGCCCTGCTGCCCCCTGACCACTGTTTCCCATGCCCCATTCTGTCTCCAGAGTCCGTCTTCTCCCCTAAAGTCATGGGTGCTGCCTTTGGGATGCCCTGTCCCAGAAGCTTATCTTTGCTCTCTTTGGCTCAAAGAAAAGGTGAGCTCTTTGCACTGCATGACAAAAGGATGGTAGGAGCCTGATCTACACTTCGCCACGGGCTTACTTTTACTAGTTCATTCACTGAGCAAACCAGTTTTCATCCAAATGTATGTGTCCCTCACCCAAATGGCAGCCCATGATGACACTATCCACCCTCCCCACCAAAATTACAACGCCCTCTGGAGAAACTGGGATTATGAAAAGCAGGGGCATACACCTTAGAAGGACCCTACGAAAATCTAGACAAGAACTGGGGAGCCCAGGAGGAGGTAAGAGGAAGAGGGTCTCTCCTAGCCTTTCTCTGGGGACACAGCACCACTGATTTATCTGTGACTGCAGGTCGTTGAGAGCTGAGTCATGCCAGCCCTGTGCAGAGGCCTGGGTTTGTTCTGGAGGCACCCTCTGAAAATCCAGGCAAGAGGAGCATTCATCCAGGCCAGGGTGTCAGTTTGGACTCTTTAAGAGCATAAAATAACAGCAGCGGTGCCATCTGCTTGCTCCTTCACCTCAGAAACATGCAGCCTCCTAGTCAAAAGCATGGCCTATAGAACCAGTTAGAACCGGGTTCCAGTCTTATCCCTACTACCTAACAGCTGGGTAGCCCAGGGTCCTCTACAATCTCTGAGATTCCATTTCTTCTTCTATAAACTGGATCTCAGGAAACCTACCTCATTGGACTGCTATGAAGATACTGTGTTTAAGGGACATAACACAACACCTGCATTTCCTTTCTGAAGAGAAAAGTGAAACCAATTCTTCTTCACATTGGCCACCAGGGAGCTCAGCATCAACTGTCAGGCTCAGTTGAAAGCCATAAGGCAGGACCTGTGATGGGTACTCTCCTCGCCTTCTCTCCAGGCTCAACATATGTCACTTATTCTTATTTTCTTTGGACCTACATCTTTCTTCTTATATTTACATTGTTTTATGTTATGTGTTCCTGTTTTAAATTGCCTCTAGGACTTTGTGAAAGGAGTAAGTATATAAGGAGTCCACCTGCCTTCTGGGTTGCAACTTACCACTGCAGACTCAGCTGGGACATGACCACTGTAAACTCAAAAGATTACTGATACTCTTTTAGCTCTGAAAAAATTCTGTATTTAAACCAACCTTTATTCTCCTAATACACAGAAGGTGTCATGTGCAACATTGTTTAAAATTCTTCAAGGGTAACGGAAAAAGGTCTCCAGGGCCTTCTCAGCCTAAGACTGGGGCTGAAAATTTACCCCAAGTGTCCTTTGCTCCCTGGGGAGCAGGCAGCCACCACACAGCTGGGATGTCATGCCTGACTTATTCTCTCCCTGTGGCTCTCAGTGGAGCCGAACTCAATAGAGGTCACCCAAGGTCAGTGTAGCACATCAGAAAGACAGGAGCCTGGAGGCATCCCCTGCCAACATTGCCAATGTGCCCTAAGGGGGCATCCCGCCAGGGGGATTGGAAGACAGGGAGCCACGGGGGCTGGGAGGCTGGGAGGCTGGGAGATTTCTCACTTTACCCGAGATGCAGACAGGCCTAATGAGCAGAGAACACCAGCGTAGGGTTTCTCCGGTGGTTTCCTGTCAGGGAAACTCAAACCAGGGAAGAACAAACGCCAGCATGGAGCCCTGATAAGCGGTCATGCAGCGGGAGTGCCTCTGCGATGGTGCCGGGACCCAGGAGCCCAGGAGCCCAGGTTCCATTGCTGAAACAGGGACACAAACCACACCTGGAGCAAGCAAGAAGGCTGCAGGGGCCCTCGCAGGCCAGGGTGCAGCACTCCCTGAGGGCATACCGTTCCTAGGACATCTACAGTGGCAGACGCCTTGAGGGGGGCATCCACTACTCCACCCATGTCATGCCTTGGGAAACCTGCGGGGTCCACATGGCTGCTGCGGCCGTTCACCCTCCCCAAGCCCCGCCATCATGGCAGGCAAACAAGTCAACGTCGTCAACAGTCTCTGCTCTGCTCTGTTCAAAGCACGGGAGCCAAAGCTCCACCCATGTTTCACTGTTGAGCTCCAAAGACATTAAACACCACAGATCCTAAAAATATTGCTCAGCTGTGAATTTCTTCTATCTCTTGCGCCTTAACTTGCGAAAGAGTCCCGTCTTTCTTCACCGTGTTAGAGAGAGGGGTCTGGTGCAGGGCTGATGGGGAGGCGATGCCATGCGGGGTCCTGCCCAGGCTCTCACCCGAACGGGCGCAGCCGCACTTGCCACCTCCTCCAGGGCTTTGCCAGCGTCTGCCTCGCCAGCACAGCTCACATGCTGCTCCCCTCCTTTCACCATCACCCACCTTCTACAACAGCGCGTCTCACTCTCTACTGAGCAAGCCCAGGTTCTTAGCTGCTTTACAGATTTTCAAGATCCCTTCCGATGCGCTTCCTGGGTCTCCATTTCAATCACCACTTGAGCCTCACCAGTTCCAGCAACTATGTCCCTCGCACTTCCCTCATTACCCTCTTCCAGTCAGTCAACAAATACTGGGTAAGCACCACCTAAGGGCATTGCATTATACTGGGTCTTGGAGAAACACTAGTGGAAAAAAAAAAAAAATCAGTGGCCTGGGGCATCAGGGAACTGACAGTGTAACTGTGGAGAGAAATAAATCATCCCCGGGTGCACGATCGCCTGTTATATGACCCTGGACAAGCCCAGGCTCTCCTCTGCTGACTGGGTAAAAGCCTCTTCTTCCTGGCCTATAGTGAACAGTCATTTTTCGCAGGTCTGCGAACAACTCCCCTCTTTCATGAACAGAATCTTTTGTTTTCCTTCCCATCCTTAGCCTTGTGACTTGATAAAGTTAAACCCACCCCCAGCTCCAGGAGAGGGTCCCTAAGTCAGTCAGAGAGTCCCATGCCTCTGACCCAAAGATGGACACACAAACTGATTAGCGCCAAGGACATGCAAGGAGACTTTCCGGGGCTTTGTGGGAATGGAGACTGAATCCCTGCTCTGTAAAAGCTACGAGAAGAGACGCTCTCTCTTCCACTGGATGGCATAATCAGAGGTCGTAAAGATTAGAACTCAAGCAACCATTTTGAAACTGCAAGTTTTCCTGGGCTATTAGCAACCTTTGGTATAAACCTTGGGAAAGAAGCCCAGGCCAGGAAGGCAGAGCAGGAACAAGGAAAATATTTGCCTGTTAGGGATCATTGTTGAGCCCTAGATCAAGCTTTACCTGAATCAGGACTACCTCTGAGTATATCAGTGACATGACCCAGCCAGTGACTCCCCTTGGTAGATCAAGTCAGCCGGAGTCTTTCATGTCACTCGCAAACAAACCTGCTCCAGCTGATGTACCCCCTCACAGAGGCAGGGTGGAAATTAAGTCAGGAAAAGCTCTCTGAAGTTTACATAAAGCTCTCCACACCCCAGGCGGTGTTATGCAGCAGGAAGCACTCAGCAGCTGTCCAATAAACACGTTTCGTATCTTAAGGCCTGATCACTCCTGCAGAGAAATTATCTCTAAGTCTGAGGTGTCTCATTGAAACAGAAGTTCCCTAACAGCCTTGATCCATCCGGAACAGCTGCTGTCAAAAGCTACGAGGACCACAGTAATCACAAAAATCATAGCCAACAAGGAGTTTCTGTAGCAGCGTCTGATGAAGCTACCATAGGCCATGCTCATCACAAAAGTCACAGCCACGGGGCCTCCCTCAGTTCATGATGCTGCCAAGGTTCCCAAGGCCCAGCCTGAAAGAAGCTGCTTATCTGTGTTGCCAGAAACTGAGCTGCAATCTCAAAACATTATTTCTGGAAACTGAAAAGAATCCCAGGTACATGATCAGAGCAAAGGAGAAACTGTTGGTGGAGGCTGTCAATTAGGGAGAAACCAAGGCATGTTAGCCTTCAGGGGACAGATTTGATGCACACACTCAAGAGCCAAAGATCCTTCACTTCACAAGGGATTGCCAGGAGGCCTGGGATCAGTCTGTGGCTGAGAAGATGAGCCCAGCCACATCATTTCATGCGTTCGGATGCATCTCTGAACAAATGTCATCAACACATTGATGATGATGCTAAGAAAACGGCTGTCCCGTGCCAGCCGACACCTCCGTGGCATATCTGGTACCTGCTTTCCTCCTTTTTGTGGAGAGTCAGACATAGGATGGCAGTGGGGGATGGGCTCTGACCTCCAACTTATGTGTTCTAGGCATCTCAAGTACTGGGGAAGTTCTGGAACTGCTTCAGGCTGTGCGGGGCAAAATCTGATAACCAGCGGCAGCTATGGAGGCCAGGAAAAGTCTCAGGTGCAGCCCGGCCACATGCTTCCTCAGGGCCCCCTTTTTTTTTTTTTTTTTTTTTAGACGGAGTTTCACTCTTGTTGCCCAGGCTGGAGTGCAATAGTGCAATCTTGGTTCATTGCAACCTCTGCCACCCAGGTTCAAGCGATTCTCCTGCGTCAGCCTCCCGAGTAACTGGGATTACAGGCATGCGCCACCACGCCCTAATTTTGTATTTTTAGTAGAAATGGGGTTTCTCCATGTTGGTCAGGCTGGTCTCAAACTCCTGACCTCAGGTCATCCACCCGCCTAGGCCTCCCAAAATGCTGGGATTACAGGCGTGAGCCACCACACCCTGCCAGGGCCCTGTTATGAGTGTGTCAGAGGTCCAGGCTGGCCTGCACAGGAAGGTGGTCTCCAAGTCCTCTTTCAGTCTGGGCTACACAGGACCACCACACTCAGTGTGAGTGCCCACTCCCATTCCCATGGGCCTTAGCTCCCTAGAGATCTCCCGAACCTTCCCCCACAACACACAAAGACATGGCAGCCATGCCCCGCACACAGCCCACAGCACATACCCACCTGCATTTCATCATAGCTCTATCCAGGATGGTGTGATATGCTGCCCATTGTTAAAACCTGTATACCTACTAATAGAAAACTCTGAGCTTCTGCTAAGTAATCATATTTTATTTTCTAATGACATGGTGAGTCCTGTTGATAGCATTTCTTTGCTTTGGTTGCTAAGAGGTTAAGAACCAAATCTGTAACAATCTCTCATACCTGCCTAAAATCCTAGGACCGGCATTTGTGTACCTACCAGCCTTTCCTGCCCTGGAGATCTTATGTGTACACCTTCATTTTGCTGTGACCTCAATTTCTTCATGTTTTTTTTAATCAAGTTGAGTATGCACACATGTTGACATATATATATGTTAGAGAGAGAGAAAGAGAGATACAAACTCACAGTCTTCTTAGAAGGAGGCTGGAGAGTATGGAGAGAAAGAACAGATCAAAAAAAAAAACTTTTAAGTCATGTGTTCTTACGTTGCAATCTTAGGACAAGATGGGAGCCATGAAGATGCACCTCTAACTTTGGAATAATTTCATCTGGCTCCCTGTTCAGAAGTCCCAAGTAATAACCGTGACCTGTCACATCTCAAAAATAACTTTATGTAAGCTGAACAGCCAAAAAGTCACTTTTGGAGATTATTTATAAACATAGGTGATCCCTGATGGAAATTAATCCATTCATTTTATAGAAGTCAGAAAAAATCGAGAGACTCATTCAGAAAGTACTTGGAAGCAAGCAAACAACCAAGAAGTGGAAACCCATGAATATAGAAAGGATGTGCCTACTGACTGTGTGATAATTATCCCGCCTGCAGACCAGGGACCGCAGCATGAGCAAAATGCTGTGCAGCATAACTTACTGACACCTGAACCAAGGTCATCCTTGGGTGCACCATTCTCGGGATTCAGACCAGTTCATAAATGGTAGTTAATGGCCCGTTCCAAGGAGAATCTCTGCATACCTAATAGCTGTGGGTGACATTTTAGAATATGTATCTATTCAAAGTGACACATACATAGGGAATCTGTGATCAAGCACCTGCCATACAGCCAAAAATATAGGGAACATTTCAGTCAGCGGCTGTGCCAAGCATTGGTAAGCACCTAGTGCACACACAGCTCTGTGTCCCTATTTCCCGCTTCATCCAATGAGTCAAGTAGCATCCACTGGATCTGCTTCCAGAGCTGTGTTGAGAACATCAAGAGATGTCTTAGTGTAGAAGTAGGCCCATGGGGCCAGGCGCGGTGGCTCACGCCTGTAATCCCAGCACTTTGGGAGGCCAAGACGGGCGGATCACGAGGTCAGGAGATCGAGACCATCCTGGCTAACATGGTGAAACCCCGTCTCTACTAAAAAACAAAAAACTAGCCGGGCAAGGTGGCGGGCGCCTATAGTCCCAGCTACTCGGGAGGCTGAGGCAGGAGAATGGCGTGAACCCGGGAGGCGGAGCTTGTAGTGAGCTGAGATCCGGCCACTGCACACCAGCCTGGGCGACAGAGCGAGACTCCATCTCAAAAAAAAAAAAAAAAAAAAGAAGTAGGCCCATGGATGGTGACATTGTCATGTCTTTTGCAAAGATGCACATTCTGCATGTCCCAAGTCTCCTAAAGGTCTTGATTAAAGTTATTTCCAGAAGAGGCAGCAAGATGAAGTGTTCTAATGATCTAGCCCATACCCTGGGAAAAGGGTGACCAAAGCAGAGTGAGTGCCTGGCCTTAAGGAGTTTGTATTCTACTTGGAGAGAGGAAATTATAAATTCCCCGTTTTGCTTTTGAGGAAACTGAGGCACAAGCTCACATGACATCCAAAGTCAAATAGCTTGTTAGTGCCTGATACAGTTTGGATATTTGTCCCCTGCAAATCTCATGCTGACATTTGATCCCCAGTGTTGAAGGTGCAGCCTAGTGGGAGGCGTTTGGGTCATGGGGGTGGATCCTTCAGGAATGGCTTGGTGCCGTCCTCACAGTAATAAGTGAGTTCTTGAGCTATGAATTCCTGCAATTATTCCTGAGAGCTGATTGTTAAAAAGAGCCAGGCACCTCCCACCAACTCTTGCCTCCTCTTTTTTGCCATGGGATCTGCATAAGCTGGCGCCCCTGTCTTTTCTGCCATGATTGGAAGCTTCCCGAGGCCTCTCCAGAAGTGGATGCTGGTGTCATGTTTCTTGTACAGCCTGCAGAACCACGAGCCAAGTAAACCTCTTTTCTTTATAAATTACTCAGTCTCAGGTATTCCTTTACAGCAGTGCAAACAGAGTCAGGACTAGAACCCAGGATCTGTGGTTATTTGGGATGTGGCAGACGCTGCCAAGGCTCTACTTGCTTTATTTCAACCCCACCACTTCAAGTGCTCCAAATAGCTACCAAACTGCCAGCATCTGCATCTCTGTACCTGGTGGTTTAGCTGGATCCACAGAATGCTGTTCTGTTTCCTGCGTGGCAAATCAGAAGTGCCAGGGAATTAGCATCCCCCACAAGCAGCCCCAACCAATGACTGACAGGAAACGGTGCGCAAATACCCAGCTCCTCCACCCATTGGGAAGGATCATTCTGCAGTTTCTCTTTTGCATCATTTCCCTGCAAGTCTTCCCTGCCCTCCTGAATGAACTGCTCGTACCTGAATCCTTATTTCTAAGAATATAGAACACACAGGCAACCAAAGCGAAAAGAGACCCATGGGGCTGTCAAACTTTAAAACTTCTGCACAACAAAGGAAATGATCAACAGAGTGAAACGGCAGCTTATGGAATGGGAGAACATGTTGCAAATCCTGTGTCTGATAACGGGCTGATATCCAAAATACATAAAGAACTCTCACAATTCAACAGCCAAAAAAAAAAAAAAAAAAAAAAAAAAAACAGATTAAGATATGGGTGAAGGACTTGAACAGACATTTACCAAAAAGACATTCGAATGCTCACCATCACTAATCATCAGGGAAATGAAAATCAAAACCATAAAATCTCACACTTATCAGGACAGCCACTATCAAAAAAAAAAAAAAAACAGAAAATAACAAGAGTTGGTCAGGATGTGGAGAAATTGGAACTCTTGTGATATACAACGGGATAGTATTCAGCCTTAATAAGGAAATCTACTAGGTGCAGAGGTTCACATCTGTAGTCCCAGCTACTTGGGAGGCTGAGGTGAGAGGATCACTTAAGCCCAGGAGTTTGAGGCCAGCCTGGGTAATATAGCAAGACCTCATCTTAAAAAAAGAAGGAAATTCTGTCATATGATACAACTTAGATGAACCTGGAGGACATGATGCTAAGTGAAATAAACCATTCACAAAAGGACAGATACTGCACGATTTCACTTATATGAGGTATCTAAAGTAGTCAAACACTTGGAAACAGAAAGTAGAATAGTGGTTGCCAGGGGCTAGGAGGTAGGGGGAAAGGAGTTTTTCAATGGGTGTAGAATTTCAGTTTTGCAAGATAAAAAAGCTCTAGAGATCTGTAACACAACAATGTGCATATAGGTAACATTACTGTACTATACACTTAAAAATGGTTAAGATGGTAAATGCTGTTTTTTATCACAACAAATAATAATAAACTGAAAAATATGTAGGTAAGAAATAACTAGAAAGTATCACTAGCAGGCAGGCAATATGATGAAGGGGAAGAAACGTGGTCTTAGCAGTCAGTAGAGCCAGATCTCAGTCCTGGCGCCCCATGACTAGCTGCTAAGTTGGAAATTCCCATTGTTGTGTCCCACAGCACTTGGTACACTGAATGCTTTCCTATGGGCAACTTGCTGATACAGAGTCTGTCAGGGAAAGAGGCACTCTGCACCTACAGGAGGTAAGTTGAATTCAGTTTCAGGTGTGTTTCTACGGGGATGGAATTACAGGAGAAAACAGCTTTACTCCTGAGACAACCACATATCTCTGCTTGGTTTAATGCACAGGAGCCCAACCCAGTGACATCCTGGGTGGGATTTTCCTAGCCACCTTGCTCTGAAGAGTGATGCACAGGACGCCTGCTTGCCAAGCTTCACTGCCCTACAGGTGCACTCTCAGCAGCCACCTGTATGGTCACTGAAGGGACCTTCAGAAATGACAAGAACTCAAAGGAGGGGAGCCCTGAACCCTAAGTTGGAAGGACAGTAGGAGGGGCAGTGAAAGGTGGTCAGTGGAATTCCGGAAACCAGGTGAGGAGGAACACCCAGGCGAGAGGAGGTGTATGAACCTACCTAGCCGACAGACATGCTGGGGAGTCCACCGCGGTCTTAGGAGTGGGCTGCTGGTGGTAGGTGTATATCCATTCCCTTCCTCTCTAGGCTCTGCCTCCGAGCTCCTTGGGCGAGAAGCTGTCTCCTTCATCACTACACATGTCACCCTCTGTAGCAAGCACACGGCAGGTTCTTGGTCAGTGTATGCTGAACTCATTCCTTTAGATTTAGGCTCTAAGGCTCAAAGACCTATTGGCACAAAGATGGCCCACTGGGTCTCCACGTGGCTGGAGTGTGACTCAGCCCCTGCCCGCTGCAACATAAATCCTTGTGTTAATGCATAGCCTTGTACAGGGCTTGACATGTGAAGGTGGAAATATATTAATCCAAGGTCTGCACTAATTGGCTCTAACAATCCCAGCCTTGGGCTCTCTGTAACTGCTACCACGCCACTGACCTAATAATGACAATTTATGTGGCAGCAAAAGTGCACAGAATCTGAAGCATTTGTTTTGCTGACTTTAAAGAAAACACTCACGGGTCATAACAATATGAAAATGTTATTTCCCCTGGTGAGCCACATCACAGAAAGCTGGAGACAAAAATCCTATTCAAAGAGATGGTCCCACCAATGCTTTATGCTTTCTCAGTCACAGACTGTGGGGAGACAGGAGACAGATGGGCAGGACATCCATGCTGGCTTCCCTATTGGGTCTGCCTTCTGTAGCCAGGGCTATATGCAGGGGGTTTCCAACTGTAGCAGGGAGATAAAAATTGTTATTTAAAACCCAAATTGACTGTGGCTGCTTTTGCAAGCAGCATGATTCTTTTATATTACAGGCTAGTAGGGTGGAACTCTTCCTGCTTCCATTTTAACTGAGCACCAAGACAACAGATACCCAATGCCGAAGAACCTGTAGACACATCTCCAAAGGCGGAATTTATCAAGGTCGGATGCAGAACCTCGTCCACTGCCTGAGAACTCTCTCACCCTCTCCATGAATGCAAAAAGCAATTATATCTTTGGAGCACTGTCATCCAGATATGACCACAGATTATACACTACAGACTGTGCTGTGAATCCCACCTCCTGCTACAGGCTCCGTGGCCCCTACAGCTGGAGGATGGGAGGGCTGAGTCCTGACTCCCACCTGAAAAATCAAGAGGTCAAAGGTGAGCAAGAAGAGTTCTGAACAGGAAGAGTGCTGAGCAAAGGATGTGTTTCCCAAGGATCCAATGTGTGCCCCGTGGAAGAGAAAGCCAGCTCTGGGACATCTTAGGGTCAACAGGGCCACCTAGGGGGCCAGAGAGATCTTGATCTCAGCCACAAGAAGTCAGGATAAGACTCCTTGCCTCGGGCTGCCGGAGGTGTCTCTAGCTGCTACCCAGAACACAAAAGCACAGGGCTGCTCAAAGGGACGCAGTCAAGGAACCCACCTGGGAAGCTGTGAAGAGCTTTCCAAATCCCAGCACGAGGGATGCAGTCAGCTCTCCGCACCTGCCAGGCCCGGGAAGCAGGAAGCCAGTTCCCCGCAGAGCCAGCAGGAGTAAGATAGACCCTCCCTCCTCCAGCACCTCCAGCATCATCCTGCAAAGGTGGACAAACTAAGAAAAAGCCACTCATGTCCCCAAACCTGAGCCAAGCTGGGAGAGAGGCAAATACTTGTCATCAAATTGAGGTAAGATCTGGGACTGGACATTCGAATTACTGAACTGGGATTTAAAGTCCCTAAAATGGTCTATTACCCAAGAACAGAGAGAGAGGCTGTGGGTCTGACAGTTTCACCCAGGGGCAAAGCAAAGTCACCGGCACTAAGTAACCTTGAAAGGGGAATAGGGGACAAACTAAAGCTGCATTTGATCCCAGCCCACCAGTCATACATTCCACACCCTGGTTATAATATCAGCGGGGATGAAACCTCTGTTCTCCTTGCATAGACTGAGAGCAGAGAGATATATTCCAGAATCCATTCTCCCCTCTGCCATGGAGGCAGAACTGTAGCTGGGCACAAGGTTGCAGGCCAGGCTACAGCTCGGGCTCTGCATAGCTGGTGGAGTCCGGTGACTAGGTTCTTGTTCATGGGATATGAGTAGTGACCATACATGCAACTTCCTGGGCTGGTCCTGTGGACACCAGTGTGGACTCTTCCACACATCCTTTCATTCTCGCTGGCAGTTCTCCAGTCAGGGGTGGGGGAGCAGCAGATGGAGGGAACTTGCTTCTCTGAATGATCTCATGGAGTGGAGCTGGACTTCCCATCCATCCACAGATCCATTACAGGAGGGGAGAATACGGTCTGTGTTTTGAGGCATTGCCTGGTAAGTTACTTTTACTTCATCTTTACTTTATCAACCCTATCATGGGAAAGCTGCAAAACCTAGAGCAAGTGTCTGTTGCACAGTGCATCACTGGACCGTTGGATTTGCAAAGGAGAGTCCAGAAATGAGTTTCTGGCTAGGGACCACTGAATAGCTCTACATAATACAATAGGAGTTTTTTCCGGCCTCGTGAGAGATGGAAAGTGGTGGTAGGCAAGTGGAAACCAAACACAGTAGGCACCTAGATTTTGAGTAGTTGAGAAGGCTGGAGAGGTTTTTTTCTGAAGAGAAAGAATGCTAATATTCAATATTAAATTAGCCACTACATGAAGTTTGCTGTAACTTCTCTCACTATTACCTCAGAATTTTTCATAAAAGCCCACCTCACTGAGCTACTTCATGTGCGTTTTGTTTTGTTTATGCTACATTAGGATAATAATTTCAAACTTACTAATTATTGATTTTTTAAAGGCATATGAGAGAAAATAGCATAGTGAGGCCCCATGTGCCCACCACCCAGCCTCAGCACTTAGCAACCCATGGCCAATCTTGCTTCATCGCTATACCCATCCATTTTTTTCCTCCTGAGACAATTCTGAAGCAAATCCTTCTTGATGGGAGTACTCAACACCACTTTTAAAGTATTCTTGCCAAAACAAATCCACAAACCGTTGAAAGGGTTGATTGGATTCTGTTTTGATTTCTTTTGGCAAGACTACTTCATAAGCGGTGTTGGAAACTTCCACAGGGAGACACATAATATCCAGCCTTCTCATTTCATGACATTGAAACCATTGATGATCATTCAATGTAGCCATTAATTACTTCACTAGGGCTTGCAAAATGGTGACATTCTAATTGTATCATTCCTTCTGTATCCATTAGCCTCTGTGAAGAGAAACCTTCCCCGGCAAATTATTTGGTTATTTGGTTATTCTGAAGTACAGTTAGTATGATAAACACAGGACTAAAAAATTATTAATTTCCTTTTATTTGCCACCTTTCAAAATTATGAATGGGTTCCCTAGAACCCAAGGGTTACAAATGAGGCATATTATTCTTATCATTATCATTATGAACTCCTTATTTAAACATATTTAATGTATTTGATATCATGTAGTTATTCTTATTGATAGTCAAATTGTCTTATGTTCGACCAGTAGAAGCCATTTTGATATGACTCAGTAATCTTGGAGAGTTTTCTCTCCTAAAAGGGAATAAATTAGGCAGATCTGTTTCTCACATTTGAGTCAATCTCAGGGCAGAATAATGAAGTAGTTTCAAAAAGCATAGCATAAAGTGATAATGTGGCAAAGAAAGAACCTAGCCAGAAGTAACTAGAAATGAGTAACTAGAAGTAACTAGAAATTTACAAAAACGTTGGTGAAAGCATTTGACTTCCCACATGAAGACATAAGATGGAAGATGAAGCCCATCTTATCTGGATAATACAGGGGAAGATACCCACCTCCGACATCTGGTTCATGTAGCACAATTGTGGCAGAGGTGCTATTTTCTTCTCCAGGGTTTTTCCATCTATCCTGCTTACCGGGGCCTTTACACTCCAGGTGTATCCCTCTAGTGTCTTGAACTCAAGTTCCCACCACCTCAAACTCTTTGTCTAGCATCTCCTCCAGAAAGCGTCTAGTATGCTCATTCTGAGTGAAACATACAGGTTAATCCTAACATTTCACATCTTGCTTAGTTAGTTAGCTTCCCCTGACAACTCTACTAAGTAGTCAAAATAGCAATAACCCTTCCAGAAAACAAGATATTCGAAGCAGCCTGGTAAAGTGGTAAAGGTCAGAGTCATTCCTTCCAGATTCTAGTCCAGGACTGCCAATAATTAACTGTGTATCCTGGAAAAGCACTTCCCTTCTTTGGGCCTCCGTTTCTCTAGTATCTAAAGCGATTGGAGTCGTGGTGTCAAAAGTCCTTTTCACTTGGAACATTTTGTCATGTAGGTGAAAAGACATTGAAAGGTAAAAAGCATCATGTTAAGTAAACATGCTTAACTATACAACACTCATTTGAGGCATTATTTTTCTTTAAAGTGTGTTATTGGAAAACGTTGAGAGAATTATTCAGGTAACTAAAACATTAAGGATTTGAATCCACACACTGTAGACCACCAGAAAGTAATTTTTGCCAAGCCCATGGTCTATTAACATGCAAAAGTCTCCTGAGATACCGACCTACTCAATGGGAACATTATAGAATAGCATAAATATGACTTGTCTTGATTACATAATTATTTGCTTCCTATCACTTAGGTCTTCCTGGTAAAATTTCAGTTCTTTGAGTTGTGTCTTATCATCAGGGATCCAAGCAAAAATGTGATAGTATATTTTCAGAAATTGATTGATAGCAAATGACCATGCATTACCCCCTATTCCCAGGGCTGGCCCAGAAATAGGCCACACCATAAACCATTAAATGAGTATTTATTGTGTTAAACCCGTGTTCTCAGCCCTGGATCCCCTGGAGATCAAGAAGAAATGTATCTGATATCAAAGAGTTTACAACCCAGTTGGGAGTAGAAGATAAATGAATACACAAGACATAGCATCCAACAAAACAATAAGTATTGGACTGAAATCGTAAATTGCATGACACTGCCCTTGAAACATCCTGTCTTCAGAGAAGGAAAGGATCCAGAGAGGGTCTGGGAGCCAAGGCAGGCTCTATGGAGAAGTAAATAAAAGTCAGGACCCTGCTTTACCTTTTCTCAAATAGGAAACACCTATTTTACCGTCATCATATATGATCAGGTGGAAAGGACCAATACTAAGAAAGTGAAAGTTTCCTCAAAACCCTGCACCCAAGAGAAAACACTGTTAGTAGGTCAGGATTGGTACACACCTCCTTGGAAGACTCTGTTGGCCGCCTACCAATCTATTCACTCTCTCTTCTAACTTTTGTAACTAACTTTTTATTGGAGTAAAAAATACAAAACATGAGATCTACCTTCTTAACACATTTTTAAGTGTTCATTACAGCATTGCTAACTGTAAACACAACGTTAAAAAGGAGATCTCTAGAATTTATTCCTCTTGCACAATGAAATCTTTGTATCCATTGAACAGCAACTCCCCTTTTCCCAGTTCCCCCAGCCCCTGGCAACCATCATTCTACATTCTGCTGCGATGACTTTGACTACTCTAGATAATTCATATTAGTGGAATCATGCGGTATTTGTCCTTCTATGACTGGCTTCTTTCACTTAACACAATGTTGTCAAGGTACATTCATGCAGCATACAACAAGATTTCTTTCTTTTTTGTGGCTGAATAATATTCCATTGTACACCACATTTTCTTTATCCATTCGCCCATCAATGGACATTTCCATTGTTTCTGTAACTTGGCTACTGTAGACAAGACTGCAACAAACATGGGAGTGCAGATATCTCTTCAAGATTCTGATTTCAATTATTTTGGATAAATACTGAGAAATAGAATTGCTAGATCCTGTGGTAATTCTATTTTTAATTTTTTGAGGAGCTTCCATACTATTTTCCACAGTGACTGCACCATTTTACCTCAATACAGGACACATGGGATCCAAGTTCTTCACATTCTCACCAACACTTGTTATATTTTGTGACTTTTTTGGTAATAGCCAACCTAATGGGTATGAGGTGGTATCTCATTGTGGTTTTTATTTGTATTTCCCTGATGACTGGTGACGTTGAGCATTTTTTCATATGCTTGTTGGTCATTTGTATGACTTCTTCGGTTAAACATCTATTTGGGCCTTTTGGGCTTGGTTTGTTGGAGTTTCTTGTATATTTGGGATATTAATACCTTATCAGATATATAATTAGCAAATGTTTTCTCCCATTCCATAGGCAGCCCCTTCACTCTGATTGTTCTCTTTGCAAATGCTTTCAGTTCGATCTAGTCTCATTTGTTTATTTTTGCTTTTGTTGATTTTGGTGTCATATCTAAGAAATTATTGCCAAGACCAATGTCAAGATTTTTCCCTATGTTTCCTTCTAGGAGTTTTACAGTTTCAGGTATTACATTTTAAGTCTTTCATCTATATTGAGCTGACTTTTGTGTACGGTGTAAGATAAAGGTGCAATTTCATTCTTTGGCATGTGGATATCCAGTTTTCCTGACACCATTTGTTGAAGAGACTACTCTTTCCCCATTGTGTCCTCTTGGCACCCTTGTCAAAGATCAAGTGACTGTATAGGCATAGGTTTATTTCTGGATTCTCTATTCTGTTCCACTGGTTTACAAGTCAGGTTTTATGCCAGTATCATATTGTTTTGGTTACTGTAACTTTACAGTATGTTTTGAAATCAGGAGGTATGAGGCCTCTAGCTTTGTTCTTTTTTCTCAAAATTGTTTTGGCTATTCAGTGTCCTTTGTTGTTTCTATAAATTTGGGGATTTTTTTCTATTTCTGTAAAAACTGCCACTGGGATTTTGATAGGGGTTGCAGTTAATCTCTAGATTGTTTTGGATTGTGCAGACATTTTAAAATCCTTAAGTCTTCTAATTCATGAACACAAGCTATATTTCCATTTATTTATGTCTTTCTTAATTTCCTTCTCTTCTTTCTTGTAAGGATGAATTTGATTTTGTTTGAGCATCAGGAGCCCAAATGATTTCAGAGTTCCCTTTCCAGCCTCAGGGGATAAATATGAGCTAGTATTATTCACCCTGGTAGTTCCATAATTAGTTCTAGAGACTGGTAAGGCTCAGGCATCAGATTCAACCCTGGTTAATTAACATAACGGAAGTCGGCTGGGGCTTTAAGAAGAAGTTTCCCTTCTTAATAAAAGAGAAACACAAGAAGAGATGGTTCTTCCTGACTTTGGACATTGCCATGTAATGAAAGGAAGTCTGAAGGAGTTGCAGCCAACTTACACCCTTTAAAGAAAGTCAAAAGAATGTCTCAGTGGGAAACTAAGAGCCCTGACATTCTTAAGCTGGAAAATTAGCCAACCCTATAACCAACCAGGCTCTGACCTCCTGCCATGTAACATAATAAACCTCTCTTAATGTTCAAGGCACTTTTGATTAGGTATTTTGTGACTTGCAGCAGCAAACGTAAACCAAACATCTAAGTTTTCTATATATGAATATACACAATTATACATAAATGAGCATATACCATACAAGGTGCCTCGCGACCTACCTTGTTTCATTTATCAACATGTCATAAGGGTCTCTCCATATCATAAAGAAAGCCTTCTTCACCATATACATGCATATGTTTAAGTCATATATATCTGAAATAGTGCAATAAGGTGCTAAGAACCAAGAACTCCCATTCCAGTTCAGAGTAAGGTACAGTGAACACACTATGTCAAGTCTCTTCCATTGAATGAAATTATAAAACTTGGAAAGAATGCCTGGAGCAGTTATTTGAGAACTATAAAAGTAAATCACAGCAGGTAAATTAAGAAATACCAGAATTCAAAGTATTATACTGTGAGATTGATGGTAATTTTTCTATTTTACCTCCAGTTTCCCCTGGCCTATACCCAAGAAAGCCCAGAATCCAGAAGTGGGTGTCAGGACGTGGACAGAAAGAGCACCAGCAAAGCCCTCTAGTTCTGGTTTAACACGCTGGAAAAAGGTCCTCTAATTCTCAGAGAGAGTGGGAGAAATCCCACACTTTTCTTTTCCTTTTTTTTCTTTTTTTCTTTTTTCATTCTCCATTCTCTTATGTCCTAGCCTCAGGGGACTCTCATGGGAGCAGGGGCTGTGAAAGATGTGGCACCAGGATCCCACAACCACCTAAACTCTCATACAGGGGAAAGTCTCTCTGTTCAGAAGAGCATGGACAAATCCCCCTTGTTTTTTTTTTTTTTTAATCTCAGTGTTTTTCCACTGCTTGTCCCCAGGAGCAGGGGCAACCATAGCAGAGCAGAGTAACTAAAGCCACAGCTTTCTGGCCAGAGGATGAAAAAGGAGAAGCCCCAGGAACCAGAATGCACCAGAAAAATCTCAGAGAAGAAATGCTCTAGATGGCCCACACTCGAGCTGCACATGCGTGGATCTGATCTTCAACAGCAAACCAACGACTTGAGAACTACACTAAGAGGCCGCCACCTGCATACCCAACTGGCTGTTGAGGAGCAAATGTGTGCGACAGACATGAATAGCACTATAAATGCTTTTTAAATGAACTCGAAATTGAAACCACATTCCACAGAGGACTGGTCAGCACTCGCAGCCTAAACCCAACCAGGTTGTTGGCCTATTAAAAAAAAATTATCAACTTCTCCATAGGATTTAAATAAGGCACAGAGTTTCATAATATCAAAACATTCAGGACATAATCCAAAATTGCTCAGCAGTTACAGAACCAGGAAAATCTCAATTAGTATGGAAAAAGACAAACAACAGATGCCAACACCAGATGACACAGATGTTGGAATTATCTGACACAGATTTTAGAAAAAATGTTTCAAGAAGTAATGGTTAACACTCCTGAAATGAAAAGGTATAAAGTCTCAGCAGAGAAATCCAAGATAGAAAAAACAACCAAATGGAAATGTTTATATCAGAAAAATACAATAACCAAAATAAAGAACTCACAGGATAGGCTAAAAGCAAAATAGAAACGGCAGGAAAAAAAGTCAGTGGATTGAAGAAAGGTAAATTTTACCAAATGATCAAATATTAGTGTTATCAAAGCCTCAGAAGAAAAAAATAAGTGGTTCTGAACAAGTTTTTGAAGAAATAATGGTTAAAAACTTTCTAAATTTGGCAAAATATGAGCCTAAAGATCCAAGAAGCTCAGCAAAGCCAAATAATTCATATCTAGATACATCATCACAAACTTCTAAAATCTAAACACACAAAAAATGTGAAAGCATCTAGAGAAAAATGATACATTCGTTATAGGGAAACAACAATTCAAATGACTGCAAGTTTCTCATCAGAACCCACGAAAACCACAAGAGTGGCAAACTGTTTTTCAACTCCTAAACTAAAAGAACTGTCAAGTCAAAATTCCTTCTTCAGTTAAAAAAAAAATCCTTTAAAAATGAAGGTGAAATAGGTAGATCCTCAGATACTCAGATAAAAGGTGTTATTGGTTGAATGGATATGTCCCTCCAAAACTCATATATTGGAACTTAACCCCCAAGGTGATGATAGTATTAACAGGTGAGGCCCTTGGCGGGTGATAAGACCATGAGGGCTCCACCCTCACAGGTGGAATTAGTGTCCTTATACAAGAGGCTTCAGAGAGCTGCCTCCCAACTTCTGTCCCTTCCACCATATGAAGACACAGCATTCCTCCACTTCCGGAGAATGCAGCAAAAAAAAAAGCACCATCTTGGAAGCAGAGAGCAGCCCTCATCGGATATCAAACCTGCCAGCACCTTGATCTTGGACTTCCCAGCCTCCA
>NW_012102587.1:3414880-3416550 GCF_000951045.1 Mandrillus leucophaeus
ACAGAACTAAAAAAAGAAACAAACAAATCCACAGCTAAAGTTGAAGTCATATTGGTTTCTACTCCTGCGTAACACATCATCACAAATTCACAGGCTGAAAACACAGCACATTAATCATTGCACAGCTTCTGTGGGTGGAGTCTGCGTATGACTTATCTGGATCTTCTGCTTACGGTCTTACAAGGTTGCAATCAAGGTGCTGGCCAGCGCTGTGTTCTCATCTGGAAATCTGACTATGGAAGCTTCTGCTATTAAACTGCCTCAGGTTGTTGGCAGATATCATTTCCCTATGGCTGTAGGGCTGGCAGCCCTAGATTCTTGCTGCTTGTCAGCTGGATACTTCCCTCAACTCCTGGAAACTACCCTGTTTCTGGCCACATGGGCCTCCCAACACAACTATTTACTCCCTCAAGGTCAGCAAAAGAAACTCCTGGAGCATATCTTCTTGGAAGATGGACTCATAAAATGTAACATAATCCCAGAAGTTACATCTATCACCTTTGCCATATCCTGGTGGTTAGAAGTACACCACAGGTCCCACTCATACTCAAGGGGAGAGGATTATACAAGAGTGTGAACAGTACACAGGGATCATTGGGTACCATCCTAGTGTCTGTCCTTTACAGAATCTTCAGTAATCTTTTTTTCTCAATAATCAATACAACTAGTACATAGATAATCATCAAATATATAGAACTAAACAATAGCTTTAACCAATTGGATCTAATTGCTATAAGTAGAACATTTAATCCAAAAGCAACAGAATATACATTGTCCTCAAATACACTAATACATATCATATGTATTAGTCATAAAACAAATTTTAACAAATTTAAAGAATTAAAATCATACAGGCGAAGAGTGGTGGCTCATGCCTGTAATCCCAGCACTTTGGGAGGCCAAGGTGGGAGGATCACAAGGTCAAGAGATAGAGACCATTCTGGCCAACATGGTGAAATCCCGTCTCTACTAAAAACACAAAAATTAGCCAGGCATGGCGGTGCGCCTATAGTCCCAGCTACTCAGGAGACTGAGGCAGGAGAATCGCTTGAACTTGGGAGGCGGAGGTTGCAGTGAGCAGAGATTGTACCACGGCACTCCAGCCTGGTGACAGAGCAAGACTCCGTCTCAAAAAATAAAAAAATAAAAATCATACATGGAATGCTGTCTGACCACAATGGAATTAAACCAGAAACAATAATAGATAACTGAAAAAAATCTTCAAACATTTGGAAATTGAAAATCACACATCTGAATAGTCCATGGCTTAAAGAGGACGTCATAAGGTAAATTAGAAAATCTTTTGAACTGAATGAATGCAGATCTGAATTCTCAAATTTTGTCAGATGCAGCTGAAGCAATACTTACGGGTAATTTAGAGTATTGTATGCTTACATTAAAAGGGAATAAATGCCTCAAATTAATCATCTAAGCCTCCACTTTTAAAAACTAGAAAAAGAAGAACAAAATACGGCCTAAGCATGTGAAGGACAGAAATAATAAAGATAAGAGCAGAAAACAACGAAATTGAAAACAGAAAAAAAGATAGAAAAAAACTATAAAAATAAAAGCTAATTTTTTGAAAAGATCAAAAGTGGGTAAACCTCTAGTAAGAAAAAGAAGAAGAGAAAAAAAGATACATATTACTAGTATAAGGATTGAAAAAGGGA
>NW_012102587.1:3418810-3419725 GCF_000951045.1 Mandrillus leucophaeus
AAAGAGTTTTAATTGGCCTTACAGTTCCACATGACTGGGAAAGTCTCACAATCATGGCAGAAGGCAAGGAGGAGCAAGTCACATCTTACATGGATGGCAGCAGACAGACAGGGGTTGTGCAGGGAGACTCCCATTTTTCAAAACCATTAGATCTCATATGATCACAAGATCATAAGATTCACTATCTAGAGAAAAGCACAGGGAAGACCTGCCCCCATGATTCAATTACCTCCCACCAGGTCCCTCCCACAACAAATGGGAATTCAAGATGAGATTTGGGTGGGGACACAGCCAAACCATATCAATATAGTAGACTATTTTTCCCTCTTGAATTTTAAAAATAAGTTTGAAGGTTGAAATAAAAATTATAGTATTAGCTGATGGATTTTCAATGTAAGTAGATGCAATACATAGCACTATTACAACACAAAGGGAGTATAAACAGAGTTACATAGTGGTAAGATTAATTATTTTACTTGATTGTAAAACATAGTAAACATTAATTTTAAGTAATCAACCTAATCAGCAGTCAATATAAAGAAATCAGAATTACTTCTCAGAGTAAATCTTAAATGTGAAAAGCTAAGGATATATATATTGTAAACCCTAGAGCAAGTACTAAAATAAATAACCTTATTTATTTATTTACATTTTGGAATATTAAAAAGTATTCAATTAACCCAAAGAAGGCAGGAAAGGGCATATAGAGGAACAGAAAATAGAGGAAACAAACAGAAAACAAATCAAATGGTGGAGCTAAATCCAAACATATCAATAATTACATCAAATGTAAATGGTCTTAGCTAGGAATTAGCAAACTGACTTCAAATATAATGATATAGATAAGTTAAAAGTAGAACAATAGAAAAAGATATTTCATGCAAAAACCAATAAAAAGAAAGTAGGGGCTGGGCA
>NW_012102587.1:3425785-3438664 GCF_000951045.1 Mandrillus leucophaeus
CAATATCATAAACAGTTCTGTGCAAGAAAATTTGACAATGGAAATGAACCAACTCTTTGAAAACCAAAATAAATAAATTCATTTAAAATAAAACAGATAACCTGTGTAGTCCTATAACTATTAAATATATTAAATTCATACTTTAAAACCTCCTGGAAAAGAAATCTCCAGGCCAGATGGCTTCACTGAAAATTCCACCAAACATTTAAAGAAGAAATAACACTAATCTCTTCTAGCATAGGGTTTGACTCATTTTATGAGTCCAGCATTAGCCTAGTTACAAAGCCAAAAGCAGTACAAGAAAATAAAGTAACAGACCAGTATCTCTCATAAACACAGATGCAAAAATCTACAGCAAAATTTTAGCAAGTTGAATCTAACAATATACAAAAAGAATACTAATTATGGCCAAGTAGGGTTTATTCCAGGAGCACGAGACTGATTCAATATTCAAAAGTCAATCAATCAATATAATATACCACATTAACAATCTAAAAAAGAAAAACTTCATAATCATATAAATTGATACATAAAAGGCATTTGCCAAAATTTAATATCCATTTATTACAAAAACTCTCAACTCACTAGGAATAAAAGTGAACTCTACCTCAAATTAATAAAAGGCATCCACAACAAACCTACAGTAAATGTCATATGTAATGGTAAAAGACAGGATGCTTTCATCCTAAAATTGGGAACAAGGTAAAAATGTCCACTGTCTTCACTTTTATTCAAAATTGTACTAGAAGTTAAAGCCAGAATACTAAGATGATTGAGGGAAAAAGTATACAGATTAAAAAAGAAGTAACAAAACTATCCATTTTCACATATAACATGAGTGTTCACACAGAAAATTCCAAGGAATCAAAAAAAGTAGGGGTAGGGTCTAAGGGTTATAAATGAGGCTAATAGTGAGTTAGGACTAAGGATAATAAGTGAGTTTAGCAAGGTCACAGGATAAAAGGTCAACATTTTAAAATTAATTATATGCCTGAAAACAAAAAATAAAAATAATACCATTTACAACAACTCCAAGAAAATAAAATATTTGGGAATATATCTAACAAAAATTTACAGCACTTATAAACTGAAAACTACAAAACACTGATGGAATAAATTAAATAGAACCTAAATAAATGGAAAGACATACAGTGTTCATGAATTGGAAGACTCAGTACAGTAAAGATGTCAATTCTTCCCAAATTATCTATAGACTTAATGCAATTTCTGTACAACTCCAAGCCCGATATTTTATAATACAGACAAACTGATTCTAAAATGTATATGAAAAGCCAAAGAAACTTAGTCAAAATAATTTTGAAAAACAATAAACTTTCAAGACTCAAACTCCCCAATTTCAAGACCTATTATAAAACTACAATATCAAGACAGCATGGTATTAGTGAAGAAATAGACATATGGGTCAATGAAACAAAATGAAGAGTTCAGAAATAGACCCACACAAATATGATAAATTGACAATGATGCAAAGACAATTCACTGGAGGAGGAAAGGATAATTTTTTAACAAATAATACCAGAACAAGTGGACATTCATATGCAAATGAACCTTGACTTGAATCTCACACCCTACATAAAAATTAACTAAAAATAGATTATAAATATAAATTATAAAACTTTAAATGAACACACACACACACACACACACACACACACACACGAGAAAATCTTCATGACGTGGTAATATGGTTTGGTTTTGTGTCCCCACCCAAATCTCATCTCGAATTGTAATCCCTACATATTGAGGAAAGGACCTGATGGGAGGTGACTGCATCATGGGGGCAGTTCCCCCATACTGTTCTCATGATAGTGAGTAAGTTCTCATGAGATCTCAATGGTTTTATAAGTGTTTAGCAGTTCCTCCTTTGCTAGTGCGCTCTCTCTCTCTCTCTCTCTCTCTCTCCCTCTCTCTCTCTGTCTCTCTCTACACCTTGTGAAGAAAATGCTTGCTTTCCTTTGTCATCTGCCATGATTGTAAGTTTCCTGAGGCCACCCCAGCCATGCAGAACTGTGGGTTAATTAAACCTTCTTTCTCTATAAATTATTGAGTCTCGTATGTCTTTATAGGAGTGTGAAAATGGACTAATACAGCTGGGATTAGGCAAAGTACTCTGAGACATGACACCAAAAGTACTGTTCTTAAAAGAAGTGGTTGATAAATTGAACTTCATCAAAACTAAGAACTTCTATTCTTTGAAAAACATTGTTAAAAGAAGAAGAAAAAAAGCGAAAAACAGAGAAAATATTTGCAAAGCATGTAGCTGATAAAGACTTGTATCTAGAATGCATAAAGAACTCTCAATTCTGAATAAGAAAACAAACCAGCCACAAATGGGCAAAAGATTTATACAGTCACCTTAGCCAAGATGTACCAGTGGAAAATAAGCATATAAAAATATGCCCATTATCATTCATCCTTACGGAAGTATAAACTAAAATAATGAGATACCACTACACACCTGTTAAAATAGCTTATTGTTGTTGTTGCTCAATGGAAAATCCCAAGTGCTGACAAGGATGCAGAGCAAATGGAACTCCTACACACAGCTGATGCAAATGCAAAATTATATGCTTTAGAATATATGATATGGCAGTTTCTTACAATGTTAAACATATCATACAAACCAGAAATCCCACTTCTAGCTATTTACCCAAGGGAAATGAAAACCTATGTCTGTACAAGCATCTGTACATGAACATTTATGGCAACTTTTCCGTAATCACCCAAAACTGAAAGCAACCCAAAGTTTCCTCAACTGATTAATAGACAAACCATGCTACAACCTTACCATGGAACACTACACACCAACGAAAAAGGAGCAAACCACTGACACACACAACATGGGTGAGTGCCAGACGCATTATGCTAAGTGAATAATGTCAGACTCAGAAGGATACATACTGTATAATTCCATTTATATGACATTTTTGCAAGGTCAAAAATATAGGAACATCAAATAGATCAGTGTTTGTCGGAAGCTAGAAGAACTTTAGGGACTACCAAAGTATTGCTTATCCTGACTGTGGTTATACAACTATGCAGTGTTTTTTGTTTGTTTGTTTTTGTTTTTGTTTTTGTTTTAATTCTCAGAACTATATACTAAACAGGGTGGATTATACTTAAGTTTTTAAATGGAAGGGTGTGGAGTGTAGCATTGTGTATCAATCCTTTTTCTGTTACTTCACCAGGCATGTGCTGAGCCCTTACCCTGCACCAGATGTATGAATTCCCCAGTTCTTGGCATCCAAGATGGCACCTCCCTGTAGACCACAGATAGCTGGGGCACCCAAAGCAGCATGCATTTGGCAGCTGCCTTGCCTCTTGGCCTGATACAACAGAGTTTCATCGCCTAGTTTCCAAGAATGTGTTTGCTTACAACCCACCAGGAGACCAAAATGAGAGCTCTCCAAAGCAATTTTATCCTCTGGTTTTAAGAACAATTTTGCAATGCCTTTATAGAGCCAGCATGAAACTAAGAATGCATACAATCTCAGTAATGGAAAAGCAGAGTGGGTGAGGCCACACCGCCCTGAGACTCTCCTCCAAGGATCACTTTGGGTCAGGTCCACCCTGATCCTATTGCCTCTCTTCCTGCTCTCAACAGAAGCTTGATAAGCACATCAGACCAGTGCTGGAAAGCAGGTCTGTATTTTCTCTAGCATGGAGTAATTTCTACCCAGGGACTTCCCTGACACTGTTTGTCAAGCAAATTAGTTTGTCAAGCAAATTAAAAGTAGCTGCTAAAAATGTGACCCTGAGCTGCTATATTCTTGTTACTCTGATCAAACCCACTCCTGCCTCCTGAAATTTACTTAAGGGCAGCCACCTTCTCCGTGGCTCCCCAGTGCCTAGGCCAGTTCTCAGCACACATTAGGTGCTAATATATGGAATCAGTCAGTGAATGAATGGGCAAACATAAAGCCATTCAAAATTCATTTATTAAAAAGTCTATCTATTAAAGAATTGAATCTACTTGTTGAATGCCTCTCCTCAGTGTCGTTGTGACTGAAGAAACAATGAGAGCAGTATACTCTTCCGATTGATAGGACACTTTTGTGGGGGGCATGGGATGGACCACCTTTCATGTTTGCTTGGCTCAGGAACTTTCCATGTGTACAGACACCTTGACAGATCAGAAAGGCCTCCAAAAGCCTTTCCACGTACATAGCTGTCAGTGTGACTCCAATATCTACTGGAGCAACCCAAACTCTTGGCATCTAGGTAAAAGTGAATAAAATTCCTAATTTCAGTGTGTGGAGCCTTCACCAGGATTTTGCAGAATCCCGAGGGACTTCCAGGGGCATGGCCCAGGCAGATTCTGGGCTTTCTTCCACTCAGGCCTCCTCTATTCTGTGCCACATCAACTGGTCCAGATGTGAACTGAGGCTTTCCCTAGTTCGTTCTCTCTCTCTCTCTCTCTCTCTCATACACACACACACACACACACACACACACAGCACATAACACAAAACTTTCATATGAAACTTTGGCAAGTAAACTTCACTGAAGAGGAGGGGAGGGATATCCACGGCGCCGGCTCCCACAGCATGCAGCCCAGTCAACTCGTTCTGAATCAGGTGTCAGGCATTCCTGCTCCCTCTCGGTGACCCGCGCCCAGAGGTCATTGTCCGGACAGCCCCCGCACTGGCTGGAACTCCAGGTTTCCCCATCTTGCCTGCGGCTCCCACCTCTTCCTCCGGCCTCCTTCCTCACCTCTCCTCTTTCGAAGGACATAAAACAAATCGTCCTCGTTGTCTCATTAAAAGCAGTTTAGCATCCTTTTTGTGACCTGAGATCCCTCTAGCGCCCGTGCCCTCAGGGTCTCGCCCTCTTTCTCAGGGGTGTTTCAAGACTTTTCCCAAAGACAGCTCCTCCCCAGGAGGGACCCAGAGCCTGACACCACCAGTGGCCCTGCCCTAGGACGGGACACAGCAAGAGCCAGGGTGCTCTGACCTGGCTCCATCACCACCCCCTCCACGTCAGCGACACCCCTGGCAGAAAAGAGCACAGGACAAGGCCGCGCTTCCCTTGTCCCCCCTTTCATTACGTGTCCAAGTAGTTGGATCTAATCCATTAGGGTCCTGGTCCCTCCCTGGTGCAGGACTTATTAAGCCATCGCTTAACACCTACTAAGCACGTCGGGTCCCAGAGCCCTCCCTCTCCCCCTGGCTGTCAGTACCTCAGACTTCAAGCGCCGCCCCCCTTGAAGTACGTGGCGCCCCCTTTGGCCTTCCAGGACCTCACTGCTCCCTCCCAGGGCTCAGGTAGCAGAGTCCAAAGGGAGGCTGCTGTAGAATGGCAGGTAAGGACGCCTGGCGCTAAGCGGACAAGCCATCTCTTCCTGGGTGACAGGAGGCGTAGCTGCAGACCCTGCGGAGTGGGACACTGCACGCTGGCCTCTGAGACCGGACTGCTGGGCCACGGGGCGTGGACCGTTTCGGAGCAGAGCGCACCCTACAGGCGCTTTATTTCTGTTTGTGGGAAACATCGTCCTAATAGGCACACTTTGTTAGATCACGACGCTTTACTGCCATCTGCTGGAAGCGTGTTGTAATAACTACACAAATCTACCGAGTGAACGGTGCCCGCCTTGGTGTGGATCCAATGGGTAGTGTTTGTTCCCCACAACAGACCGACGACCTGCCCTTGGCCCGGCTCCAGTCCCCGGGCACCAAGACACCAGGAGAGGCCAGGTGTGCACAGTAGTGCATCTGGGCATGGGCGTGGCAAAGCCATATGTCCCTTCACCATGCAGCCAGCCCATGCTGAGCCCAAGAATCACATGAGGGAGGAGTCTCGTGATAGGCTCAGCCTTTGCAGCAAAATGTCCAGAAAAAAATGAATTTCAAGTTAAGTCAAGTCCCAAAGTAAGTAAGTTCAAGTAAGTAACACCATGCCCTGGAGAGAAGTCAGACCAAGGTCGGTGTACTGACCTTGTCTTTTGTTTTCTGTATTCTTGATGCTTTGACACTGGGGCCCTTGCTGACGCTGGAGGGACTTCTCCTTCCAGAGTCAGCCAGTTCTAAAACCTGCGTGGCCCCCCGGCATGGGGTGCCCCCTCCTCTTGGGAACTGAATAACAGTCTTTTCAATAGCAATAGGATCTGTTGGCCTTGCTGTACCCCAAAGTTTCCGTTAAGACCCTATACTTCAACACAGAGCATAATCAACATACTAAATAATGCCTGTTTTCAGAAGGAACTTATGTGGACTCCAACTGCCATGGCTCTGTCTCTGCTCCAAATCCTAGTAGGACCCTGCTACCTGCCCCACCTGTACCCACCCAACCCCTGGTTTGCCCAGAGCCACACGCTCCTCCTTTTATGCACGTGACTTGCTGTGGTCTGGTCTTATTTCTTTCCGGTTTTTAGCTGCACTATCTGCCTAGTTTGCATTAAACAAACATTCAAAACTGAATCCCTTATTTTAAAAAGACAACTTTTTACACTCGACCTGATGAGTCTTTCCCCTTGGGGGTGGCAAAGTGTACCTAGGACTCCCAGTTCAGGGTCTGGAATGGGACCCAGCTGGCTTTTATCCCAGCTCTACTACTCAGTAGCTGTGTGGCATCAGAAAAGTTAGGGAGGTAATATGGAGAGTTAACAACAAGAGCTCTGGAGCTCATTGGTCTGCATGTAGATCCCAGATCTTCTCCTTACCAGCTGGGTAATAACTCAGCAAGGCTCTTAACCTCCCTTAGCCTCAGTTTTCTCACCTGTAATATGGGGACGATAATCATAAAACCCACTTCATAAGTTTAAAGAGGTTAATATTCATACAGTACTAAAAGCAGACCTTGGTGCAAATGTGTTTAAATTTCTTACAGAAGCCGGATATTAGACCTTTGTCAGGTGCATAGTTTGCAAAACTTTTCTCCCATTCTGTAGGCTGTCTGCTTACTCTGTTGATAGTTTATTTTGCTAAACAGAAGCTCTTTAGTTTAGTTAGATCCCATTTGTCAATTTTTGCTTTTGTTGCAATTGCTTTTCGTGCCTTCGTTATGAAATCGTTGCCCGTGCCTATGTCCTGAATGGTATTGCCTAGGTTGTCTTCCAGGGTTGTTATGGTTTTAGGTTTTACATTTAAGTCATTAATCCCTCTTGAGTTGATTTTTATATATGCAACACCGTATTTTCTTAGACGATGACTCTGAATGCTCTTTAGACACTTGCTAGTTTGCCACAGTCCCTGCTGCTCCCCAGTATCTCAAATTCATTCATGTATTTTACCTGTCTGGCCACTGCAGCCTTAGAGTTTCTGACCCCTACAAGTTGACTGGAGTCCAGGAAAACAATGACTTTCTATTCCAGCAGGCTGGCTTTTTACTGTGCCTTCCTGTGCATATTTTATCATTCAAGTCATCCATTTTCCCTGGAAGCACCAGCGATGGGTTTGAGGAAGGTCACAGGAAAATCTGAGGAGTTAATCCTCTTTTTACACCCCTTTTCAGAAAGGCACAGTGGCCAGGAAACATTCTGTCACTTTGAAGTAGTAGTAAAAAGAGGAGCCTGACCACAGGGTCCCTGAAGCTCTGAGCAGTTCCTCCGAAGGCCCCAGGTGAGACGCAGCTGCTGGCGGGGAGCTATAACTTTCCCAGAGCCCAGTGCCCAGAGGCTGAGACCCAGGGAAGCCCAGTGTAGGCTCAGCTCCCACAGGGGATGCCACATCTGGGATCACAAAGGTATCAGCAATTCATCAAACATAATCACCACAGATTGTATCCATGGAGGCTGGACGGAATTAGCAAGCTGCAGGATAAAGTGGATGCATTTCTGATTAGAATTTCTCAGCCCTGAGCTACTGAGGATAATGAAAGTCACACTGGGAGAGGAGCAGAAAAAGGAAAGAGGAGAGAGAAGGAAGGCAGACACCAGTTTGGCCCCCATCCTAATCTCTAAATGGAAGGAGCACAGAGATCCCTCTGCAGTTCATTTTCCCTTGGGCTCCTGCAACCTCATCTCTCTTCGAGGACTGGCTGCACCACGGGGGCCCCGGGCCCTCACCTCACTCCCACTTGGGAATGTCTAGGGTACAGCCCCGTAGCTATTTCTCACATACTCCCTGGGTGAGATTTCAGAAGCCCTGCACTAGAGAAAGACAAACAGGAGTAATAAAGACTGCCTTTCACAAGTCTTTCTTTGATGTTTTTAAAGGAGTTTTAAAAAGCTCTTTTAAAAAAAAAACACACACACACACATTTTGCCATAAAGATCACTAAGGGGCCCTCAAGATTGCAGTTACCTATCATTCATTCTGAAGTGTGGGGAAAGGTGGGAAGGAAAAGTGAACTAATAGCGGATTTTGCACAAGCACAAGGGAGCTACGTGGCTCTTCATAGGACACATGCCCTATTTTGCATCCCACCCTATGCTCTGCACGGGATATGCAAAGATGAAAAAAGTAAGCCGCTGTGCACTTGGGATAAAAGACAAGAAACAAAGGACTTGAGCACAATTTGTGCTCAAAGCAGGGGTGCCACTGAAACTGGAGACTAATCTGATGAAGTCACCAAACTTAACCTTCCTGCCTGCTTTTAATGGCTTATTTCTAGTCGATCTTAAAACTCCCACTAGCTTCCTTATAGATACCATCTCCGACTGGGCGTCACGATAGTAACAGTTGCTTCAGGTTGTTTTTTGGGAACTAGGGGTCAGCTCTTGTTTAGTTCAAGCCAGTTGGGACCACCAACTCTTCAACCGGGCCTGCCTAGGTACCTGGAGAGGCGTCTATGTCAGAGGGCCAAGAGTTCCACCCTCCAATCATGCTCACACATTTATTTTCTGCACATATGTCCTATGAAGAGCCATACAGCTCCATTAGGCTTGTGCAAAAACCCCTATTACCTCACCTCTCCTTCCCACCAACCACCTTTCCCCATACTTCAGACAACCACAGTTTCTCTCCCATAATTACCCCCACACCCGATTTTCAGGGAGGTGGAATTGAGATTTGTTCTACTGTCTCCTCACATGGCAGCCTTGAGAATAAAATCTTTTCTCTTTCAAAAAAAAAAACAAATCATCACCACAGTGATTGGCTTGTTTCATGTAGGCAGAAATGAACTTGGTTGCTAACACAAGGGAGCTGAGGGGAGGGTGGTAAAGGCAACTAACTGGGAGAAACCAGGGAAGGCTTCACGGAGGAAGTGACATGGACATGGGAAAGAGAGGAAGACTTTCCATAGGGGCACCACCAAGTGTCAAAGCGTCCTCTGCAATGGTGGAGGCAGACAGTTAACCATCAAATCTACCCTGGCTGTCCCAGTTACAGCCTTGTCACTGGGCATAAGTCAGCACAGGTGAGCGCCGCACTTCCCAGCCTCCCTCTGCTGGAAGTTCAGGTCACAGGATGTAAACAGAACTGATGTGTGCCACATCCAGGTCATCTCCAATTTGAACGGTGAGCCCTTTCAGGAAGGGTTTTAACCAAGGAAGCAGCATGATGCGTTTGGTGTTTTTGGAAGTCCCCTAGGACAGCCAGGGCTGAGGGTGAGTAGCCAGGAGGGGAGAAAAGAGCCAGGGAAATTTACAAGAAGGTAAATCTCCTTCCATTGTCTAGACAAAAGCAGATGCTTGTCCTGAACTCCGCTAGTGAAGGAGGGTCAGGGAGCAGCAGGACCCCCATGAGACAGCCTGAGTGCGAGACTGAGGAAGGGCATGAGTCTGACTCAGTCACCTAACCTCAGTCTCAAAATACAACTTCCTTTCTCATGTTTGCTCCAGCAGTCCATTCTCAAATGCACAGGTGCAGCCCTATGTGAGACCCACCCACACACCCACAGTCAGGACGGCTCTCTTGCTGATGCCACACACCCCAAGACCCACGTGCCACCATCCTGAACATCCCCCAGGAAAGGACTCCATGGATGTGGGCAGCCCAGAAACTGTCCTGAATTCCCTGAGGGAACCTTACCAGGCACATCCAACCCTTCAGAGTCACAGGCAAACCTAAAAAGGCACCCTTCTGGGTGCCTCGGCTGTAGGGGAGGGACAGAATGTCTCCAAGCAATTGAAAACAATTGAAGGCAAGAGGATTATAAAAGAAAACGCTAGATTTGTCCTCAAAATGGTGAGTTAGAGCAGGCAGGCACAGTTGGCTAACAAGGATAGGAAAGGGTTGGAAAAGGAGTCCCGCACACATTCGCCTGTTAATCTTCATCTATCTCCTGACGCCTCCGCGGGGAGAATTTCTCTCAACTGGAAATAAATAACTCAGGGATCAAGGATATAATCGGAGCTCTTGATCCAGAGTGTGACCTTCCACTTTTCTCTATTTATTTTTTAGATTAATCAGAGTCTTTACTGGGCTCATGTCAATAAACAACAGGCTTTTTCAATATATACCACCTGCACATCCAATATATCCAAGAAAATAAAAACATATCCACAGGGATTAGGAGCCATGAATCACCAGGAGCCAAAGCAAAGTGCTGTACATTTTCATAGCCCCAACTATCTGTCTCTTCTAAATGGAAAAGAGGTCAGCCCAGCCAGCCCCTGCTCAGGAAAAGGAAATGTGATCTACCTGGCCATATTTTTGACAAAACATTTGCTTGAAGAATAGCTGCGTTCTGATGGCTGCGTCATGCACAAAAACAGGACTTGAAGCTGAAACGTAAGCCTATCTTCGATAAAAAAGAAAGACAAAGGAAAAAGGGAGCAGGAAGAAAGACTCGGAGCAGGAAGGAAGGGAGGAAAGGAGAGAAAGATGAGAAGAAAATCCCAGCAGAGAGCCCCTTGCTCTTCCCCGTGGCGTGGTTTGGAAAGGCTGCCACAGCTGAGGGCGTTGAGCAACCTGCTTGCCTCTTCCAGGACTCAGTTTCTTCAGCTGCAACCCAGTGGAGGAGGCAGGCAAGCGTGTGCGTAGACTTGACAAATGACAGCAGCGGCTTTGCAAACCAATACGGAAAAGACACATTGTTCAATAAATGGTGGTGGGACATTTGATAACTTAATGGAAAAGAATAAAAGCAGATTCTTGTCTCTAACAGCCCACAGAATGACCCCAGAAGAATTAAAGACTGTTCACAAAAGACCGTGAGATCTGCAGAGGGAAAACAGAGCTTTCCTTCCTGAGCACAATCTGCAGATTAGGGAGGCTCAGCCTTCAGTACGAGTGAAAGTGTGCTCGCTGTAGAGCAAAGGGAGAGAATGTTCTTGCCCAGGTTCTCAATCAGGTCCGTTTATTCTAACAAGGATTCAAACTTGTTCCGTTCAGCTGGAACCAAATATTCAAGCGCTGATTGGGTAGTTTCCAACCTAAAAGCAGAAGTTTCTTTCAAACAACTGGATTGGAGTGGGGAAGAGAATGTTCTGGAAGCAGTTTATCTTGGCTCTGGTTATAGGAACTGTTCTGGCTCGGGAATATAAAGCAAAACGTTTGTCAGGAGCTGGTTTTTCTGAGAACCGAGGACATGTGACCATTCTTTATTAGTCTGCATCACTGCCTGGTTCTGCTTTTAAATTGGAAGCATCTCTATTATTCACAGGGAGCCTGCCTCTATTAATCACAGAGAACTTGGGGTCTTATTTTAGTTTTACTTCACAAGGCCTAAATGGAAAAAGGCAAATTTTAAACTTTTAGGGGAAAAATAGGCTATCTTTTTAACTCCTACGTAGAGAAGCCTTTGTAAAGAAATCACAAAAAGCATAACCCACATAGGAGAATTTTGGTAAACCTGACACATTAAACTTTTAAAACTTTCTTGTAACAAAAAACATCATAAACAGCATCAAAAAACAAAGGCACTAACTGAGGGGAAAAAAATTTTTTTTGGAAAAAAACACAATTAAAATAAAAACTAGGGAAAAACGAGAAATACAGATAAGGCCCAGAAGAGGAAAGAAAATGGTCAGGAAAGATATCAACCTCACAAGAAGTCGGGAAAACTTCAGTTCAAACAACAATGAGATGCCATTTCACAGCAAAGAGAGTGGGAAAATCCTTGATAATTCTGAGTGTTGGTGAGAATGTGGAGAAGCAGAAACTCACCTAAAAAGTAGCTGTTGTACCCTGAGAAGCTGATACCAGAAAGCAATTCCCTTTCTAGGAATATTCAGCAGAGAAGCTCTCACTAATGCGCACAACAAGATGTCTGAACAATAATGTTCCCAGATATTTGGCTTATAATAACAAACATACCACAAACATCCTAAAGGCCCAGCACCAGGAGAATGGCTAAATGGCTTGGAGGTAAACCTCATCTGTATTTAATTCATACATGGACAGCTATTCATATATGGAAATCCCAACAACAGGGCTGAAGGGACAAAACAAGGTGCAGGAGGATATGGCTAGCGTGATACATGATACCATTCGTGTAACACTGTAAGCTGCAAAGCGATAGTATGTGTTGTCTGTCATACATAGATACTAGTGCGTGTAAGACACACATGGCAGGTAAGCACCAAGTTCACGATGCAGCTTAGCTCTAAGGTGAGATAGAAAGGGATGAGGCTGTGCCAAGTTAGATAGAGGAGCATTAGCTGCATTTGTCATATTTCTTCAAAGAGCTAATTAGGCCGGGTGAGGTGGCTCATGCCTATAAAACCCAGCACTTTGGGAGGCTGAGGTGGGTGGATCACCTGAGGTTGGGAGTTCCAGACCAGCCTGGCCAATATGGTGAAACCTCCTCTAGTAAAAATCAGTAATTCGTTGAGTGTGGTGGTGTGGGCCTGTAATCCCAGCCACCCGGGAAGATGAGGCCGGAGAATCACTTGAACCCCGGAGGCAGAGGTTGTGGTCAGTCAAGATTGCATCGTTGCTCTCCAGCCTGGGTGACACAGCGAGACTCTGTCTGAGAAAGAAAGAAAGAAAGAAAAAGAAAGAAGAAAGAAAGAAAGAAAGAAAGAAAGAAAGA
>NW_012102587.1:3438889-3454450 GCF_000951045.1 Mandrillus leucophaeus
GAAAGAAAGAAAGAAAGAAAGAAAGAAAGAAAGAAAGAAAGAAAGAAAGAAAGAAAGAAAGAAAGAAAGAAAGAAAGAAAGAAAGAAAGAAGGAAAGAAAGAAAGAAAGGAAGGAAGGAAGGAAGGAAGGAAGGAAGGAAGAAAGGAGGGAGGGAGGGAAGGAAGGAAGGAAGGAAGGAAGGAAGGAAGGAAAATGGTATATATTCAAGGTGTTCTGCATGATTTTATATACGTATACATGATTTTATATACATGATTACCACAATCAAATTAATTAACACATCCTTCACCACAAGCAGTTACCATTTTTGTGTGTGTAGGGGATGGCGGAAAGTAAGGACACTTAAGATCTGCTCCCTTAGATAATTTCAAGTCAATAATGCAGCATGATTAACCACTGTGAGGGAGTTAGTTTTATAATCAACTTTCCCTAAAATACTTCCAGTAAAAAATTATTAGTATGAGTATTCCCCCAAAAGGATTCCATTATCCGATGCTTTTAGGAAATTGATATGGTTTGAGTCTGTGTCCTCACCCAAAACTCATGTCAAATCGTAATCTCCAGTACTGGCGGTGGGACCTGGTGGGAAGTGATTGGATCATGGGGCGGTTTCTCGTGAATCGTTTAGCACCATGCTCTTGATGCTGTTCTTTTGATAGAGTTATCATGAGATCTGGTTGTTTAAAAGTGCAGAGCACCTCCCCACTCTCTCTCTCGCTCATGCTCCAGCCATGTAAGACGTGCCTGCTCCCTCTTTGCCTTTCATCATAATTGATAGTTTCCTGAGGCCTCCCCAGAAGCCAAGCAGATGCCAGCACCATGCTTCCTGTACAGCCTGCAGAACCACGAGCCGATTAAAGCTCTTTTCTTCATAAATTACCTAGTCTCACGTATTCCTTTACAGCAGTGCAAGAACAAACTAATACAGAAATGGTACTTTCTAAATCTCCCTTCTTTGGGATTCACACACACGTGAACATATTAAAGGCTCTGAGAAGTCCTGCAAAAAATAAACTTCATTAACTTGGGTATCAGCATTTCCAAAACTTAGCTAAGCATAGAATTCCTTTCAGCCCTTCACCTCACAGGCCCAGGGATCCTCAGAAACACTTTGGGAGATGCTGGGCTATGAGAGCTCTGACATTAGATGTTTATTGCATCCAAGAGTCTCATCTACGCAAGTCAGGCAGGTAGGGAAGAAGTCTGGGTGAAGCCCAGGACCAATTCCCATGAGCGAAACCTCATTGTCACCATGTTTTGAGAGACAGGGAGAAGAACTCAGCAAAAGTCATGCTCATGACAATCTCAACATTAGACATTTTTCCCTCCAAGTCTCCATCATCCCCATTCACCCACCCCCAACACCACTTCTCCTCCTAGATGCCCCATTTCAGTTGGGTTGGACTTCCAACCTCCAAGTCAACCACCCTGCGTGATCCACTCATCTGAAAGTCCCTGCACTGGCCACCTCTGTGCTTACATGTGTCTTTAACCTCTGCATGCCCCCAGCCTGCCAGGACCCAGTCTCCGCCCTCTGCATCAGGATGAGAGGCCCAGGCACCTCATGGTCCTTCTGCCCACTCTGTCTCTTCCTCGAACACATCCTATACATCCTCCACTCTGCAGGTCGCTTTTTCTAGAACACTAAAATGGCCACAGCACCTCTCCGCATCCCTGTCACCCTGAAAACTTAATCCCTTTCCACATCTGAGCCCTGCTTCCACTCCCATCCTCATCCCCAATTTAATCCCCTCTACTGCTGTCCCCAGGATGTGCGGCGGGGCTTCACACCTCCATACTCAACTCAAACCTCCCCTCACCATGGAACTCTCTCTCACCCCTCACACCTCCATACTTAAGTCAAGCTTCCCCTCACCTTAGAACTCTCTCTCACCCCTCTGGGCCTGACCAGCCGCCTGATCAGACACCCAACCAGCCAGTCAACCTTCCCACTGTGCTCTCTGAGCTCCTTGGAGGCAATTTTCTTACACTGCCACACCTTGCAAGGAACTGAACAGGAGAATGTTAACAGCTATTTCTCAAGCAGGGTATGTGGCTGGTAAGGAGAGAGGATGAGAGGAGGTGAAGGAGGTACCGTACAAACTTCAAAACTCTGCCCACGGCACCATTGGGATCTTGATGGATTTAAGTGTTCTAAACATTTTTGACACATAAAACAAGACATGTCCAGATTTCAAAGTGGGATAGTAGATTTTCTTTTGGCCTCACAAGAACAATAAAGCACTGTAAAAACTTTAGGTTCATAAAATGTAAGGCTTTTCTGTTATTTTTCCACAAAATGCTGTCTTCCTTTCTCTCAACACAACTAACCCATCACATAAAATGAATATAAGCCTCAGCCTCCAAGCTGAGAGTTCCCAGAGATCAGCGTGGGCTAATGAGAATTAAAGAGTAGCCTTAATCACATGATCATAGAAATCGATTGTATTCGAATTGAACTGTGTGCTTTGGCAAAGCATTTCCACATATCATCATTTGTTTGTCATTCACATTAATGATAAGATAGAGGGAGCAGATATGACTCCCACCTTGCAGAGAACGGTGAGACCAGAGAGGCTAAATGTTTGTTTAAATATTTGTAGATCAAATTTGAAACCAGAAGTGTTGTTTCTTTTAATTAACTTTTATGTTAGGCTCAGGGGCACATGTGAAGGTTTGTTATATAGGTGAACTCCTGTCATGGGGATTTTTCCACAGATTATTTCATCACCCAGGTATTAAGCCCAGTACCCAATAGTTATCTTTTCTGCTCCTCTGCCTCCTCTCACCCTCCACCCTCAAGCAGATCCTAGCTTCTGTTTTTCCCTTCTTTGTGTTCATGAGTTCTCATCATTTAGCTCCCACTTATAAGTGAGAACATGCAGTATTTGGTTTTCTGTTTCTGCATTAGTTTGCGAATGATAATAGCCTCCAGCTCCATCCATGTTCCCATAAAAAACATGATCTTGTTCTTTTTATGGCTGCATAGTATTCCAAGGTATATATGTGCCACTTTTTCTTATCCCATCTGTCATTGATGGGCATCTGGGTTGATTCCATGTCTTTGCTATTGTGAATAGTGCTATAATAAACATTCAAGTGCATGTGTCTTTATGGTAGGATGATTTATATTCCTCTGAGTATATACTCAGTAATGGGATTGCTGGGTCAAACGGTAGTTCTGCTTTTAGCTCTTTAAGGAATTACCATACTGCTTTCCTCGATGGTTGAACTCATTTACACTCTCACCAACAATGTATACGTGTTCCCTTTTCTCTGCAACCTCACCAGCATCTGTTATTTTTTTACTTTTTAATAATAGACATTCTGACGGGTGTGAGACGATAACTCATTGTGAAAACCCAGAAGCTATTAGTTCTGACAGTTAACATGTATTATTTACTATGTGGCAATCATGTTCTAAGACAGTCTTATTTGATCTGATTTAATCTTCCCAACCACGCTATGAAGTGGCTGCTATTATTATCATTCCCACTTTACAATGAGAAAATTGAGTTTGTTTCTACTCAACCACAACCTCCAGATGAGGAAGGAGATTCTATCGCCCATGGTTCTTGGTTATAAGTGACAGAAACTGAACCTCGCTACTTTAAGCAAAGAGAATATTTATTAAAAAGTATATTGGGTTTGGATGCAAATGGTTTCCAGCTGTCAGAAAAAAGAAAAAGCCTATTGGTTTCATAGCTCATCTTTATTATATTTTTATATTCACTATTGTTTTATCTGAATGTTCTCTTCTTTCTTTAATAATAAGTTCAAAGTTGATGAAAGATGATGCACTTTCATCTGGGATATATGTCCCAGTTAGGAGTTCATGATTTCTCACTTGGTTTATTTAAATGTGCTAAAGCAACTCCCAAACTGTCACACTTTTTTCAGCTTTTTGAATGAATTTTGCATCTGATTTAAGGAAAAATAAGTATATAGGCTGACTGACAGGAGGGGATAGAGAACCACTCAGGAGGGGATAGAGAAGCACTCTGAGGCTTTGCAACCAGAAGCAAAGCCCAAGTTCATCCCACAGACCCAGGCTGGGGCCACCCCCCAGCCACTGACCCAGGGCATTGGCCTGGCCTGGCACACACCACCTACAGACCCACTGTCTTCACCACCGCAGATGCAGCTCCTGCCTCCCATTCAAACCCTGGGCAACCTCAGGACTGGCCAAGCCTAAGTTCCATGCCCCGCCCTGGTGAGGGAGGCGGAAAGTGGAGAAGCAGCGTGTCCAGCTTCAATTATGGGAAGCAGGCCTGGACCCACAAGGTGGGGAATTCCCCACACATAGCAGGGGCAGGTCAGATGCTGGGCAGCTCAGAACAGCAGTGTCCACATATAGACAGGTGAAAGCCACTCAGGAACGGACTGAGCCGCCCCTGCCTGTCCTTTGTGCCACCTCTCCATGGAGACCACGTGGGTTTGCTGGAGGGTTGTGGGGGCAGGGAGGATTATCTGCCTTTTCCAGACAGTTCCGCACACAGTTTCGGAACATGGTCTAAGGTTTCTAACAATAACCTCAGAGTATTTCCGAGATCGCACTGTGCTCCTCCTGACGCTGAAGACCACTGCTCTCCCGGAAGGTGTCAGGGAGGGGTGTGGAGACCCTTGGGCCACCCTTGTGTCATTCCTGAGCCAACATCTGCAAGCTCAGTGCTGTGGAGGGAAGACAGCGGGAGGAAGGAAAAGAAGGATGAAAATGGAGATGGGAAAACGTAGCCTCCTCTCCCCTCCCCTCCTCCCACCACCCCACAGGGTGGAGCCCAGGGTTCCTGAGCCACTCACTCACCCTGAAGTCTTGTCCAGGATGGTTCCTGAGCCCCTCTTCTGCTTCAGCCAGGTGGTAACTGGAGGGGCCCTGGCTGCCACAAGAGGATGGCCTTTCCTCAGTTACACCTCCCAGTCTTCTTGGCACCCAGGGTGGCAAGTAGAAACAGATTTTGGAGTGGAGGGTGTTTATTTCACCAAGACCCAGCTGCCTTCCTCCTTCTCCCTGGATGAAGCCTTCTCTGATCCCTGACCCCTGACCTTATGACTTCCTGACCTCTAGACCCAATAGTCTGGTGCTATTCCCACCCCTCCTCTGTGCCTCCCTGGTACATAATTACTGCATCAAACCCCATTTTATGTGTTTATCACATGCATGACTTGATTCTCCATGAAGGCAGGGATGCTATTTTATTTCAAGGCATAACTCCAGACCTTAACAGTATGCCAGAACATAGGCAGTCCCAATATGCAAAATTCATTTTAAGGGTTTATTAATTACAAGGCTGCTTATGCTAACTGATTTCTCAGTACTTATCAAACAGCAAGAACTTGAACTCTTTCTGCCCATTATTTACCAATAGCTCAGCTCTAGAAAACAATATTTATGAAAACCTGTCAACGTATTTATTTTTGTAGATCAGAACTCATGAACTGGCAGCCCGAGGCTGAACTTGGTCCTCAGGAATATTTTGTTGGGTCTTTGTGGTCTTTGCAAGTGGGAGGGGAATGCCCTTACCAGAGCTGGAACTCACCAGCTCCCCACCGGCCTGCCTCCCTGCTATCACACACAGCAACTGCCTGCCACACCCTGGGGGCATTCAGGTTTATCCCTTCTGCTTCAGATGTGCTAAGGTGTTACTTTCGGAGTAAGTCTAAGACCAGACTGCTGCATGCCTGGGTCTCATTGCTGGGTACAATGTTAACTCCCTTCACTGAGTTGAGCTTAGATGATGTGCCCACAGCCAGTGCCAGGGATGCAAGACAGAATAGTCCTGTGCAAGACACTCCTCCTCGTGTTCTGGTAAGAATGGTTTGATGATGTGGTCTTGGAAGTGAGGAGCCTTTAGAAGTACCCACTGGAGTTACTGGAACCAGGGGTCTTTATGCCTCTCCTGAACCACTGATTGATGAGGAATCTCCGGAAATTCCATAAATCCTGTAAATGTACAGTGCTACTGATTGTGTCTTCCTCTTGAGTGGGTGCTTAGAAAAACATAGAACTACAGTTTAGTCCACCCCTAGAAAATTATCTGAACCTCCTGGATGTATTTTCAGTGAGAACTATTCCTCTGGTTCCATTCTTTTCCACTGTTTTCCCTCTTTTTTTTTTTTTTTTTTTTTTACCTTGTTTCAACTGCAATGTGTCTTCCTGACTAATCTTTTTAAAAGAATGTATAATAAAAGCAATGATATTAAAAGACTGGTTGACTAACTGATGTCCTGAAAACTATGAAAAGGGCACAGTAGATGAGGAGGTGGGAAAAGAGCAAAATCTAATCAACATCTCGTAAAGAACCCAAGTCTTCCACGGAAGCTAGCATCACAGCAGTGCTTGTCGTACGGTTAATAGCCGTAATTGCTATTAATATTTGTTGCTTTAATATTTATTAAAGGAATCAAAGAACCTCAGAATTAGACATGGCAAGAAATGTCCCTGTGTGGTCAGGTTGATCTGGCACATGATAGGAAATCAGTAAATGTTTGTTGAATAAATAAATAAATGAGTAAACAAATTGAACAAATGAACAAGCAGTGTGGCGAAGGTCTAAAGATACTGAACCAGAAAGCTTATAGAGCAGGAAGTGGTGTCGTCATCGCTGTGATTAAGGTAAGCCCCTAGGATAAATGGTCGGTAGACAGGAGAAAGCTGCCTGCACCTTCAGTTATGGCCAGCCCAGGACAGGTAGTCATACCCAACGCAGCACCCCTCCAGACACAGTCAGGATGGTGGCAGCACCAAAACTGCAAAAGCCTTCCTGGGGCCTCCACACCCAAGTCCAATTTCAACACTTCATTTTTCCCCACTCCTTACCCAGTTCAGTTTTCACTCTGTGTAATTGCTTTCTCTGGATTTAGCCAACTTTCTCTGGAATCTTCTAGAAAAGCAATATGAAAGCTGTTGCAGCCACGCCACCAGTCCAGAGTTTCCCAAAATCTTCCAATTCCAACGGATACTGATGTTCACGAGGGTCCCCTGAAACGTTTGATAATTGCCAAACCTCTGAACACCCACAGCATACAACGTCCCCGTTAAATGCACAAAGTATATCTGAGACACTTAAACAGCTTCTTAAACCCTTAGTGAAGATTATCACATACTCAAAACTGAGCAAATACCGCCAAGACCTAAGAGAGCAGTGTCTGTTCCGGACGTGGCTAGGTTCACTCACTAGCTCCTCTGTGCCAGTCTCATGAAAATCAATATTCAAATTTTGTCTCTAAAAATGACCATTCATCATGTTTTAAGGGCTTTCAGGGTGCTTTGCAAATAAATAGTTGAAACCACAAATATATTACATCCTCTAATGCTAAGGGTCTAAAGTCACTCTTACTCCAAAATTAATTTGCACTTTCTCTCTTTCTCTCTCCAGCCTCAGAAGAAAAACTATTAAAGTGCAGACATCAAAATCCTGAACAATAGATTTAATAATGCTAGAGAGGCAAACCTCAGAAAGATACTAAAACAGCATCAGAAAGGAATCAGAATTCCAGCCACAATTCTATTTCCGCCCCCCCAAATTATCAAAATAACTCAACTCTCACTCAATATCATGTGTGTTTTCTTCATTAAAGGTACAGTGCACCTCATCTCATCACCCTCCCTCCCCTCAAATGCGTCGGTAGTACTCTGCCAGTGAAGTCTGGTCTGAAGGGAAAGTTCAAACTTCAAATATTAAATCTGAGCTTCACAGAGTACTAATGAAGAAATCAGACAGAAAACCTTTGTAATAACAGACTCAGACAAAAATAAAGCCCTGGAATCAGCTGGAATAGCCATGTTTAGTTTATGGAATCATTTATGCTCTTAGAGCTTCAGGGCCTGGCGGCTTTTGCTTTAGGCTCCTCTGTGTGTACAGGCATGGATCATCCGGTTTTTTTAAAGCTGCTATCAAAAACTGTCTTCAGGACCACAGCTAGAGTCATCATCAATTTCTCTCCTTCCCCTGTCTACCTCCCAGGCATCAGCAGTCTCATCACCCCCTAATTTGTTCTGCATCTGGTGCCGTAGACCTCTGGCCTTGCAGGCGCCCACTCTGAAACATGCATGTGAAACAATGTGGGGCTCCCAATTCCAATGCCTTAAAGGCCAGGGAGGTCAGCTGAAAAGTAGAAACATAAAAACATTTTTGGCTGAGTGTAGTAGCTCGCACCTGCAATCCCAGCACTTTGGGAGGTCAAGGCAGGAGGAGAGGTTGAGTTCGGAGTTCAAGACCAGCCTGAGCAACATAGTGAGACTTCATCTCTACAAAAAAAAAATTTTTTTTATTAGCTGGGCATGGTTGCACATACCTGTAGTCCCAGCTACTCAGGAGGCTGAAGCAGGAGGATCACTTGAGCCCAGAAGATCAAGGCTGTACTTAGCTATGATCGCACCACTACACTATAGCCTGGACAACAAAACAAGAGCCTATAAAAAAAAAAAAAAGAAAGAAAAGAAAGAAAAAAGAAGAAAGAAAAGAAATAAGGAAAGAAAAAGAAACACAGAAAGAAAGAAAGAAAGAAAGAAAGAAAGAAAGAAAGAAAGAAAGAAAGAAAGAAAGAAAGAAAGAAAGAAAAGACTTTCCTACCTCCTCCCCTAGCAGGCCAACACCTATTCATCCCTTAATATTCAGCTTATTCATTTCATCCTCTGAGAGGCCTCCCCTGGCTCTCTGCCCTTCTGTGCCTCTGCTCCCATTGTGCCACTGTGGGACCTACTACACAGTTCTCTGTTGTACCAAGGGTACTACATTTCAAACAATTTGCTTCATAGCTGTCTTTCCCCCAGGGCCCAGTGTGGGCACCTTGAGACAGGAGTTCTGTGCCCTCAGGCCAGCTCTGTGCCTAGTGCAGGGGCTGTGGGGCCAGTGTCTGCAGAACTGAACTGAATTGAATCAAATTAAAATCATTCATCCCTTGAGTGTGACACTTTTAATGACTAAAGTTCAGAGCACCGAGATTTCTAGTTTTCTGTAGGATTTTCTAGAATTTAATTTTTGTAGCATTTCATCTTTCCAGGAACCAGGACCCCAGCACGTGTCTCTAGAGCCCAAGAGTGGGGCAGAGATCAGGCATGAAAGCATCTGGGGGAAAATGGGGGAAGTTCCACTTCCTGAATACCACCTCTGAGCCCAGTGCCCAGGTGCCACTTACATCCATGTGCCACCAAATCCTCACCATGTTTCTGCCATGGGTGTTGTTATTCTCATTATATAAACAGGGAACCTGAGGTTCAAAGAGGTTAATTAACTTCACAGAGCTTTTGGTGGAGCCGGGGTTCCAAGCCAGCTCTGTTGAAATCCAAACTGAGTGTTCTTTCCACTACATGGTATTGCTTCCGTATGCCTCCGGAATGCTAGCTTGCAAAATAGGAAAGACACAAAGAAAGGGAGGGTAGATTTTCAAATTCTGCCAACAGCCAACCTTCTCTCCCAAAGTTAAACAGGCCATAGAGGAGCCATAGAGAAGAGGAAGAGAAGCAGCTGCGAATATCTTCATTCATTCCACAGGTGTGTATTTAATACTCAGTATGGTGCACACATCAGGTATGTAAGAGGCTGTTGGAAAGATGAAAAGTCCATGAGTGTAAATTCCAACTCTATCCCATACAACTGTCTAACTGTGGACAATGTACTTAACCTCTTGGAGCCTCCATTTCCCTATCTGTCAAAGAGGGATAATCTACCATGCAGATTAGAGCTAATATATGTAAAGAATTCAACACAGAGCATGGCCAAGAGCAGGCAATCAACCAGTGAAAACTATTATTATTGCAAAGTCAAGACAAGAGCCTTGCCCTCTGTGAATTTAGTTTATCAGGGGAGAGAAACGAGTACACAAATAATCTAATGAATGCATATTATGCGGCAACTTACCAGGAAATCAGGGAGTGTTCCCACCCCCAAGTGGGCTGCCCCCAACTCACGGGAGGTGTTCTTGGGCCCCCCAGCCTGTTTGAGCATTTTCCCTCTCTTTCTCACTCTCCAACTGGAGATGTCCTAGAAGTGATGCAGAGGTCCTGTCTATATCACTGTCGGAGACTGGACACCGCTGCCCTCAAAGCCAACAGGATGACAGCTCAGCTGGGCAGGCAAGGAAGCCTCAGTCCCTGCACACAAAGGAAATGCATGAGCCCTCAGCTTGACAAAGGCCCTCCCCTGATGCTGGGATGTGCAGGGCATGTGGCTGACTCCATAACATGCAGGGCAAATGATAATTAAATCAACCCGCATGGTCCAGGCATTCAGGCGTTTGAAATGGGCACTTGTGTGGAATGGGTTCCAAAATGATAACACACAGCTTCTTCTTTCTTTCTTTTTTACCCTGACAACATTGTGACTAATGGCTTTACTTTTAGGGTTGCTGGATCATTGAGTAAATTTTACGCTCATTAGTGAGAGCGAAAGTGGCTTTCTCATTCTTGATCTGTTTGTCATCAATATATTTTCCTCTCTACTCCTTTCCATGGCTGTCATGATCAGCGTGAGTGCCCTTGACATGGGATTTAATGACATGTGGTCCACAGTCTCCACAGACCCAACAAATAAACAGTGACAACAGCAAGGCACAGATCACTAAGCGTAAAGGAACTGTAATGGACACGTCAGTCAATTTGAACTGACCGGGCAGCTCCTACCTCCTGGCCTCCTCCCTCCCCACGGGGCTTTTCTCCAGGAATCTGTTCCCATAGCACCTGCCGAGGTGGCAGCCGGCCAAAAGATTCTGCTCCCAACCAGAGCTGGTTAAGTCTGGAGCTGGTACCTGACACAGCTCCAGCCGTTCAGCTGGCTGGCCAGCAACAAAGCACTGTCTGTCCCTGGAATCTGAATTAAGGGTCATAGCTATGCTAATCCGTAATGGGCGATGGAATTGTCATAACATGCCAATTTGGGGCTGGGCTGGTGGCCCCTTGGACTATGTTCTTGGCAGAATGCAAAGACGAGCATAAGAATTAGGGAGACACCGACAGAAACAGAGATGGGGGTGCTCAACCCCTGAGGGAGAGGTCTGTGGAGGAGCCCACAAAGTACTTTCTTCTGCCTGTACCTGGTGTCATCTGGTCTCCTGAATGAGGCAGGAATGTTTTACCTGGAAGGCCCTGGAAACTTTCCTAGTATAGCCACCTCTCTTACACATGGGCAGACTGAGACCAAAAAGGAAAATGCTTGACCAGGGCTACCAGAAGTATCAAGATGGACTTTACACTGGACTGTCAACTTGGCTAGGCTATGGTGCCCTGTTGTTTGCTCAAGCATAAGCCTGAATGTTGCTGTGGAGGTATTGTGTGATGTAATTAACATTTAAATCAGAAGGCTAAGTAAAGCAAACGACCCTCCTTCCTGTGGGTGAGCCTCATCCAATCAGTTGAAGGCCTGAAGAGCAAAAACTGAAGTTTCCCAAAGAAGAAATTTAACCTCACACCTGCAGTGTATGATAAGCCATCTCAGCAGCCTCATGATACAAAATCAATGTGCAAAAACCGCTAGCATTCCTATATACCAACAACAGTCAAGCTGAGAGCCAAATCGCAAACAAACTCCCATCCACAATTGCCACACACACACATACACACACACACAAAATACCTAGGAATACAGCTAACAGGGGAAGTGAAAGATCTGTACAAGAAGAACTACAAACCACTGCTCAAAGAAATCAGAGATGACACAAACAATTGGAAAAACATTCCATGTTCATGGATAGGAAGAATCAATATCGTGAAAATGGCCATACTGCCCAAAGCAATTTATAGATTCAATGCTATTCCCATTAAACTACCACTGACATTCTTCACAGAACTAGAGAAAACTATTGTAAAATTCATATGGATAACTAAAAAAGAGACCAAATAGCCAAGGCAATCCTCAGCAAAAAGTACAAAGCTGGAGCCATCATGCTACCCAACTTCAAACTATACTACAGGGCTACAGTAACCAAAACAGCATGGTACTGGCACAAAAAGAGACAAAATAGACTAATGGAACAGAACAGAGAACACAGAAGTAAGGCCACACACCTACAACTATCTGACCTTCAACAAAGCTGACAAAAACAAGCCATGGGAAAATGATTCTATTCAATAACTGGTGCTGGGATAACTAACTAACCATATGCAGAAGATTAAAACAGGGCCTCTTCCTTACATGACATACAAAAATTAACTCAAGATGAATTAAAGACTTAAACGTAAAACCCAAAACTATAAAAACCCTGGAAGACAACCTAGACAATACCATTCAAGACGTAGGCATGGGCAAAGATTTCATAATGAAGACACAAAAGCAATTGCAACAAAAGCAAAAATTGAGAAATGGGATCTAATTAAAGTAAAGAACTTCTACACAGCAAAAGAAACTATCAACAGAGTAAACAGACAACCTACAGAACAGAAGAAATTTTTTGCAAACTATGCACCTGACAATAGTCTAATATCCAGCATCTATAAAGAATTTAAACAAGTTTGCAAGAAGAAAACCCATTTAAAAGTGGGCAAAGGATATGAACAGACCCTTCTCAAAAGAAGACATACATGCAGCCAACAAGCATATGAAGAAAGTTCAATATCATTTATCACTAGAGAAATGCAAATCAAAACCACAATGAGATATCATCTCACACCAGTCAGAATGGCTATGAAAAAGTCAAAAAATAACAGATGCTGATGAGGTTGCACAGAAAAGGGAACACTTATACACTAAATTCTTTCAACCATTGTGGAAGACAATGTGGTGATTCCTCAAAGACCTAGAGACCCAGCAATCCTATTACTGGGTATATACCAAAAGAAATATAAATTATTCCATTATAAAGACACATGCATATGTATGTTCATTGCAACAGTATTCACAATAGCAAAGACATGGTATCAACCTAAATGCCCATCAATGATAAACTTGATAAAGAAAAAGTGGTACATATAAAGCATGGAATACTATGCAGCCATTAAAAAAGCACGAGATCATGTCCTTCCCAGGGACATGGATGGAACTGGAGCCATTATCCTTAGCAAACTAACACAGGAACAGAAAACCAAATAAAGTATGTTCTCACTTATAAGCACATCAAAACGGTCTTTCTGTAGTGTGTACTGAGCACTGAACGGGTCAAGATGCTTTCCCAAGAGGCTGAACTAGTCAGAGGGAGTCTGTTGCCTAGCATAACCTGGAAATGCAAAGATGCTTCCTGTCGCAGCACAGCCGCATCCTGGGCCTAAGGATGCCTTCAGGCTCTCTCCTTGTCTATGGATGGATTGACGTGCATCCAACTCTCCTCCTCTTCATCCTGCATGTTGACTTTGTTCTCAAGCAAGTTTTGCCTGTGTGGGTCCGAGGCTGCCACCAGCAACTCCAGGCCCCATCCCCTCTGTTCCAGTCTTTCCAGTAAAAGTCTCAGAATTGAGTTGCACTCAGCGTGCATAGGGTCACATGTCCAGCCCTAAACCAGCTTCTGTGATTCTGACTGGCCTGACCAGGGTCGTGTGCCCCCCACAGGAGCAGGTGGAAGAGGAATGAGCATTCCAAAAGGACATGAGGGTGGTGTATGAGAAAGGAAAAGGCTGCTGGCAGGCAGATGCGACAGATGGCCGTGACAAGCCCCTTCCATGCACTCAACTTTCCAGGCCCACATCAGCCAGTCTTCAGAGCAGCCCAGATAAGAAACTAAAGCTTGGGAGTACGTTCCCACAGCAAGCACAAGGTGAGCAGGATTCAAATCCAAGTCTTAGTTTCCGAAATGGATCAAAGTTCCTCAAAGGCGCTGGTGCCTCTGAGCTGTTCCATGGGCTTAGCAGAGTTTGGCTCTCCCAGCACATCTTCTCCCAGAGAGTGAGCAGGATTCTTTAATCTGGCATGTCTCTGCCCAGCCACGGGCTCCAGCCTTCTCTGGAATTCTCCTGTCCAAATTCCCTGGCCACCTTCTGCTCCGGTTCCTGTGTGCGGCCATGCTTCACAGCTGGTTCATCACGTGTTTGCAGTGCTGACCACTGTCTCATGCATGCTTTGCGTGTCAAGCAGCCACACTGCTGCCATCTGACCACTACCTGCACGGCATGAGGTAGGGCAACACCAGCCTGCCTCCTTCTAGACTTCCAAGCACGCTTCGGAAGAGTGGCCAAAAACTGGCCAGCATCTTTAATATTTTGGGAATGAGTCAGCCAACATTTGAAAAAGCTGCATCTTAGCAGATATGCTAAATTTTCTAAAGCCTGACATCGGTTAGGAGTTAAAGTCAGGTCTAGGTCTCAGCATTAACAATTCAATCTCTTTATCACCTGAATTTTGTTGTAAAGCAGTGCTGACCAGTAGAAAAATAATGTGAATTATATATGTGATATTCAGTTTCCTAGGCACCACTTTTAAAAAGTAAAAAGGAGCTGGAAGAAATAATTTTAATAATATATTTTATTTAACTCAAATGTGATCATTTCAAATATGATCTCAGATGTGATCATTTCAACATGTAGTCAATTTTCTAAATTACTTACGAGATACTTTACATTCTTTTTTTCAAAGTCTTTAAAATCCAGCATATAGTGTACACTTACAGCATATCCCAGCTAGGATCCTCCACATCTCAGGGGCTCAGGAAACACACGAGGTAAGCTGAACAGCTCAGGTCTCAAGGATTAGGTACAGAGGTTGCGGCTAGCAAGTGGCGGCTACTTACGACCCCAAAGTCACAAATTCCTATTCTGTGACTACAAAGAAATCAAGAAATCACTAAGGCGCTCTCTCTCTCCTTCCCTTCATAACCATGGGGCCATGTGGTAATCTCTGGCTCCCTTCCTCATCTTCACTGCAGCCCACTTCGTCTTAGGGTAGATCCCTGGCGCCCGTAAAGCGAGGCAGAGAGCAAAGTCAGAAGGTGTGAGTACATGTATGTGTGCCCAGTGTGCACACGCCACCTCAAGCCCATTCTAGGCGCTGTTTCCAGCCAGGTCATCTGTAGTGGGCAACTTCACAGGTTGCCACATAGGACCACATCACCTGTTCATCAAAAGCTTCTTCAATAACTAAGAGAGAGAAAAACAACTTTTTAAAGCGGTTATCACATATCTGAAATTATCTTGCCATTCCATACTTTCTCATCATCTTAAATCCTCCTGACACCCCAAAGAGGTGCATCTTATGCCCCCTTTCAGTCAGTGGAAACAGACACTCAAAGAATGTCAGTAGCCTGCCGAGGGCCACATAGGTTGGTAATCACAAAGCCAGATTCACACCCAAAATTGCCTGCCTCTCAAAGTATATGTTCCCCTCCCCACACTCCCCCCAAATCAAACCTTAACAACTGTCTTCATCAGCTCAGGCTGCCATACAAAATACCACAATCTGGGTGGCTTAAACAGCAAGAATTTATTTCCTCGCAGTTCTGGAGGCTGGAGCCTGAGATCAGTGTGCCAGCATGGTCAAGTTCTGTAAGAGCCCTCTTCTGGGTTGACGACCTGTCTCTTATACACATCTAGATGTGTATAAGAGACAGGCTTCACAGCTGGTTCATCACGTGTTTGCAGTGCTGACCACTGTCTCATGCATGCTTTGCGTGTCAAGCAGCCACACTGCTGCCATCTGACCACT
>NW_012102587.1:3454500-3496412 GCF_000951045.1 Mandrillus leucophaeus
CTCAAAGTATATGTTCCCCTCCCCACACTCCCCCCAAATCAAACCTTAACAACTGTCTTCATCAGCTCAGGCTGCCATACAAAATACCACAATCTGGGTGGCTTAAACAGCAAGAATTTATTTCCTCGCAGTTCTGGAGGCTGGAGCCTGAGATCAGTGTGCCAGCATGGTCAAGTTCTGCAGGGCCCTCCTCCACGCTGCAGACAGCCACCTCGTCACCGTGCCCTCACACAGCCAGGAGAGCAAGCAAATTCTCTCTCTCTCTCTCTCTCTCTCTCTGCCTCTTCTCTTAAGAACACCAATCCTGATGAGTCAGGGCCCCACCCTCATGACTCACTTAACGTTAATAGAGTCACACTTGGCGTTAGGGCTTCAACGTATAAATTGGGGGGAACACAAACATTCAGTTCATAACAACACCTAGTACCACTACTTCGGCCAAAATGTCAAACTCTGCCCTTACCCCAGACCCCACACCTCTCAACCCAGTACCCCCACCCACCTTCCTGCCCTATCTGCCACATGCTACCATCAGCAGCTCCCACAGCAGAGGCGCGCAGGGGCCACCCAACTGAGGAAGGGACTGATGAGCTGTTGATGTCCAGCTACACTCTTGACCTGTGACCACTGGCTCCCCTTGCCTCTAGGTCCTGAGGGCTCCCTGACTCCCGGCTGCCCCCTGACTTCTGGCCCCTGGCTGCAGTCTGACTGTTGGCCTTTGTGTCCCACTCCCATGCCTGGCTCTGAACTTTTCTTCCCCACTGGGTCTCAGCTCCCCAGCCCTGCTGCCCACGCCATCTGCCCAGCCACCCAGTTACCTGTGGTCTCCCTGAGATGACTGTCTGGTGGCCCTTCCCACTGTGTCTCCCACAGAGCAGCCACTCCCTCGCCCTGCCACACATGGACCACAGGTATCCCTGTGAAGTGGCAGCTACACAGCCTCTCCGAGAGGCTGGAGGCCAGGCAGGTTCCCAGGATGGAGGTGGGTGGGTGAGTCTGCACCCAATGTATAAATAGAGCATCCCAAGAGATCTCCCTCCAGCACATCGTCAGAGGCCACTTATGGAAAACCCACACTGAGCCGAGTGCAATCATTGGAGGTCCCGGCTTTCGCCTGAGGATTACTGCACAGCCGTCACCCACAGGAAAGGGAACAGGTGTGCTGCGGAGCCTGCTTAAAAGAACTGCTTCCCAGACCTTGCCTGAGACAAGCCCACGCATATACAGGGAACCAGCATCCCAGGGTCACAAGCCAGAAAAGAAACAGAAAGAAAAAGTGAAGTGAAAGTAATGAAGGGAAGAGAAGTAGAAGAAGACAGAATCAAGAGTGAAAAAGTAAATACTCAGCAAGGGCTGGGCGTGGTGACTGGTGTCTGTAATCCCAGCACTGGGAGGCCAAGGCGGGTGGATGACCTGAAGTCAGGAGTTCCAGACTAGCCTGGTCAACATAGTGAAACCCCATCTCTATTAAAAATATAAAAGTTAGCTGGGCATGCCAGCCCATGCCTGTAATCCCAGCTACTCGGGAGGCTGAGGCAGGAGAATTGCTTGAACCAGGAGACTGAGGTTGCAGTGAGCCAAGATCGCACCACTGCACTCCAGCCTGGATGACAGATCGAGGCTTCATCTCAAAAAAAAAAAAAAAAAACTACAACAAAAAACTTCAGCAAGGAGTGGTGAGCCCAGCACCAACTCACTGTGTGAGAACCTCTGGTCTCCACAGGGAAGGGAATCAAACTTCTGCATGTCAAGGCCTTTACTTAGGAATCAACCCATTCCCTGTACAAAGCATCAGATTTAGGAATCAACCTACGGTTGGTCAATCAGGCAGATGCCAGTGCTTGAGAGACCAGTAGCAGTCAACATTTGCTTACCTCTATGCAGGCAGTCACTGCACCAAGCGCATTGTGGGCACTATTTCTTTTGACCCTCATGAAAACCTAGGATACAGGAATTACGCTGATTTTACATGGGAGAAAATACCTTTTCGCCTATTCTTTGCCATAAGGAAATGTCTTGCCATGATCACCCAGTTATTAAGTGACGGTCAGAACAAAACCTCCATTCTGCCGGACTGCAAAGGCCAGCTGTTGACCATTATGTTTCTTTTTAAGCTAGGATTCAGGGAATGTTATTCCACAGGAAATGCTTAAGGGTGGGGAGAGAGGATTTAAATGCGTAAAAGAAAGTGACTGTCAGCAAACACTGAGAGACGCAGGTGGGTTTGGTGTGTTGCGGGTTGAAATTCTGAACCCTTCTCCCAAGCAATCAAGTCGAAAATCCAAATTGCTGACCCCTTCTTTGTGAAAATGTTCACTCTCTCTAGAAACAGAAGGAACTCATCCTGGAATGCCACTTCAAAAGCATCATTTCCTTCCACTCAAGAAGGTGTTAAGAACACTTACTGGGGAGAGTATCTCTCTGAGATAACCCAGCTAACTGTGGAAATTAAGGTAACTTTACACTTTGACCATTCCATAGCCATCATTGAGAAATAGAGAAAGGTTTGTTGGCAAAAATCTGTGGGCCAAGGATTTCTTAATATACTTTTACTATCTCCTTGGCTGGGGCTGCAGCACTGCACACCAGGCGTGTCACCTTGTGGGATCTACAAATCCTCTGAGAAATACATTCAGGGTGGCCACACACATCTTGTGAACTTGACTTCACGCCAGCAGAAAAAGAGAACTACTAGACCATGCAGCTAGGTGTGGAGCCAGCGAGAACTAGTGATGGAATCCTGGTCCCCAGAGGGTCATAAATCCCCAAGGCCATTCAGACACAGATGTCCAAATGCACACCTAGACTTGCACTGTCTGACATGATCGCTGCTCACCACATGTGTCCCTTGAGTGCTCACAGGTAGCTGGCTGGCATCAAGATGTATTCTAAGTGTAAAATACACCCCAGATTTCTAAGGTGAAGTATGAAAAGTGAAATACCTCATTAATAATTTTCTAGTCATTACTTAATGTGTTAAATATATTATTAGAATTAACTTTACCTGCTTCTTTTTATTTTCTTAATGTAGCTACTAAAGAAAAAAAAAATTTGAAACAGACTGTCACCCAGGCTGGAGTGCAGTGATGCAATCTCAGCTCACTGCAACCTCCACCTCCCAGGCTCAAGGGATCCTCCCACCTCAGCCTCCTGAGTAGCTGTTACTATAGGCGTGTGCCACCATGCCCAGCTGATTTTCGTATTTTTTGTAGAGACGGGGTCTCACCGTCTTGTCCAGGCTGGTCACGATCTCCTGGGCTCAAGCAATCAGCCTGCCTTGGCCTGCCAAAGTGCTAGGACTACAGGCAAGGCCACCGCACCTGGCCAGAAAATTTAAAATTATATATGCAGTTCACATTCTGTCTCTACTGGACAGCCCTGCTGTAAACAGTCAGGCCACTGAAGGGATCCTGGGTCTTATTAGGATCTTAGCAAATCCGTTTGTGCTTCCCATCTCTTTTCCAAATACCCCTGATTGGTAGAGCAGGCAAAGCCCCCCAGTCCTGCCCCATCCTCCTTTCTAACCCTCGTCTTTCCTAACACAGAGGGTGCAGAGGTTGGGGACTTCCCTGACACACACTTTAACCAGGCTGACAGCCTAGCAAAGGGTTGGCAACATATTTGAGGCAGAAGCTCAGGGGTCAGACTCCTGTTCGAACCCTGGATTTCTAATTAGTAACGCGTGAATTTGGAAGTTATGTCTGTGTTTCCCAAATTCTTCTATGGTGGGGAAGTGCAAATCAAAGCCACAATGAGATATCACCTCACCCCTGTTAGAAGAGAAAAGGGAATTCTTACACATTGCTGATGGGAATGTAAATTAGTACAGCCATTATGGAGAACCCTATGGAGGTGCCTCAAACATTGAAAATAGGGCTGGGTGTGGTGGCTCACAGCTGTAATTCCAGCGCTTTGAGAGGCCGAGGCGGGTGGATCACCTGAGGTCAGGAGTTCGAGACCAGCCTGGCAAACATGGTGAAATGCCATCTCTACTAAAAATGCAAAAATTAGAAGGGCATAGTGGCAGGCGCCTATAATCCCAGCTACTCAGGAGGCTGAGGCACAAGAATTGCTCGAACCTGGGAGGCAGAAGGGAAGCTGCAGTGAGCCAGCCTAGGTCGTGCCATTGCACTCCAGCCTGGGTGACAAGAGTGAGACTTCATCTCAAAAAAAAAAAAAAAATTGAAACTAGAACTACCAGATGATAGAGATATCAGCACTCCCATGTTTATTGTAGCCCTATTCACAGTAGCCAAGATTTAGAAGCAACCTCAGTGCCCATCTATGGAAGAATGTGGTACATATATACAATGGAATATTATTCAGCCATTTCTAAAAAGAATGAAATCTTGTCATTTGAGACAACATGGATGAATCTAGAGGACATGATGTTAAACGAAATAAGCCAGGCACAGAAGGACAATTAAGCCACGATCTCACTCATATGTGGAATCTGTGAAAGTTGATCTCATAGAAATAGAAAGTAGAATAGTTGTCACAAGAGGCTGGGGAGGGGAGGCTGGAGGGAAGGGAGAGGTTGGTCAACCAGTACAAAGTTAAATAGGAGAAAGGAGTTCTGGTGTTCTACCGCACAGTAAGGTGACTGTAGCTAACAATAATATATTGTGCATATCAAAATAGCTAGAAAAGAGCATTTTTAATGTTCCCACCACAAAGAAATGACAAGCCTTTTGAGGTGATGGATATGCTAAATACCCTGATTTGTTCCTTGTATGACATAGACATGCATCAAAACATTACACTGTACCCTATAAATATGTACAAATTATTATGTGTCCATTTAAAACAAAGTAAGAGAGCTTGGCTTTTAGCAAGGCTGCCCTTAACAGGTTCATTTGCAGGGTTCAGGACAAAAGTACAGCTGGGAGCCCTCATGACATAGTCAGGCTTCAACATATGAATCGGTGGGGGGGGACACAATTTGGTCCATCAGGCCGTGTGTCCAAATATCTAAAAGATATAAATCAAGCTCACAAACTGCTTGATCAAATACATTCTATCCTCCTCTGTTGACAAATACACCTTTCTCTGCAACAAACTTTTCAAAATGTGTAACCTTATGACTTTCATGTTACTAACAGTAGCAAGATGCCAAAGACAACTGAGTGCAGTGATTGTGCCTTCCTGGGTATTCTACTGATTAGGAGGTAATGTTTGCATGACTGACGATAAAAAATAGTTAATTTAATATATTATTACACGTTTCTTCCATGAAAGTTTTTATCCCTTCATTTTATTAAACACATAAATTATGTTAAAAGTTTAATCGTAATTTGTGTTCTGTTGTCAGTAATGATATTAGAGATTAAAAAACAAAATGGGGCTAGGCACGGTGGCTCACGCCTGTAATCCCAGCACTTTGGAAGGCTGAGGCAGGCAGCTCACAAGGTCAGGATATCGAGACCATCCTGACCAATATGGTGAAATTCCCATCTCTACTAAAAATACAAAAAGCAGCTGGGTGTGGTGGTACATGCCTGTAATCCCAGCTACTCGGGAGGCTGAGGCAGGAGAATCACTTGAACCCGGGAGGCGGAGGTTGCGGTGAGCCAATATCACACCATTGCACTCCAGCCTGGACAACAAGAGTGAAACCCCATCTCAACAACAACAACAAAAAAGGAATTGTATACAAAATTTAAACATTCCTTCAAAGGTGTCAATGAAAAATTAAAATTATTTTTCCTAAATTTTACAAAAAGTTTTTTTCAAAAATAATCTAAATCATGTATCAAAGTTAAAGGCAATGTAAAGTCATAATTACTACCAACTTTTAAAATCAAATGTATTTTGTAAAAGCTCTTTTTAAGTTTTTGAAAGCTTAAATCTTTTAAATTGGTTATCTAAACATAAAACTACTCATGATTCTGGCATTCACTGTCCATCTAAATGTCAACGTGATGAGTAGGTACCATGTTTTATGGTGTTGTGTCTAGACTTACAGACATACAATTTTGCAAAATGTTCCCCAGCCATCAGCGCAATGTTTGTGACTATGGACCTAACTGGTGTGTACTTCCAACTGGAACGTGAAATGAAATAGGAAAATGAATGTTAGCCCTAGTGGATAATGACACCCTGTTTTGCAAGACTCTGCAGTCTTCACGTGTTCTGAGAGAGAGAATCTGGCAATTTAATTAGTCTTTCTTCAAGGAAAATTTTGACAACTTAATTAGCTTATCTTTCCCTCTACCTAAATGCTTCTGCAACTTGAACCCTCCCTGTCTCCAAGGCATCTCTGAAGTCTGTTCATCTCTGAAGTCTGCGGTGGCACAGCTACAAACCTTGGCAATCTTCCAACACAGTTGTCTTTTATTCTGAGGAAATAGGAAGAGATGTGAAGAAACGTTTCCCTGGAGCTGGAACAGTGTTAGTCACACAGTGGATGTTTAAGGATACAAGTCACTCTGTGTCCCTGCTAAGTTCCAAGAGGCAGAGGTGTTCATGTGTTCCCAAATCTGTGTTGTGTGTTTCTGATTTGCAAGGAATTTACAAGGCCCTCTTGGATGTGGTAAGCATGGAGCATGGGGTAGGGTTACTCTTGCCAGCATCTTAGGGCAGCTTCAGGATACAAAGTCAATCAGAACTGAGTTCACTCACTGAATTCCACCATTCCTTTAGTGTGTAGACTTGCAGGAAACAGTAGTTAAGTTACTAAGTTCTCCAGGATTCTTAGTTTTCTAATCTGTGCAATGAGGACAATGAAACTTTACCTCATTTAAGATTGTCTTGAGAATGAAATGAGATAATATTTGTAGAACTTCAAAATATTTTTGAGACATAATTGGTGCTCTATTACTATTGAATAAGTCAGTTGCAACAAATGAAGTTAGTAAGCTCTCTAGGCACCTGTTTTCTCATTTACAAAATGGGAGAAGTGATATCCATGTGTGATATTGTGATATAATAATAAAAAATTTTATCTCTGTCCCCCCATCCTGGCACACAGTTCCTAAAACCCTTGAAATTTCCGTAGTAACAACAGTGCTTTTTGTATGCTAATAAGATGAATGACATCTGGGGGCCCCTAGAAAGCTTCAGGATGGGGACTGATCACCAAAAAGATCAAACCATAAGAGGAGGGTTGGGGCATTCACCCTACTCTCCAGCCTCTTGGGAGGAGACGGGGCTAGAGATTGATCACCAGTGGCCAATGATGTCTTCAATCATGCCTGCATAATAAAGCCTCCATAAAAACGGGAAAGGACCGGGTCAGAGAGCTCTCTGGTTGCTGAACTCACAGAGGTTCCTGGAAGGTGCTGTGCCTGGAGAGGGAAGAGAAGCTCTGCGCCCCTTCCCTCTTACCTTGCCCTACACATCTCTTCCATTCAGTTGTTCATCTGTATCCTTTGTAGTATATTTTATGATAAATGAGTAAATGTAAGTGTTTCCCTGAGTTCTGTGAGCCACTCTAGCAAATTAATCAAACCCAAGGAGTGGGTGTTAAGAACCCTCCATTTACAGTCATTGGGTCAGAAGCAAAGATTACAACTCGGGGCTTGTGACTGGCATTTGAAGTGAGGTCAGTCTTGTGGGAATGAGCCCATAACCTGTGGGATATGACGCTGTCTCCAGGTAGATGGTGTCAGAATTAAATTAGAGAATTGGCTAATGGTAGGGAGAAATTCCCACACACATTCTGGTGACCAGAGCTGAGTGCTGTTGTGTGAGGGTAGAAAAAAACACAGTTTGGTTTTACCTTCAGAGTATGTCATTAAGATTATATTAAGAATTAAATAACATAATTGGCACATAAGAAGGGGTCAATATTAACTGGAAGCAGTGTTTATTGTGATGTGGTGATGATGATGAGCATGAGGATGATGAGAATGACGATGACAACTCCAAGCACAATGCCAAGCACATCCCATTTCATCATGAAGCTCTTCAAACGGGCATTAGACAAAACCAAAAGTAAATCTCCACACTCAATTCAGACCACAGTATTGATAAAACAACGATTACTGTTTTTCTCATAATTATTAGTCTGTCATATAGCTAACATTCACTAATAAAGGACAGTAAACACAGAGTAGCAAAAGTCTACATTCTTTTCCATGGGAGCATATATAATCCCATTGAGAAGATGACTCTAATATACAAGAAATCATTTTGTTAATAAGACAGAATATAGCACTATTAAGTCAAATGCTAACTTGTATTGTGCTGGCTTCCTGGAATAAGAATTCCAAAGGAAAAGTGACTGGTGAGGCTGGAGCAGTCAGTGAGTTTGTAATTGAATGACAGAAGAAAACAGAGTTTTTTTTTGAAGAAGAAGAAGAAGAGGAAGGAGGAGGAGGAGAGGAAGGAGAAGAGGAAGGAGAAGAAGGAGAAGAAGGAGAAGGAGAAGAAGGAGAAGGAGAAGGAGAAGGAGGAGAAGGAGAAGGAGGAGGAGGAGGAGGAGGAGGAGAAGAAGAAAAAGAAGGAGGAGGAGGAGGGGGGGGAGGAGAGGAAGAGAAAGAGGAGGAGGAGAAAGGCCAGGCAAGGTGGCTCACACCTGTAATCCCAACACTTTGGGAGGCCAAGGCGGGTAGATCACCTGAAGTCAGGAGTTGGAAACCAGCCTGGCCCACATGGCAAAACCCTGTCTCTACTAAAAATACAAAAATTAGCCATGCCTGGTGGGACATGCCTGTAATCTCAGCAACTTGGGAGGCTGAGGCACAAGAATCACTTGAACTCAGGAGGCAGAGGCAGCGGTGAGCCAAGATCACGCCACTGCACTCTAGCCTGGGTGACAGAGTGAGACTCCAGCTCAAAAAAACAAAAAAGAAAAAAAGAAGAAGAAGAAGGGAAAGAGGCAGAAAGGGAAAAAGGAAGGAAGGAAAAGAAACAAGGAGGGAAGGAAAGGAAAAGAGGGAAGAAGGAACCAGAGTTGTATGAATAAAGACAGCAGAGATGTTGGAGTACACGGGTCTATCTGAATAACAGAGAACAAATAAAGTCATATATTAACATCAAGATTTCCCTTCTCATTGGTTCTAGCTACTTGTGTTCCCAGAATTTAAGGGTGAGGCCCCGTCCTTTCACTGTTAAATGATGCTGCTATGAGGAAACAGATGGTCCTCGTGTTGCAGAAGTAATCACTGCCGCAATCTTGGATCCATATGGGAACTTCGGTTAACACAAACTTTGACATACCCTCTTGCAGTTCTTTCTTTTCTGATTATTATCGAGTTTGTTCACTGTCACTCCTGGTGTTAGAAATACTACCGGTTAGCATTCTAGTCATTATTCACCATTAATTCCTCCAGCACTCCATCACCACATCCATTATTAACCATCTGGTCCATCCTTCCACTTCTGTATGTTATTTACATATGGCAGTTACCCAAGTTAATGTGGCCATTTAGACGGCCAGGTTTGCACTCATTTCCAAAACACAGTTACAGGGATAATATTTTGCCAACATTAAATCAAGGCATTTTAACCCCACCTCCTCTTTATCCACACGCAAACTCCTATTTCCTGGAATGCGGCGTATTGCTCCAGGGCAGAAGACTGCTAGACCATGACCTCTTCAAGAAGAAGATAGGCGAGAAAGTCGGACATTGTAAAAAATAGAAAGGATTTGCTAAGTGTCGTTAGAATCTATGTGATGCATCAAGGACCAGTGCTGGGAGACCAGAGTCTAAGTCCTTCTCTACAAGGGAGAGATGCAACTGAAAAACGAAAGGAAAGCCCACCCTTCCTAGCCAGGGAATTACGGAAAGAGGAAGCAGAGATGTGCTGATAAGGACTGCGATGTGAGGGACTGTGTCAGATGAAGGGCAGGGACCCCCAAGGCCAGAGGGCCACTCCTAGTCACCTTGAGGGACTCTTGGAAGCTGCCACCTCAAATGCCCATCCAAGAAGCTCTCTTCTTCCTTCATCCCAGGATACAGATGCCACCTTGGAGAAGAGAGGGGAGGGGAAGAGAGTGGAGAAAAAAGCACTGCGCTTGGGCCGGACACAGTGGCTCACACCTGTAATCCCAGCACTTTGGAAGGCCAAGATGGGTGGATAACCTAAGGTCAAGAGTTCCAGACCAGCCTGACCCGTATGGTGAAACCCCATCTCTACTAAAGAAACAAAAGTTAGCTGGGAATGGGGGCATGCTCCTGTAGTCCCAGCTACTCGGGAGGCTGACACAGGAGAATTGCTTGAACCCAGGAGCCAGAGGTTGCAGTGAGCCAAGATCGCACCACTGCACTCCAGCCTGGGTGACAGAGCAAAAGATTCCTTCTAAAAAAAAAAAAAAAGACTGTGCTTGTTTTTCCCTAAAAGATTCGAATGTATTAGCTAACAATTTTTAATCAAGTCAAACTGTTTTAAACGTATAAGTCAGAGAAAAACTAGATTATTGGCAACATAAAAAAACTATACACATCTGGCTAAGGAAATTTGCAATCTGCAACATACAGTAGTTTTTTGTCAATTCAGATTTTCTTCATTAATTTTGAGTCCACATGAACTCAGGCATGCAAAATCAATGCCTCTATCTAGGGACAAAACAACTTACTGGTTCATCTTACAGAGTAAATGAAATTATAGAAAGAATATTTACCTACTTAAGAGAATAAAATTATTAAACACCCTAGAAGCATAATTTGCCTACAAAGAATGTAATTTCAGCTAAAGAAGCAGGATATGATGTTCAGGATGGTGTTTGATATGCTAATTATGTAGTCTTCTAATATGAATTTATTATTAATGTTAGCTAACATTTACTGAGCCTTTAATATGGGCTAGTCAATGTGCTAAGCAGTGACAATAGCTCCAACCCTATGAGGGTTGCTGTTATTATGCCCTTTCATAATGAGAAATCAAGGCTGGAGGAAGTGTCTGTTATATTTATTGAGTTCACTATACAAAATGTTTATACTCTATGGAGATGCTACTGGCTGGCCAGTCAAGTTCATGTAATAACAAAGGACGTATAATGGAATTCAACTGTACAAGAGTCCTTCATGTGGGGAATAAAATGACCACGGGAACAATTCGCGGATAAATGATCGGAATGAGTTTCAGACCACTTCTCCCATCACTGGAATGTAACTACCTCTGCTATAGAGATAAATGGGCTCTGACCCACCCACAGGAACACTAGTCTGGTTTTGCCAAAACCCTATCATCAGCCAGGGTTACAGAAAATATTGCTTAGGTTTCTTGACTAGTTTTTAAGCTCAGAATTGAGGAAAAGCTCCTCTTTCAGTAAGAAAATCCATCTTTGTTCTTATGAAGCCTTGGTGGAAACCCTCAAAGGCACCATGGGGCCCTGCCCCCACACTGCATCTCTCCCTGCCTTAGAAAGCAATCTGCAGGGCCTGGAGCGGGAGGGAGCTTTCGTCTGGTATCACGCACTCTTGAGAGTGGAAAGGAATTGAGTTTTGATCAGACAAACCTGGCTGGAGTCCGTGATTTGCCATACACTATTTGTGTGATCTCTGAGCTTTAGCTGCCTTAGCCATTAAAACACAAGTAATAATACCTAACTCATAGGGTTGGCCTATAATCCCAGCACTTTGTGAGGCCGAGGCGGGCGGATCATGAGGTCAGGAGATTGAGACCATCCTGGCTGCCACGACGAAACCCCGTCTCTATTAAAAATACAAAAAACTAGCCGGGCGTGGTGGCGGCGCCTGTAGTCCCAGCTACTAGGGAGGCTGAGGCAGGAGAATGGCGTGAACCCGGGAGGCGGAGCTTGCAGTGAGCAGAGATCGGGCCACTGCACTCCAGCCTGGGCCACACAGCGAGACTCCGTCTCAAAAAAAAAACAACTAACTCATAGGGTTGTTGTGCTGATTATAGGAACAAAGGTATGTAAAGCCCTTCTCATGGAATCTGGCACCTGGTGAACACTTCAGTGAATAGGCGCTCACCACTATTTTACTGTTAATAAAAAGTACTCCTCCAGTGAAAACACTTGCTGCACCAAAGACTTTCCTAAGTACAAGTCATGTGGAAATAATCCTGATTTAGTCAACTTCTTGACTTTCATTCTAAGAGACTCGAGAGTAAGAAGATCCTTTTAAAAGCCCTTCACCGACGGGTGGTGGATCAATTCGTTCAGGTCTGTTCTACAGACGGGCCAGTAGGAAATGGATCCTAGTAACTCAAGGAGAAATAAATATTGCATCTCACCTCAGGTAAAGAGACATGACCACACATTTTAAGGAAAATTTGAAAGCATCCCTGAGGAGCCTTCCAACCCAGTTTATTCTCTGTTCAAGAGCTAAGCTAGTTGGAGGGTTTGGCTAGCAAGAGGTTGTACCAACTCCACTGCTGGCTTTATAACTTTTTGTTTAAATTTTCTTCAAACTCGTTCTCTGAAATATTATAGTAATTTTAAAACATTACAACAAAATACAATAATTTTTTTTCAAAAAATAACATTTATAATGCCAGGGGTCCAACTGCTTTTTGGTTTTTTGTTTGTTTTTTGTTTGTTTTTTGGTTTTTGTTTCATTTTGTTTTGTTTGAGATGAAGTCTCTGTTGCCCAGGCTGGAGTGCAGTGGCACGATCTCGGCTCACTGCCACCTCCACCTCCCAGGTTCAAGCGATTCTCCTGCCTCAGCCTCCGAGTAGCTGGGACTACAGGCATGCGCCACCACACCCGGCTGTTTTTGTACGTTTAGTAGAGATGGGGTTTTGCCGTATTGGCCAGGCTAGTCTTGAACTCCTGACCTCAGGTGATCCGCCAGCCTCAGCCTCCCAAAGTGCTGGGTTTACAGGTGTGAGCCACCGTGCCTGGCCAATTGCTGACGTTTTGGTGTATGACCTAATACTAATTCTATTTTCACATTCCTCTGCTTCCCTTTATACTCATACTCTTTGGGGGAAAGTGCAGTACTCACTCTCTCAAATTTCTGAGAGGTTGCTCTTCCTCAAGCCGCTCCTCCAGTCAGGTTTTTACCACTACCTTCCCCCAAAGGGCTCAAGATCACCCGCGGCTTCCATGTTGCTCAGTCTGAGGGCCGAATCTCAGCCTTCTTCCTAACTACCCTCTTGATGGCATTTGCCTCAGTTTCCCTCTCCTGCCTCCTGGAGGCACTTTCTTCACCCCACTTCCAGGGCATCAGCCTCTCCGGTTTCCTCCTACCTCACTGGTCCTCTCTCCACTTCCTCTGTGGTTTCTGCTCTTCTCCCAGCCTCCCGAAATTGGAAGGCTGAACCCAGGTCTCAGGCCTCGGTCCTCTTTTCTTCTCTCAGGCTCCTTATCCAGACCCATGGCTTGAAATAGGTCTCTATGCTCTCTCCCCCAGGTTATGTCTCCAGCCCTGACCTCTCCCCTGAACTCCAGACTTGCCTCTGTAACTCCCTACAAAACACCTCTACTTGGCTCAGTGATGCACTTCTCACATTTGACGTCCCAGTCTTTCCCAACTCAATCCTTCCAAGTGCTCAGTCCGAAACCTTGGAATGATCCTGGCTTCATCTTTATCTTTCACCCATTCAATCTGCCCAGAAAAATAATCATCATCATTTCTCAATTCAGAATATATCCAGATAAATCCTACTCAAATCTCCCCTTAACCACTATTACCCCTGCCCAAGCCACTACCATTCCTCTCTGTACAATTGCAGGTCACCTCCCCAAGTGTCCTCTACAGATTATGGCTGGAAATAGAATGCTGCCACATATGTAATTTAAAATTTCCTAGCTTCAAGTTGATTCTGGAGAGCTATACAAAATTAAAACATTAAAGAAAATTCTAGTAGCCACATTAAAAAGGCGGAAAAACCTAATTAATTAATTTTAGCAGTATTCTTTATTTAATCCAATATACCCAAAATATTACCATTTCAACATGTATTCAGTATAAAAATCAGTAAAATGTTCTACATTTTTTCACACTGTTTCTAATACAAAGTCAGTGTGTATTTCACACTGATGGCACATCTCAGCTCAGACTTTGCCACAACCCAAGTGCTCAGCAGCCACAAGTGGCAAGTGGCCACTAAAGTAGACAGTGCGGCTGTAGAATATTCCAAACCACAGCTTTCAGAATGATCATTTTAGAAGATAAGTAACTATGTCTTTCCTCTACTTAAAACCCTGCAGGGGCTCCCCATGTCCCTTAGAGTAAAAGCCGAATCCCCTGCAATAGCCGATAGGAACCCCCGTGAGTTGCACACGCCTTATCTCTTTGACCTCACTCCTCCCTTCGCCCCACTGCAGCCCTGCCAGGGCTCCTTGCTAGTTCTTGTCTGTGCCAGGGACTCTGCACCCCAGCAGCTCTGCACTGCTGCTCCTTCTGCCTGCAACACTGTTGACAGCCCATAATTCACTCCATCACGCCTTACTCTTGACTCACACACAGCCTTCTCAGTGAGGCCCATCCAGACCTCCCCTTCTAACACTGAAAATCCCCCACCCATCCACACACACACCCTTAATATGTCCTTTCTTCCTTAGACTTACCTACTTTTTTAAATATATGTTTAACCTTCGAACACACCATAAGTTCAGCTTTCTCCCCGCACTGGAAAGTAAGCTCCATGATGCAGTCAGGTCTTTTGCCTTCTGTGTTCACTGATGTGTTCCCAGGGCCTAGACCAGAACCTGGGCTACACACAACAAATACTCAACAAATATTTGATGAGTTGAGTTATATTTTTATTCACTTAATACAGCATCAAGGGCCAGGCATGGTGTCTCACACCTGTAATCTTAGCACTTTGGGAGGCCGAGGCGGGCAGATCACCAGATGTCAGGAGTTCGAGACCAGCCCAGCCAACACAGTGAAACCCCGTCTCTACTAAAAATACAAAAATTAGCTGGACGTGGTGGCGTGTGCCTGTAGTCCCAGCTACTCAGGAGGCTGAGGCAGGATAATTGCTTTAACCCAGGAGGTGGAGGTGGCCGTGAGCCAAAATCCTGCCACTGCACTCCAGCCTAGTCAACAGAATGAGACTCCGTCTCAAAAAGAAGAAAAAAAAAAATACGGCATGAAGATTGTTCCCTTGCCATTAAATATTCATCTCTATCATTTAGACAATGGCGTGGTGTATCATTCATGGAGGCAGTGCCTTTCTACTGAACCAACCTAATTGTGAGTGCTAAAGTGTTTCCAGTTATTGTCATCAGGGAGCCGTCATTGGGATAGAGGTACATGTGTGTTGGTAAACCTGATTCTATCTGAATCAAAGGAAATGTAAATGTGTAGGTCTCTGATACATATTAATATATTGCTTTTCAGTCTTAGATTTCCCTTTACAAGCCAAACTTAATGAACCCTCTAGTTGAATAGAATTTCATGTACCTGTGGGATTTTCTCCTTTGAATAAACTCCTAGAAGTGAAATAACTAGATCAAGGCGTGTGCATTTACATGCTGGCTCTGGTCCACGCGGACTGTACTTGTCTTTGTTGTTGGTTGCACGTAGGTAGGTCAGTCGGCTGTGCAGCTTCATCACCTACATAGTTTTATATATATATACACACACACACACACACACACACACACATATACACACACACATACATATATATACACACATACATATATATATACACATACATATATATATACACACACATATATATACACACACACATATATACACACACACACACACAATTGTTCTCCATCTCACCCAAGTTCACCAAACTAGAATCTCTGTAGGTCAGGCCCAGTCATCTGTATTTTTGGAGCTGGCTGGTTAATTTTAAGGTTTGTCTGGTATTTCAAACTACTAACTGAGAAACTGAGTGGCTATGTCTTTGAGAGGGAGCACCACCACCAAATAATATTTTCATTTCCATTAAAAATATAATGGGTGGCCAGGCACAGAGGCTCACGCCTGTAATCCCAGCACTTTGAGAGGCCAAGGCAGGCGAATCACCTGAAGTCTGGAGTTCGACACTAGCCTGGCCAACATGGTGAAACCCCATCTCTACAAAAATACAAAAAATTAACCAGGCATGATGGCAGGTGCCTGTAATCCCAGCTACTTGGGAGATTGAGGCAGGAGAATTGTTTGAACCCGGGAGGCAGAGGTTGCAGTGAGCCGAGATTGTGCCATTGCATTCCAGTCTGGGTGAAAGAGGAGACACCATCTAAAAAAATAAAAATAAAAAATAAACATACACACACACACACACACATATGCTGGGAGTGGTGGCTCATGCCTGTAATCCCAGCACTTTGGGAGGCCACAGACAGTGGATCACTTTACCCCAGGAGCTGGAACCCAACCTGGGCAAGATGGTGAGATATCATCTCTACTAAAACTTTTTAGAAACTAGCCTGGCATGGTGGAACATACCTGTAGTCGCAGCTACTTGGGAGGCTGAGGTGGGAGGATTCCTTGAGCCCGGGAGTTCAAGGCTGCTGTGACCTATGATCGCACCTCTGCACTGCAGCCTAGGAGACCAAGTGAGACCCTGTCTCTAAAAAATAAATAAATATCAATAAATAAATAATTAAAATATAATGAAAAGAAAATAAATCAATCTGAGGAAGACAGCACATACTAAAGGTATGTGAGTGGGTGACGATTTTTCAGTATTTTTTGTTTTTGTGGGTTTGTTGTTTTGTTTTACTTTTAGTTTTTATTTTGTTTTGTTTTGTTTTGAGACAGGGTCTCATTCTTTCACCCAGGTTAGAGTGTGCAGCCGCAACTTCCTGGCCTCAAGCAATCCTCCCACCTCAGCCTCGCAAATAGCTGGAACCACAGGCACATGCCACCATGCCAGGCTAATTTATATATATACATACATATACATATATGTATACATATATGTGTATGTGTATATATACATATACATATATGTGTATATATATACAATCTGGGTCTCACCATATTGTCCAGAATGAACTCTCCCAGGCTCAAGTGATCCTCCCGCCTCAGCCTCCCAAAGTACTGGATTACAGGCGTGAGTGACCATGCCCAGCCTGGATTTTCAGTTTTAAAAAGAGAGGTCTGGGTAGGCCTCCCAGAGAAGGTCACATTTGAGTCAAGAGGAAGGGGTGAAGGAGTGAGTCACGGGCTGTCTGGCAGAGTGTTCCAGGATCAGGTGGGCTCTCATGCTCTGATGGGGATTTCCCCGACCCCTAATTGCATTCCCACACACGTGCAGGTGAAACTGTTCACACTGCCCAGAGAACAGCCCTTGAGTCAGAGAGGTCAACAGGGGTTCACTAACAGAGTCAGATAGAGCAGGGATGTCAGCTGTCAATCCCCTAATGCCCACCAGGAAAACCCATCAGGCAGAACTACATGGATCCAACTCAACAAAGCAAGGGTGACACCACCTTGATGGTCTCACTGATGTCTCAAAGGGGAAATCAGGGAAGAATATTTATAAGGTTTTAAGGCCAAGGCTGGTTGATTTTATGGCAAGAATTACAATATGGAGAACTGATTGGGATGGAGCAGAGTTTTGATACAGCAGCTGGAGATTGATAGGCATGGTGAGGCGAGGGTCTCAAAGCCACGTTGATGAGAAAGCTGTTAATCTTGGTTCACAGTCTTATCTTCCGGGAACAGGTATTTCCTGGAGGAAGCAGCTAAGTTATTTCTGTCTGGTCCCCAGATTGTTTGGTATAAAATCAGGTATAAAAACGTAAACAGTTCTTCCCAGAATTGTTTAGCACAAGGACAGGAAAGTGTGTTTGTTCCCTGCATTATTTAACACGGAGAGACTGGTTCAGTTCTCACGGAGAATGCACCCACCCAGACTTCGTGATTGGAGTTTATAAAGTACAAATTATTAAGTCTTTGTAAATAAAATAGATTTCCTTATCTTTAAGTAGCGTCTACTTTAAAGCCCACAATTGCAAGAGTTAGATGACCTGGTTAAAACCCCACACAGGCCTTTTCATGTGGCCCACAGGGCCCCTGGGGATGCTGTGCACAGGGCCTAGCACCTGAGAGGAATTCAATATATGGCTTTTAAAATCAAACCTCTTAAACCCTAGCAAGCAGCTCTCCAATGCCAAGGAAGAGGATACTAGAAGGGGCCCTTCTGGAGGAGCAAGGTTTCAAGCCATCTCAGGGACCATAGTCAAAGTCAGGGAACCCACTTGGAGCTAGGTCCTTCCTTACACCTAGGGAGGTGAAATGTTGCCTCAAGGTAGCTTCAGCTACCAGCCAGACTCTGCAGCTTGTGACAAAACATGTGGCCTAGGAGATTCAACAAGAAGGTACCAAGGGCACCTGGGAGACTCCATGCTACACCTTATAGAGCTCTGTTGGGGTCCATGTGTTTCCTAAACAAAGGAATGAACACACAAGACAACACAGGACGAGACGAACATGGCAGCCACCCCGAACAGCACACTCTGCTTTATTTTATACAGTCGGTCGTGGAATGTTGCCAAGTCACAAGTCACATGTTTTTCTGACCTTTTCCTAACTTTCTGGTTTCTCAAGATGTTTACACATTAACCAGTCCCCAGGGTCTGCTGTTTGCAGCTGGCTCCTTTGTCCTCCCTGTTTGCAGGGAAGGAACGCCCTGCTTTGTTTGCAAGAGCAGGACTTATCGGGAATATCTCATTTGCGAGCACATAGTCCTCTACAAGCTCTTGCTCGTTCTACTTACGGAAGACGACTTTAATCAGACCTCTGCTAGCTCCACTTTTGAGGTGGTTCTTCTAGAATGCATAACAGAAGACAGTTATTTAGAGGCCGGAATTTAACTCCACTGACTACACAGAGCCCCCACTCTGTCCTCAGTGCTAGGGTAGAGGAGCAGCTGCTGCCCCTCCATGGCACACACAAGACACTGGTTCCCAACACATGGACTCAGTGTGGTCCTCCCTGGGGAGGCAGGGAGGTGGACTCTGAAGAATCTGCTTCTCTGAAAGTTAAAGAAAACAGACATGCATTGGCCTGAAGTGCTGGGACGAGGTCACCAAACACGGGAGGGTTAACCAAAGTCCTGGACTTCTATGATTAAAACACCAACTGCAGGAGCCTCCGTGGACAAGTTACTTAACTCCTCCTTGTGCCAGTTTTCCATCTGCTAAGTAGCTGACAAGCAGGGCTGCTGTGAGGATTCGTTAATCCTTGTAAAATACTGCGAAGGGCACCCAGCACAGAGGGAGCGCTATGTAGGGAGAACCATTATTATTATTTTTTCACTCTCTGTGAATCTTTACCATTTTCCCATCTACACGTCTGTCTCTTTATCCAGACCATTCATGCCTTTCAACAGAGATGATTGGAAGAGGGGGGTAAAAAATGTATTCATTTTATGTATAAAATATATAGAGAGATAGATGGATATATAAATAGATAAATAAATGGGCCAGGCACGGTGGCTCATGCCTGTAATCCCAGCATTTTGGGAGGCTGAGGCAGGTGGATCATGAGGTCAGGAGTTCAAGACCAACCTGGCCAATATGATGAAACCCCATCTCTACTAAAAATACAAAAATTAGCCAGGCAAGGAGGCACACGCCCATAATCCCAGCTACTCAGGAGGCTGAGGCAGGAGAATCACTTGAACCCGGGAGGGAGAGGTTGCAGTGAGCCAAGATCATGCCACTGCACTCCAGCCTGGGTGACAGAGTGACACTCCATCTCAAAAATAAATAAATAAATGGGTGGAAAATAGATAGATCCATACTAACTACACAGTACAAAAACAGATATCTAGTAAATCTGTGGTATTAAAATTTCATGATGGAGTGAGGGGATTAGGAAAGGAAGTCTAAGTCTCTGCAGGGAGCAACGATGCAAAAAAGTCTGGCCAGCACTGTTCTGGGCTGTGAGACCTGAGAGCCAACCTGCTTAGTCTTGGAATGCCCAGCCCCTAACGCAGTGCCTGCAGAAAGTACAGAACCTATAAATAAACTCATATCCATCTCAGGTAATTCCTTACAAATCCCCATTGTCCTATCAGCTTGCCTTGAGATATATCTGTCTCTGTATTGTAATATTAGGAAAGAAGAAATGCAGAGTGACTCCTTAAGAAGTAATTTATCAGCAACTGGCCTCTGGGAGCTGCAGGGAATGGAAGCCCATTATTACCTGCCTGGCCTCCACCCATCTCATCCACAGCAGGGGGAGGCCCATTTGTGCTAGTTCTTAGGAAAACACCTGCCTGGTAAAGGTGGTCTGCAGGGCCAGCACCTCCCTTTCAGCCCTCAGCAGCTCCCCAGGAATTTAGGCCCAGTCCCACTTCAGCAATCCCCAAGTCAAACTACTTAGGGTCCACCACTCTAAGAGTTACTATGCAGATTCTTTAAAAAAAAAATTGAAACGCACATGCAGAAGACTGATGCTGGTTGAATAATTCTGCATCTCAATTTAGATAGACAACAATACCTGCATCCTCAAGTAGAATGCAAAGATGGTGGGATTTCAAGCATCTACTATCCCACTTAATGGGGATTTGTGGGGGCTTTTGGCTGTCAATTCTATACTGTTTTCTTTTTAGGGGGCTTTTTAAATATGAGAAAGATATGTTTCTTAGTGCCCCAAATCACACATGCTATGAAGTAACTTGAGTTGCCTATGTATAGCGCTGGCCTCGGTAATACTGCTTGGTTAGAAAACTGCTAAAATCAAAGAATGCCCCAAAACAGAGCCTGACATGGAGTTTGTCGATTATGCATTAAGCACATAATTTAAATGGAATTTTGGCTATCTGATACACTTACTTTTAATTTTGCAACAGGGGGAAAAACCTGCAAGAACTCCACGTCACGGAACCTAAGTCACTCAGTGGGCACACTCAGGTTCCCACTGTGCTTCCAAAAGGCATCAGGAACAAGGGTTCATTGCCACGCCCCTCCCTAGTCTGTGCTAAATGCCGAGGAGGAGTCCTGCCTGGCGGCCATGGCCATGGAAGCAGTGTTGTCCACCCCAGACTGTCTGTAAGCCACATCCCCAACCCAGCTGCAGCTTAATGGAGACAAGACACTCTGAGACCTACAAAAACGAGGCTGCAGAGAGCAGGCAGGCCAGCAGACCGTGAGCACAGGGAGATTTCTTCCACTGAACCCTGAGACAGGGAGTTAGATGTCCAGGTGTGATTACAGAAAGCAGGATTCTTTATTTACATTTTCTCTTCATTCATGTCTTTAACGAGCTCCTACTAATGGCACACATGAACTGAAAAGGTTTTAACTATGGCTGTCTACATCTTATCAGTCTTATGAGTCAATTACAAGGAACTGCTCATTTGCCAATTGCAGTGAACTCCAGGTTAATTACACTGAACAGGTATCTCACCAATAATAACGATTGTTGTAATCTCAGACAGACAAACAAGAAGGAAGACATTTGAAGATGATGGAAGGACAACTCTGTGCCCTACTAGTGACAGCTGGTGGCTGTGTGGCTCCCGTCATCTGAAATGCTCCACCGTTTCCCCTGAAAATGTCTTTCCTCGCTCAACCTTCCACCTGCTATCCTCCAGACATGGTGCTAGCTAAAAAAGATGGTACTTCATATTCTCATGGTAGGAAGGGAACAGCCACTGTCTGTCCTTCCTCCTGTGAGCCAGGCACCAAGCTAGATGTTCCCCCGACATTGTCTCACATAATCCTTACCACAGCACTGTGAGGGGGGATTATTGTCACCAGTTATAGATAAGAAATGGAGGCTGATGGTCTGGTGCAGTGATTCTAAAACTTTAGGGCACATCAGAATTGCCTGAAGGGCTTACTGAAACGTGGATTGATGGCCCATCACCAGAGTTTCTAAGTCAACAGGCCTGGGGTCTGAATTGGGGCCAGGAATTTGCATTTCCAATTAGTTCCTGGATGAGGCTGATGTTACTGGTCCTGGTTCACATTTTGAGAACCACTGGAATCATGGAATAGGTATGAGCTGAGGTTTGACATAGACTCAGGTTCAAGTATAAACCCTACTGATTACTTCCCATATGATAATTGGCAGGTCAGTAAATCTGGCTGAGCCTCGACTATAAAACAGAAATAATGGCATCTACTTTGCAGTGTGGCTCAGAGGACTTGCAATAAAAGGTGCGTGGAGGGCCTAACTGGAACCCAAGTAGCAAGCACTCAGTAGGGCATCACTGTTGTTAGGGAGGCCAAGCATCTGGCCCCTGTTGCACTGTGAGTCCAGCATCACAGCCAAATTGGGACTCAAGACTTTCTCCACAACTTGGCTCTTTTCCTCCCAAGGCCTTCATTAACTTTCCTATTCCCACATCCCCAGCTCCCGAAGTCCTGGTGCACTTACAGGATGTACCACACAGTGACGCCCATCATCCTCAACAGTCTGAATCAGTCAGTATTGCTTTCTGCATGCAACTTACTCCCCTGCCGAGTGTAAGTTCCTTGAGAAGGGAACCGTGTTTTATGCTGCTTTGACATGTCCCCTGCATGAAGACTAATGTATAAACCGCTGAATCATCCTGGGGCAGTGAGGGCTGCCCTCCCCATCCCCACCAGTCCCCAGGGAGCTGACTCGCCTTTGTCTCCTGTTACCTCTGAATTTGTGAAAGCAGTTCCATAAACTTTTTGGAAACTTTGCTCATAAAGCCACCATAGTATTAAAACTACAGAGAGCCTAAGTTCCCATCCATTTTAGTCCTTTGTTTCACAACTGAGAACAGCTGGGTTTGTGGCAGATCCAAAGGCTTTAGATATATCAGGCTTGAGGTCACATAGTGATGTGACGTTGGATAAGTTACTTAACCTCTTTAATACTCAGTTTTCTTATCTGTAAAATGAGAACAGAGACCTTACAAGTTTACTGAGCTACCGCTAATATATGCAAAGTGATCCGCACATAATCATCACAAAACAATTGATAGTTATACTTAGTGCTACTGTTGCTGTTAATAACCATCACTAGAAATCATAGGAGACATAATCCTGTTTTGTTCATATTATATTGTCTGTAATATGCATTAAAATATCTCAGTATGAACAGCAAGGTGTACACATATATACAAATTACCTTTATACCCAGGAGTTATTGAATAACAGTTGAATCATCTAGGCATAAATCCATACTCCAGAGGAAAGTAAGGCCTTGCTTCAGGTGTTTTCATCTGTATTTATACCAGGAGTACATTAGTTAGCATAAGGGATAAGAGATGGACAAAGTGTTACACTGCCAAATAAGACTCACAAGGATCAGAGGTCTTATCCAGTACCCAGATTTACTAGTACATCCAAGGATGTAAGTAATTGTGAGGCACAGGTAAAGCAAAGAGAAGTCTGGGACACCTGGCATAGCTCCCCAGGCCCGTTCTTGCCACATTAGCATGCACTTTGATGTCTCTAAGAATTGCATGCAGCTGCATCGCTTACACAAAAGGGATCTGCTCTGGTTATAAAACATCTCCATTTTTATACTTAAATATTTACCTAGCCTACATGACACTCTCCAGGTAGTCCTGTGACATAAATCCATAGATCTCAAGTTGTTTTTTTTTTACTGTTATGGACCAAACGTTTGTGTCCCCCACCAAATTCATATGTTGAAATCCTAACCCTAAATGTTATGGTATTAGGAGATAGGGCTTTGGGAAGGTAATTAGGTCATGAGGGTGGAGCCTTCATGAATGTAATTAGTGCCCTTATAAAAAGAGACATGAGAGCTTGCCTATTCTCTCTGCTCTACTCAGGTAAGGATACAAGAAGACGACAACCTTCTGCAAACCAGAAGGCAGACCCTCACCAGACACAGGACCTGCTGGTACCTTGATCTTGAACTTCCCAGCCTCCAGAACTGTGAGGAAAAATGTTTGTTGCTTAATCCACTCAGTCTATGGAAATTTGTTGTTAGCAGCCTGAAAGAACTAAGACACTTACCATAAGCAATCCTATAAAGACCAAATACATTCTGCTAAAAATCCTTCCATAAGTAAGGACTCTCCTGTTAGCTACTGTTGGTTAGCATTAGAGTTACCGTCAGTGGTTTTCCAGGAGGCCTGTTATTAACATGTTTACAAGAGACTTAATCAGATTGCCTTCTTTCTTCCTTTCCCAGAGGCATCCCAGCACCCTTGTCCAAAGGAAAGGAATAAATTGCAGGACTGCTGCTAACCATTCTTTTCACAATATTAGAAATCCTCTTCATTGGTTAAATGAGTGGAACTCAAAAAATATGATTGACTAAAAAGATTTACAGGATTTACTGCCTTTGCAAAAATAAAATATAAGAAATAACCAGCCGGGTGTGGTGGCTCACACCTGAAATCCCAGCACTTTGGGAGGCCAAGGTGGGTGGATCGCTTGAGGTCGGGAGTTCAAGGCCAGTCTGGCCAACATGGTGAAACCTGTCTCTACCAAAAATAAAAAAATTAGTCGGGCATGGTTACACACATCTGTAATCCCAGTGACTCAGGAGGCTGAAGCAGGAGAATCGCTTGAACCTGGGAGGCAGAGGTCACAGTGACCTGAGATCATGCCACTGCACTCCAGCCTGGGTGACAGAGCAAGACTCCATCTCAGAAAAAAAAGAAAAAGGAAAAGAAAGCGTCTGTCAAACCCAACAGGTTTCCCTGATAGAGGAGTGTTCCAGGTCTACAGTGTATTCTCCCACCATCTTCAACTTAACACAAGGTTTTGCCAGCTGACTTGACAGCTGTCTGATTCTACCACTAGAATAGCAATTCCTCTACCATGGCACCAGGGGGCCTTTCATACAAGGTGCTTGTCAAAGCACATAATAATTGGTTGTGGACTTGACCTAAGTTTGGAGAAAGAGATTGTAGAACTCTTCTTTGCCTGCTTCCAATAAATACGGCTTGGTAATAAATGTAGTGTGTGTGGCAGAACTGGATCTGAGACTTGTTTTCATTATAGTTGAGCACCTGATGGCAAAGTGATGGGAAGGGAGCTAGTGTCCTACCTTCCTCAAAACATCAAACTCATCCAAAGTCCCGGCAATTATGAAAAGGACTAATTAGCGAAGGTCAATTAGCAGAGAATTTACGGACCCTGCTCCTTGTCCTGCACTGCCACTAACCAGCTGTGTTGCCATGGCCCCAGTGTCCCTTCTGGCTTCAGTCTTCTCATTTGGATTGAATCCTATTCATCTGGACTGAACTATTATTGTTACCTGCTCTGACAGCTTCATGTCCTACTGAAGGGCACTGTAGTAAAAATGGGGGTTGCAGGGGAAGACACACAGTAGCAACTTGCTTAAAACACAAAATGAGCAAGAAAAGGGGAAAGATAAATGTGGCCACGGGATTGTGGGAAGGGACGAGGTCCAGATGGGTTAGGAAAAAGAAGGTGGCCCTTTGACATCCCTCTCTTATCTTTGAGGCAGTTGAAATAAGGGACATGAGGAAACTTGAATAAGTAGAAGGAAAACAGAAATGTTAATATCTAGGGTGATCATATAATTTACTGTCCAAACCACCAGGACTCTTTTGAGAGCACTAGGGAACTTTTTTTTTTTTTTTCCTGAGACAGTCACACTCTGTTGCCCGGGCTGGAGTGCAGTGGCGCGATCTTGACCCACTGCAACTTCCACCTTCTGGGTTCAAGCAATTCTCCTTCCTCAGCCTCCCGAGGAGCTGGGATTACAGGCACACACCACCATACCTGGCTAATTTTTTGTATTTTTAGTAGAGATAGGGTTTCACCATGTTGGCCAGGCTGGTCTTGAACCCCTGACCTTAAATGATCCACCCGCCTCAGCCTGCCAACGTGCTAGGATTACAGGCATGAGTCACCATGCCCGGCCAGGAAGATTATTAATAATAGTTTCAGAACAGATATAAACAGGCACTGTCACAGGCATATCAGGATGAATGTCACTTGACTCATTGCTGGCACTAGTCTGTGCATCAATACACAAAATTTAGTCATGCATCTGATGGTACCTGCCATTAGGGTGAATTAATAAAGGCAAATATGATTTCTTTCAAAGCTGGAAACTTATTTTTATGAAAACATTCAGTCAAATATGGAAAGAGCAAAAGGTACTTTACTACTATCATTTTTATACTTTTAATTACTATCTTAGCTGAATTGGTAGTCTTATCTTTTGTCCTTGATAAAGAACTTCTTCAACCCTTGAGGGAAAAAAAAGGAATATTTTCCCTCACTAATGGTATGAATATTTTAAATAGGTAGAGTAGAAAATATCTTTCAAGCTTCAATAAAAAAGGCTACTCAACTAATCAGACTCCCTTTCATATCATGATCATCATTAAAAATTAATCTACTAATTTTATCTTTTCAAATAATATTAGAGAAAGTACTACCTTACTTCAGGAAAAAAATACATATATTTATAAAAGCGAGACTGAACTGGAGTAGAAATGCTAACTCTAAAGAGACAGAACATAAATGTCCAACAATAATAAATGGTTAAGTAAATTCTAATACATTCGTGTAAGGGAAAATTGTACACTCATTATAACTGATCATTTAGAATTGTGTTGGCAAATAAAAATACCTATGATATATTTAAGGAACAGGTATGTGAAATCATATCAAATATCTTTAAATCTACAAGTTCATAATAATACTAAAAACAAAAGAGAGAAAACATTTCATTGTTCACTGGGGTGATGATGAGAAACCTACCCATTATTTCGAAAACTGGTACAGAAAGGAAAAGAATCAAGCATTTATCCTGCCCTTGTTCTGTCAGTTATGCCTCTGGGTAACCAAATAGTTGTGGAGGGGAAATTTATGTTTACAGAAGTATTCCAACTGATAAACAAAAATGATATGATGGGATTACAGTATCACCCTTTTACACCTTGTAACGAATTAGTAGATCCAGGTAACAGATCTAAGTAACATAAAAGAGACCAGACATGATGCCTCCTGGAGCATGTACGCGACACCATTTATAAAGTATTAATAGATGTGACTAGCCAAAGAGGAGCCTGAATTTCATCAAGCTTTCAGGTCTAACTAGCAACGCACCGGAACTACACAGGACAGAGGGATGGCATAGAGACACCATGGGGAAGCAATCAGCAAGATCCAGACAGAAACTTGATAGAATAGATGACTGCATTTCTTCAACAAATAAACTATAAGGGGAAAAGACAGAAGAGGAGCCTATGGATTTAAAAGATTGCTAAAGAAGACAAGCATGCAGACAAAAGCATATGAAAAAAAAGCTCAGTATCACTGGTCATTAGAGAAATGCAAATCAAAATCGCAATGAGATAACATCTTACACAGGTCAGAATGGCTACTATTAAAAAGTCAAAAAACAATAGATGCTGGCTAGGATGTAGAGAAAAGGGAACACTTACACACTTAGTGGGAGTGTAAATTAGTTCAACCATTGTGGAAGACAGTGTGACGATTCCTCAAAGACCTAGAGACAGAAATACCATTTGACCCAGCAGTCCCATGACTTTGATTTATATACCCAAAGGAATATAAATCATTCTGTTATAAAGATACATGTGTGCATATGTTCATCCCAGCACCATTCACAATAGCAAAGACAAGGAATCAACCTAAATGCCCATCAACGATAGACTGGATAAAGAAAATGTGGTATATATGCACCATGGAATATTATATAGCCATTAAAAGGATCGAGACCATGTTCTTTGCAGGGACGTGGATGGAGCTGGAGGTCATTATCGTTAGCAAACTAACACAGGAACAGAAAACCAAATACCACATATTCTTACTTATAAGTGGAAGCTAAATGATGAGAACACTTGCACATCGAGGGGAACAACACACACTGGGACCTACCAGAGAGCAGAGGGTGGGAGGAGGGAGAGGATCAGGAAAAATAAGTAATGGATACTAGGCTTAATACCTGGATGATGAAATAACCTGTACGACAAACCCCCATGACACATGTTTACCTGTGTAACAAACCTGCATCTCCTGCACATCTACCCCCGAAATTAAAATACAAGTTAAAAAAATAAAAATAAAAATGTCCATGTTAACTTCTAAAAACAAAATGTGGTCCATACACATCATGGAATAGTATGCAGTCTTTATAAAAAAGAATGAGATATGTCTTTTGCAGGAACACGGATGGAACTAGAAGCTATTATCCTTAGCAAACTAACGCAGGAAACTAATGCAGAAAACCAAATACCACATATTCTCACTTATACATAGGAGCTAAATGAAGAGAAGTCATCAACACAAAGAAGAGAACAAGAGACACTACTTGGGGGCCTCCTTGAGGATGGAGGTTTAGAGGAGGGAGAAGAGCAGAAAAAAATAACTATTAAGTACTTGGCTTACTACCTGGGTAATGAAATAACTTTTACAACGAACACCCATGACACAAGTTTACCTATATAATAAACCTTCACATGTACCCCCAAACCTAAAGTAGGAGTTTCAAAAAAAGATTTAAGAGACGTATCAACCAAAGGAACCTATTGTGAGTATGCCTTGATCCAGATTCAAATAAACTGGAAAGAAAACAATTACAAGACAATTAGAGAAATGTAAACAGAGATTGAATATTTAAGGATATTAAGACTGTGCTCATTGTTAAGCTGTGAAAAGGGTATTGTCATTTTTTAAGAGTTTTTGTCTTTTATAGAGACATGCTGAGATATTTACTGATAAAATGAGAGCATGGCTAGGATTTGCTTCAGAATAATCTAGGTTGTGGGTAGACTGCAGCTCAGATGAAATAAGAGGCGCCACAAATGGAGATTCAATATGGATTTCAGTCCATTTTAGTGTACGTTTGAATTTTTTCATGATAAAAAAGATTTTTTACAGTGAGGGTAGGGAAACAGGATATTTAGTATAATCCCATTATGGAAAAGAATACGACAGACACCTACAGACATAAGAGTGAGCTCAGGAAGAGAATCAGGCCAGGCGCGGTGGCTCACGCCTGTAATCCCAGCACTTTGGGAGGCTGAGGTGGGTGGATCACTTGAGGTCAGCAGTTCGAGACCAGCCTGGCCAACTGGTGAAACCCCATCTCTACAAAAGTACAAAAATTAGCCAGGCGTCGTGACACATGCCTGTAATCCCAACTACTCAGGAGGCTGAGGCAGGAAAATCACTTGAACCTGGGAGGCAGAGGTTGCAATGAGCCAAGATTGTGCCATCGCACTCCAGCCTGGGTGACAGAGGGAGATTCCATATCAAAAAAAAAAAAAAGAAGAAGAAGAAAAGAAAAGAAAATCAAAGGGAACACATTAAAGAGTCTAGGAGCTATCCCTGCATGGCAGAACCATGGGTAATTTCTCTACTTTTATATCTTTCTCATTGTTTACACTTTTTTAATGAGCATATTTTTTTTTATCGTTTTTTCAAAAAGCCACTTACGCTTTTTTCAAAAGAGCCTTTGAGTAAATAAGAGATCTGCTGCCTTCAGGGTCTCTTGTGGGTGGCAATTCTGGAGTTATGCTGATGGATAAAAGCTTATTGCTCTGCTAATCTTTCTTGTTATTGGAGTTTGGAGCTATTAAGGCACATTGCCCTATGGAGTAATATAACATCTGAAATCATGTCAAACAAACGTTCGCATGGTGAAAACGCCATGTTTCACAGGCGTGCCAGAAAGGGTATAATTGGACCCATTAAATATGAAGCATGTGAATTCCAAAGGTTACTGAATAAATAATGTTATTTAACAAAGTGAAATTAGAGTGTGAACGGGCTAAAATTAGAGTTCATTTCCCTTCTGAAAATTCCATCTCGTACTTCAGAGAGTGAGCTGCTGGGGCCCTTCCTCCACCAGCTCCTACCTGGATTTGACAGCGTCTCCCAGAATGAAGCACTGGCTTCGCTCTTCTCTCTGCACATGTGCACCAGGAAGCTCCTTCGGGCTTGTATCACGTACAGTTCTCGAGTGCCTAATGGGCAGAAGGCCTGTGTTAGGCGCTGCGGTGGAGGACTGGGGGACTAAAAGGACAGGGGTGAAAAAAAATGACTTTTGTTTCTTAGAAGGAGTCTCACTCTGTCACCAGGCTGGAGTGCAGTGGCGCAATTTCAGCTCACTACAACCTCTGCCTCCTGGGTTCAAGTAATTCTCCTGTCTCAGCTTCCCAAGTAGTTGGGACTACAGGCATGTGTCACCACACCCAGCTAATTTTTTTAGTAGAGACTGGGTTCACCATGTTGGCCAGGCTGGTCTCCATCTCTTGACCTTGTGATCTGCCTGCCTTGACTTCCCAAAGTGCTGGGATTACAGGCGTGAGCCCCTGAGCCCAGCCCAAAAAAAATGACGTTTTAAACAAAGGCCTTGCTTCAGAAGATTGTGATCCAATTGGGATGTCTCTCTCTCTCTCTCTCTCTCTCACACACACACACACTCACGCACACACACATAAATTGATACTAAAATACCAATTGCAGAATTGTAGGCATTTCCTGCTCTTATGCACTAAATTATGTCCCTACTCCCACCCCCAAATGTGACTATATTTGAAGATAGGGTCTTTAAGAAGGTAATTAAGGCTAAATGAGGTTGTGAGGATGAGGCACTGATCCAATAGAATGCGTGTCTTCATAAGAAAACGAAGAACTACTAGGAGTGCATGTGCACAGAGGAAAGGCCTTGTGAGAAGGCAGCCTTCTGCAGGACAGGATGGGAGGCCTCACCTGGAACCAACCCCGCCGGCTCCTCGATCTTGGACTTCCAGCCTCCAGAACTGTGATAGAAGAAGTGTCTGTTGTTTAAGCCCCCAAGTCTTCTGTATTCTGTTATGCAGCCTGAGCAGGCTGATACACCTGCAGCTCACACTTCTCCATGTCACAAGAAGTACTTCCCATTCTTCACTGCCACATGCAGCTTCTTCACTCTTCAAGACTGGCCACTCCATCTAGGGGACAACAGAAACCATGGAAACTCTCTGCTTATCCTCAATCACTTCTTGGGATCCCCTTTCAAACACACTGCAGTCGGGAATGCCCAAACCCAGGAACACAGCTAGCCCATGTAGAGCCTTTGTGTGAATTAGAAAAAAGGCCCTCCTTTGGTCAATACGGCCCTGGGGACACACAGCAGTGAGCAGACAGTGTCTTAACGGTCATTAGAAGATGGCACTCCTTCCTCCACACAGACTCAGCCCGATGCCAGGGTGCACAGGTAGGCAAGCACAGTCCCACCATGCCACTTGGCCTGATGTCCTAGTGCAGCAGTCCCCAGACTTTTTGGCACAAGGGACTGGCTGAACGAAAGATAATTTTTCCATGGACTGGCGGGGGGCAGGTGGTGGGGGATGACTTGGGGTTGATTTAAACACATTACAGCATGACATTTATCATTAGACTCTCATAAGGAGTGAGCAACCTAGACCCCTCACATGCACAGTTCACAATAGGGTTTGTGCTCCTATGAGAATCTAATGTCACCACTGATCTGACAGGAGGCAGAACTCAGGTGGCAATGCTCGCTTGCCCACCACTCACCTCCTGCTGTGTGGCCCGGGTCCTAACAGGCCACAGACAGATACTGGTCCATGACCCGGGGACTGAGGACCCCTGTCCTTGTGCCCAAACACATGCAGAGCTCCGAACAAGCCCCTGACCACCTGTCCCAAGGCTGGCTCCTCACCTCAGCCCAGGGCTGCACAGATGGCAGAGAATGGCAGTAGCAGTAGAGTCAAGGACAGCTCCTGTGTTCCTGAACTTCCCCCTCATTCCCCCAACACCAGCTCCAAAGCTGCTCCCCCCAGCAGGTGCAAGCCCTGTTCCACATCCCCCACTCCAGAACCTCAGCCTGGCCTATGCCTGGGGACTCCTCTGACCCACAGATGCTGCCCTTCTTCCCTGCCTTTGTCATTCCACCCCAGACTGAAGGGAATCCCCCAGGAGGCTGCTGGGGCGGTTGGGAGGAGGAGTGGGCCCACAGCTCAAGGATCCCCAGGGGGACTTCACCCCAACGCCTCTCTGCCCGTGCGAAGCTGTGAAAGCTCTTCCAGGGCCACCTGGTGGCAACTCCCATTTGAAAGGACGTTCCATGTAAGCCCAAATTGAAGAATTTAACCCAATACTAAATTTTTAAAAGAATGAAAATGCAACAACTCTGTCATGGGGAAAATGTGAATTCAGAGAATAAAGAGTAATGATTGGGTTCCTCTTAGTTTCTTCTAATTCTGCTCATGAGCAGCTCGTAGCTGATCTCTCCTCCAACACCACCGCTGAAGATAACACCTGAGGATGGCATCTTCCCCTTAGATGTGGCCCTGTGCTGGGCTTCTCCACGGGCAGCACGTTCCACCAAAAGCATGGTGTGACTGGAAAGATGACTTTATAAAAACCTCCTGGCTAAGAATTTCTCTCTCATCTCTCCATCACAAGGCTACCATTATGGCTTTATTTCTTTGGCCCAATTCTGGGCTCTTTTAGAATGTCACCATTTCAGGAGCAATGACATTAGGAGTTCTTGCTACCACCAGGTGTAGGGCAGCAGTTATGAGGCCAGGCTCTCAAGCCAGGTTTGGAGATTCAAATCCTGGCTCTGCCAAGTAACTGGTTCTGCGACCTTGGGAAGGTCACCTATCTTCTTCTTGAGTCCAATTCCTCAGCTGAGAAATGAGGACAATCATCATCCTCTTTCCTCCCTGGCTTGTTGGAAGTGTTAGATGGGGTGATGTGGAAGTTGGTCAGCACAGTGACCAATATGTAGTAAGCAATCAGTAAATGTTAGCTATCATTAATCTTGGATGTTCGAATGTAAATTAGTCTATCAGCTGTGTTCTTAAAGGGTGACAGACATTTAGACATGGTTGGCTTTAAACTGACCAGAGAGTCAGCAATTCCAGCCTCTCCCAGTTGTCACCCGTCTTTTCACAAATGTCACCCACTCTCCTGCTGATGTCACCCTCCCTCACCCCAAGGTCAGCCACCTCACCACAATTTCACCATTCCCCTCTCATTCTTAGAGTGCCTGAGTCCCACACAGAAGGTGAAGCAGCTTCTCCTGGTCTCAAGCTTAGGACCTGCCCTTGGCTTTAACTGGAAACTGATATGTAAGTTGTTGAAAAAAACTAGTCCAGGATACTTGGCTGAAGACAAGGTAAATATAGCTGACATCCTACTCCTCCCCTGGCTGTACATTTGATTTAACCAAAAAAGCACGGGTTGAGGATTTAATGAAAGCCCATTCCCAGGTTGGAAAGAAGCAGAGTAAAAAGAGAGAGGTTATTGAAATTTTCACTGCCAGGCAGGAGATGCATGTCTTGCCCCAGTGAGTGAGTCAGGGAACCCATCAGCATTGGAAAATGAATGAGACGCCCATCAACCTCACTCTACTCTCACTCCCAACTAAAACAGAGCTGGGCCACACCACTCCTCAAGCTGTTTGCCAGCTGAGCGCCACCGCTCTGCTCCTAGACTTACGGAGCCAATAAGGGCACAGCTGGGCTGGAATTTGGTTGGAAATCTCCAAAAGGCATCTATTCTGTCCCCTCTCTGATATGATCAGCTTTGAGACTCGAAGCTGAATCTCCCTAACACATAGGTGAATGGGTGTCCTCTGCAAATTATCTGAAGATAGCAGGAGTTCCCCTCCCCCACCAAACTATTCCCCCCACCATTGTAAAGCCATGGCGTTGAGTTACCTTCAGGCAGACTACCTTCTTTTTCCTCTTTTTAAACATAAATATTCTGGAAGTGATCATGAAATAAAATGTCATCAAATACTGGTGGCAGAGGGTGAACTGGTTTCTCCAGTTTCTTACTCCATGGGGATGAGTCAAAAGCTTGTTGTTGGGGAAAAGGTTTGGTATTACATGGTATGATAGAGATGATCACAGCCCAGAAAGTACCGTGCTCCCACTCCACAGTCAGGTTGCTGCTGGGGAGCCCACCAGGGACTGCACTTCCCAGATTCCCCTGCATTTGGAATCAAACATTTTGCAGCGGAATGTGGGTGACAGTGGTGGGTGTTCCAGGCTGACCTGGTAAAGCATTAACGCCCTTTCCCTGGGTGACTCCAGGTAAATCTTTCACAGCACGACATGACAACTCCATGAGATGAAGCAGCTTGGGTCCCTGAGTCACCCCTTGGAAGATAACTGCCTGCATGGGATGAACTGTGCCAATTCCGAGATTCGGGGTGGTTTGTACAGCAGTTAGCACCACGCGGCTGAGAGGAGACGCGCGGGCAGAGCTCAGGTCTGTGGTGGTGCTGTCACAGACATGGCTGTGGGAAGTAGGGGCATGAAAGAGAATAACGGGCACTTTATGGGGAAGGAGGGAGGACAGAAAAGCACGCAAGCTACTCCCACTACAGCCAAGCGTTCCCAGACTGCAGCCACCCTGATTAAGTCATGTTAGGTCATTTTGTGTCCAGAATTGGTGGGTTCTTGGTCTCACTGACTTCGAGAATGAAGCCACGGACTCTCGCAGTGAGTGTTACAGTTCTTAAACATGGGGTGTCCGGAGTTTGTTCCTTCAGACGTGTCTGGAGCTTCTTCCTTCTGGTGGGTTCGTGGTCTGGCCGTCAGGAGTGAAGCTGCAGACCTTTGTCTTGTGGTGAGTGTTACAGTTCTTAAAGGCAGCAAGTCTGGAGTTGTTCGTTCTTCCCGGTGGGTTCGTGGTCTCGTTGCTTCAGACCTTGGCAGTAAGTGTTACAGCTCATAAAGGCAGCGTGTACCCAAAGAGTGAGCAGCAGCAAGATTTATCGCAAAAAGCCAAAGAACAAGCCTTCCACAGTCTGGAAGGCGACTCCAGCGCGTTGCTACTGCTCGCTCCGGCAGCCTGCTTTTATTGCTTATCTGGCCCCACCCACATCCTGCTGATTTGTCCATTTTACAGAGAGCTGATTGGTCCATTTTACAGAGAGCTGATTAGTCCATTTTACAGAGAGCTGATTGGTCCAATTTGACAGAGTGCTGATTGGTACGTTTACAATCCTTGAGCTACACACAGAGTCACAGAGTGCTAGTCCTTGGTGTTTCTGCCCGGTTGAGGAGGAGCTGGTGGAAAAAACTTGAGAGTGAGGAAGAGAAGCTAGCTGACTGGAAGAAGATGGCCTGTCTGCTCTGCCGGCACCAGTTCCCAAACAAAGATGCCCTAGTTAGGCACCAGCAACTCTCAGACCTTCACAAGCAAAACATGGGTATCTACCGACAATCCAGGCTGCGCGAGCAGGAGTTGGAAGCCTTGGAGCTAAGGGAGAGAGAGATGAAATACCGAGACCTAGCTGCAGAAAGACGGGAGAAGTACAGCAATCCAGAACCTCCAGAGCCCAAGCGCAAGAAGCAGTTTGATGCTGGCACTGTGAATTAAGCAACCCACCAAAAGCAACCCACCAAAGATGGCATTGACCACAGTAACATTGGCAACAAGATGCTGCAGGCCATGGGCTGGCCGGAAGGCTCTGGCTTGGGACAAAAGTGCCAAGGCATTACGGCTCCCATTGGGTACTACTATAATTCCTTAACCCAGCAGTACCTTTACTGGGATGGGGAGAAAGAGACCTACGTGCCAGCTGCAGAGTCTAGCTCCCACCAGCAGACGGGCCTGCCTCCTGCAAAAGAGGGGAAAGAGAAGAAGGAGAAACCCAAGAGTAAAACAGCCCAGCAAATCGCCAAAGACATGGAACGCTGGGCTAAGAGTTTGAATAAGCAGAAAGAAAACTTTAAAAATAGCTTTCAGCCTGTCAATTCCTTGAGGGAAGAAGAAAGGAGAGAATCTGCTGCAGCAGACGCTGGTTTTGCTGTCTTTGAGAAGAAGGGAGCCTTAGCTGAAAGGCAGCAGCTCATCCCAGAATTGGTGCGAAACGGAGGTGAGGAGAATCCCCTCAAAAGGGGTCTGGTTGCTGCTTACAGTGGTGACAGTGACAATGAGGAGGTGCTGAGAGTGAGGGCTGCTAGCACATTGTCACCTCTCAGTTTGACAAGCAGAAGAAAAAAGAATCCATTACTCCAAATACAAGTTGTTTTGAGAGAAGAAACTTTTTTCTGTATTTGCTTGGGAGTAATGAGGTGTTTTAAATTTTTGCTTTGGTTTTGATCTGGCTTTCACTAGGCCTGAAAAGTCATTCCAAATAAGGTATTGCTTATCCCTAAGCTTCCCTGCACACGTGGACATTTAACTCCTTAAAAACACTATCCTAAATCCACGTGCATACTACTGCACTCATTTCTGTGGTTTTTGAACCTCCACGCTTAGATTTGGATCAGGTGGTAAAGTGAAGTCATTGATAAGTATCTTACCTTGAGTCTCCTGCCCTTAGATCATGCTATGGGACAGTCAGTGACTGCCAGGCTGGGGTCTAGGAACTAAGTCAGTAAGTGTCTGTTGAATACATAAATGAAACACTATTCAATATCTTTCCTCTTCTTAATCAGTCAATCTATTTTCCTCGTAGCTTCTATGCCACTATAATTCCCCCAGCCCCCATTCTCTATAAATGCTGGGCAAGGGGATAGGGGACTGGGCGTAAAAATAGAAACCATTTCAAACAAAATTCTCCCACATCTTAGTTTGGGTTAAGGGTTAGCCCAGGTATGAGCCACCCCATGCATTCCACCAAAAAGTTCTGCCACAGGCTATCTCAAGATAACGTCTACAGGTGAATGAACTTGTTTCTTTCTCCATTTAAGAAAGTCTCCATTGCTAATTCTCCAATACTCTGAGTGACATTTACACAGACACACACACACACACACACACACACACACACACACACACGGGTTGAACAGTATTGAATACGCTAACAATCAGTGTTCTGGGAGGCAAACAACTCCAGCTAACTTAAGCAGAAAAGAAATTGATTTGCAGTGCAGTGGCTGGCTCACAGATTCAATTGAAATTATCTGGGAATCAGGTTCAGGAAAGAGAAAAAAGCTAAGGAAAATAAGGTGTTGAGAAGATCACACTGTGAGAACAGTCTTCTTAGCACCACAGCCATGGTCTGAATGTTTGTGTCCCCCTAAAATTCTTATGCTAAAACCTAATCCCCAAAGTGATGATATGAGGAAATGGGGCCTTTGCAGGGTGATTACAGGCCCTCGTGAATGGGATTAATGCCCTTATGAAAGAGCCTGGAGAGCTGCCTTGTGTCTTCTGCTACATGAGAACACGGTTAGAAAGCACCATCTATGAACAAGGAAAAGAGCCCGCACCAGACACCAAATCTGTTGGTACCTTGATCTTGGACTTCCCAGCCTCCAGAACCGTGAGAAATAAATTTCTGTTGTTTATAAGCTACCTGGCCTCTGGGATTTTGTTATAGCAGTCACAGCAGACTAAAACACATACCATCAGCGACACCATTGTCACTAGACTGTTGTCTCTATCTCAGCCATAGAAAGTAATCTCTACATGTCCTGTGCAACTCTGTCACTCGTGTTTCAAAGTCCTAGGCAGAAACATCCAATTGGCTTAGGCTAGGTCACAAGCCTGCACCCTAGCTTCCAAGAAGCCAGGGTAGGTGATAACCATCCTCCTTCATTTTCTGAAGTGGGTTATTTGGAAACTAGTCAGCCAAAAATAATGGACTGTCTTTTGCAGTCCTTCTCTTCAGCTCCCCAGTATTTTCTCACACTAGTCTTCCCATATTGGGAAGTTTCTAAAAGTGTTTCTAACATGAGACAACTATCCATTAACATGCTGAAAGTGCTCTCAACTCTCCTCAAGGTGAGGCACCCACATTACATCAGCTTTCCCAGATTTCTAGACCATGTCCACTCCACTTAATATATTTTAATGAATTTCTTTTCATTGTTGCCACTCTATCTTGATATTCTGTATCCTAGGTAACAAATCATAAAACAACTACTGTCAACACTATAGACAACAATAAAAGGAAAGTCATTAAAATATATGAACATATACATTAAAAGACATGAAAGAATAGAGTAGCTATCTGCATCGCTCAATACATATTCCCTTGCATAGTCCCTGGCACCTACCACGCAGCTATTGACCTGAAGAATGCCTTTTCCTCTATTTCAATAAGCAGAAAATCAAAACAAACTTTTTAAACCCAAAGCAGTTTGCTTCATCTGATAAGGAAAACAACAACACACTTTTACTGTCTTTCTTTGGGAATATTTTTTAGCGTCAGCTCTGTGCCATACTTACACCACAGGACTATTTCCTATATCACCATCATCCTACAGAATGCTATACTCACCCACAATACTAATGACACCAGGCTTATGGAATATGGAAATCAGAAGGTTGCAGCCATACTAGATGATTCTGTAACACACAAAGGGTCAGAGATAAACACCATGAAAATACTTGGGTGTATCATCTCAATACAGTTTCCAGGGTCCAGTGGTCTAGAATACAGATTTCCACCCCCATGAGTCTGGAATATGCCAGTTTTGAAGTTTTAGTATTGAAGGGAGGGATGATCTACCAGAAGATACAACAGTTGTTCCACTGAATTGTAGCAGAGGCTGCTACCTGAACCTTTCTTGTTTCACATGCCTCAAACAGGAAAAATGAGAAGCTAGAATGTTAGCTGGTATGATTGATATTCTTAAGAGGAATCAATGCTGCTCTACCCAATGAGGGCAAGAAGGTGTATGGAATAAACTACAGTGGCCATTAGAGGGCTTCCTGGTATTTCCATGTGTGCGAGGCAGGATAATAGACCAATGCGTCCTAATTCCCAGAACCTGTAAATATGTTAGGTTACACAGCAAAGGAGAATTAAGGTTGCTAATTAGATGGCCTTAAAATAGGGAAATAATGCTAGATTATCCTGCGAGACACAATTATAGTTACACTATTAAGTTTAAAATAATTTGGTCTTTAAGTCATATTTACATTCTGCACCAGTCAAACTTGATAGAAATCAAGATTTTTATGGTGACACTAATCTTTGACATTCCCCTGGAATGTAGTATTGCTTTGGATTATCATTTAGTAGTGAAGAGCCCCACACTAAAGAGAATCAAGATAGTTACCAAATTATGGCTAGCGAGTAGTTAGAGCAGTAATCAGAATGTTCTGACTCACATGGATCTTTGGGGGCTGGTTAATTTTAGAGACTCTAGAATTGAAATAGGTACACAACCCACTAATAATCTACTTGATCTATAAAATAAACAAAACAAATATCCCCTACAGATCTAGTGATCAAGTCATGGTCCTTCTGTTACAGCAGTCAGAGCAGGGAAAAGCTATCCAAATAAGGTATTGCTTATCCCTAAGCTTCCCTGCACACGTGGACACGTAACTCTTTTAAAAAGGACTTTATTTTACCCTTTCTCCCATAATATCCTTGACTACATGGATCAGAAAGACAACATGGTGATTCTAGCAACTGCTGAGTATATATATATATATGTGTGTGTGTGTGTGTGTGTGTGTGTATACACATATATATGCATATATGTGTGTATGTGTGTGTGTATTTTAACTTTAAACTCACAAAAGGAAGAAATAATCTCAGGATGTAGTTTATTATAAAGCAGGCTCAGGCTGAAATCCACAACCTGACTCCTGTAAGCTCTCAGTAAAACCACTGACATTCTGTCCCTAGAGAAATTAGATCTATTTCAGAACTAGTGTTCAGTAATCCCCAAAAGGACTTGCTTTTTTCCTGTCCCCGGTACCTGGTTACTTTAGTAAATAGACACAGTCCTTGTGCAAAAGATTTGAGAAGGACTCGCAGTGTGTATTTGTGATGACACTGCAGGATCCTTCCTCAAGGGAACCTGTCTTTCCTTTGATCCAAAGAGCTCTGGGTCCGGCAGCTGACTTAGGTTTAGGTATTAGGGAAGGACCATGACTTGATCACTAGATCTATAGGGGATATTTGTTTTGTTTATTTTACAGATCAAGTAGAATGTTAGTGGGCTGCCTACCTATTTCAATTCTAGAGTCTCTAAAATTAACCAGCCCCCAAAGATCCATGTGAGTCAGAACATTCTGATTACTGCACTAACTACACACTAGCCATAATTTGGTAACCACCTTGATTCTCTTCAGTGTGGCTCTTCAGCCTCTATTATTCCAGAATTGTCTCACCCGAATTGAAACCAGGGAGGCCCTTCCAACTACAATGTGTTCCTACCAGCATACAGAGTAATCCCAGTTCCGTACTTCTCAAAGGTGCTGATCCTTCCTCTCGTTACAGATGTCTCTCTTAATGCCTTAAAGAAGAGCGAGGCAGGCAGATCACTTGAGGTCAGGAATTTGAGACCAACCTGGCCAACATAGTGAAACCCTGTCTCTACTAAAAATACAAAAATTAGCCGGGCATGGAGGCACGTGCCCATAATCCCAGCTACTCGGGAAGCTGAGGCAGGAGAATCACTTGAACCCGGAAGGTGGAGATTGCAGTAAGCCGAGATTGTGCCACTGCACTCCCACCTGGGTGACACAGCAAGACTATATCTCCAAAAAAAAAAAAAAAACAAGAAAGAAAGAAAAGCAATGTCTAGGCCCTCTTGAGGGGCACATTCAGAACCACTCTTAGACCTTGGTAACCAGGTTTATTGTGCTAGGCTCTATACTGTAGCGGGGACTGCTGTGATCCTCCTCTTACTGTGCCCCTTTACACAGGGTGAAGTGTCTCATAAGGTTACAATAGTCAACTGTCAGTCATGGCTGCCATTTCAACTGAAAGGTCCACTGGAGTGACAGATAGAGTGGATCTGCTCCCAAGCTCACACACACGGTTGTTGGCAGGTCTTGATCCCTCACCACATGGGCACAGAGGGTGGCTCACAAGACGCCAGCTTGAATCTCTCAACCAAGGGATCTCAGAGAGGGAGAGAGACCCCCCAAGAAAGAAGTCACTGTGTTTTTATAGCCTAATCTCAGAGGTGACATTATGTCTGCTGTACTCTATTCATTAGAAGGACTTCACTAAGTCCAGCCTACACCCAAGGAGAAGGGATTACACAAGAATGTGAATACCAGAAGGCTGGCATTGGTGCAACCTGAGGGGCTACCTAACACAGCTTCCTTAGTAGGACTCAGAAATACTCCCAAGTAGGAAGGGCCTTGTGTAGGCAACAAAACAGCAAATGTCCACTACAAGTACTCAGGTAAATTAAGTACCCAAAGATTAAAGGAACCAGAATAGACTCTGAAAAAAGCAAGGTAATGGGTCACAGGACAATTTTAGAAGCTCTCCCATTTTCAGTTCATTTTTGCCTAGTTCCTAAGGCATATGTGCAAGCCCAGCGATTTGTCTGTGCAGAACAATGTCCACATGGTGTGATTCAACAGACACAAAGAAAGTTTGTCTCCTGGGACCCAGGGAAGCCTCGCCCCCAAATCCCATACTGTCACTCTCTTTTTCTCACATTTTGTACATTCCAAAATGAGATTTTTTTTTTTAAGCATAAAGCTTCTTGACATAAGGCAAACACCTCTGAGGCTTTTAATATGGGAAAGTTTTATCAGTCATTATGCCTTGGTACGAATTTGGTGGCTTGGGTATTTTCTAGAACATTCTTTGACTGTGAAAGGAGGGTACAGGAAAGAAGAAATACCAGGAGAGTCCCTAGAGATGATCCTGAGGTGGTGATTCTGTCCAACAGAAGCGAAGGGGCATTGAGCAGAGGTGGATATAAAGCCATCCTTTGTTTTCTTCATCATTTAGCACACAATTTTCAGTCAGCAACAAACAATGGCATTATATTGATGCACAGTCCTTGTTTTTCTTTTTTTTCTTTTTTTTTTAATTATACTTTAAGTTCTAGGGTACATGTGTATACATGTGCCATGTTGGTGTGCTGCACCCACTAACTCGTCATTTACATTAGGTATATCTCCTAATGCTATCCCTCCCCACCCCCACAATAGGCCCCGGTATGTGATGTTCCCCTTCCTGTGTCCAAGTGATCTCATTGCTCAATTCCCACCTATGAATGAGAACATGCGGTGTTTGGTTTTCTGTTCTTGTGATAGTTTGCTGAGAATGATGGTTTCCAGCTGCGTCCATGTCCCTACAAAGGACACGAACTCATCCTTTTTTATGACTGCATAGTATTCCATGGTGTATATGTGTCACATTTTCTTAATCTAGTCCATCACTGATGGACATTTGGGTTGATTCCAAGTCTTTGCTATTGTGAATAGTGCCACAATAAACATACGTGTGCATGTGTCTTTATAGCAGCATGATTT
>NW_012102587.1:3496462-3501125 GCF_000951045.1 Mandrillus leucophaeus
CAATAAACATACGTGTGCATGTGTCTTTATAGCAGCATGATTTATAATCCTTTGGGTATATACCCAGTAATGGGATTGCTGGGTCAAATGGTATTTCTAGTTCTAGATCCTTGAGGGATCGCCACAGTCCTTGTTTTATCTGACACTTCACTCTATGACACCCGAGTGAGGGAGACATCATGTCCACTATTTAATAGAGGAGGTTAAGTGACTTGCCCAATGTCACAGCTACTTTGCTATTTTGCAGCAGAGTCAGAATTACTACCAAAGGAAGTGGATTCCAACATCAGTGTTCTTTCTACTACATCTTCCAGCCCAAGAAAGCAGGATAATGGCAAGGTGGAGGGCAGGGGGGTGACCGCAGGTCTCCAGAGTGATCTTTAGAAAAATACACTCTTGACAAGGAGAGTTGTCACTCCTCGTGACTCTGACAACACAAATAAAACACCCCTACTTGAATGGATGGCAAACAGTTTTGCAGGCATTAGGGGTTTTTAATCCAATCTTGAGCACTCAGATTTTGATTAGACAGGACATTTGGGGAAAGAGTAGTTTATGTTGAGTGGGAAGCCGTATTGTTCTGTGCTTAAAGTATGCACGCTCTGGGAGGGAGCTTTAGAATATTATGGCTCTGAAAGAAACACTTTCATCCTGGCAGTGGTATTTTCAAGCCTAAAACGACTTCATCATTTTCAATGGCCCATCCAGACACAGCCAAGGACAAGGCTGATACCTAGGCTGATATTATGCTAAGTCCTGAATGGCCCTTTAAGTCCTTGTTTTTGTCTTCTACTTCAAACTTGAGAATAAGGAACCTTAGGTTGACCTGTTGCTCAAGAACCAGGGTGAACAAACGTTTTCTGTGAAGGGCCTGCTAGTAAATATTTTAGGCTTTGTGGGCCAGACATCTCTGTCACAACTATTCAGCTCTGCCACTCTAGGGCAGAAGCAGTGACAGGCCATAGGTAAACAAATAGGTGTGGCCAGAGCTGGCTGTGAACTTGCAAGACCCGGAGAGTTGAGTGCTCCTCAATTTGTTAAACCCTGGGCACCTTGCTTGTCTCACCTTAATCACAGGCCTGAGCAGGACTGTATCACAATAAAATCTTGCTTACAAAAGCAGTAGGCATCCTAAGAGCCAAAAAGCAGAAGCAATCCAAGTGTCTATCAACTGAGGAATGGGTGAACAAAATGTGGTCTATCCATACAATGGGATATTACTTGGTCATAAGATGGAATGAGATACTGACACATGCTACAGCATGGAGAAAACCTAGAAAGTGGTATGCTAAAAACAAGAAGTCAGCTATAAAAAAAAAAACCCAGTATTATATGATTCCACTCATTCAAAAGGAACGTCCAGAACAGGGAGGTCTATACAGACAGACAGCACATCTGTAGTTACTTGGTGAGGAGGGGCAGAATGAGAAGACATTAAGGGGTAGGGATGGTAGCTAAAGGGCTTCGACGTGATGAAAATGTTCTAAAATTGACTGTGGCGATGGTTGCACATGTCTGTGAATACACTGAAAACGATTGAATTGTTCACCTCAAATGGGTAAATTTCATGGTGTGTGATTTGCATATCAATAAACTGTTTAGGAAAAAAGAACACAAGTGGTCCACAGGCTGGATTTGGCCCATTCTCCAGAGTTCTCCAGAGTTTGCTGACCCAGCTCTAGTGTAATTTTTTTTAATGTATCTTCTTTCATATTCACGGTAAACCTGTGAGGCAGATATTATCTGGGCTCTAAATGATCGCGGAACTTGCCCGGGGTCACTCAGCTAGCAAGGGGAGGGCCGGAGTGCCTTCTGAGTGCTTCCGTGCTACTGAGCACATCGCTCAGACTAGAAGTCTCCATTTTTATCTCCTCCAGAGTATGTGGCCCGGAGCTCTGTGCCTGGAGAAGATACCTTCAACTGTTGATTTGACTTGTATTTAGAGAAGAAAAACAGTGTAATGGGTAAAAGCACAGACTCTGGAGTGAGACTGCCTGGATTCAAATTCCAGCTCATTGCTACTGCATGATCCTGAACATATCAGCTTTTCCTCTCTGTCTCAGTGTTCTCATCTGTAAAATGGGGATAACAAGAGCTCCCACCTCATAGGATTCTTGTGAGAAGTTAATGAATTCTATATGAGAACAGTGACACCCATTTGCTATTACTATTATTTATAAGCTACGCTTTTCACGGATGTTGATGGTCCTGCAAGCAGTGCAATCTGTTCTAATGATGGACATTGCAGGCATCAACAACAGGTCAGCAGGGAAAATCGGGGGGACAGGGGAGATGTCTGGCCCTAATCAAATCACACCCTAAGCACGTCTTGCTGTTCAACCAAACTTCACGACATCCCCAGGCCTCTGACTCTCCCGAGTGCATGGGATGTTTGGGATAACTAATGGATGGAGGAGTTTGACTTTGGCTGCCTGGACCTGCCGTGATGGGAGGGGGCAGGGGGCGCACCCCAGGCCTCAGCCACTCAGCACCATCCGGAAGCGCCTCACATTCCATTTAGCTTATAATAGCAGATATGAAAATTTTATCAGGTTTTCTGCCTTACTCTTGTGAAATATTAAACATCAATAAATTATTAAGCCAATGTAAAATACTACAAATGTTCCTAGACTTCAAAAGGCACTTCAGAAGCATGTTGGTTACAGGGCTATTTTGGGCGAAGCAAACCTGCCCCAATAAGGAGGCATCTTTTTTCTTCTCCCATTATCTGTGTTCCTTTATAGGGAAATGTCTATTCTGGGATTCACGCTCTACAAATAAGCCCCTAAGAAGGAGTTCTGCACAGGTAGCCACTTGATGCGTTCTAGGAGGAGTGTGGGCAGGATCTGGAATCTGCATCCAGGAGGAGGGAACAGAACTGCAGGCCTGGGGCGCAAACTTTGAAAAAAATGACACTGTGTTAGGTGTTCCCACACTGACCCTTCTCTCCATCGTGGAAGCGGGAGTGCATCTTGGGCGTGGGTTGTGGCCAGAAAGGTTTCTGAAGCCCAGCACTGCAGCTGCTTCTCTGGTCCTCCCACGGCCCAGCCTCCTGCACCTGCATCTGGTTCAGGACAGAGGGACAGCTCCAAGAGAAACCAAAATGAGACGCTCCACTGGTGCGCAAGCCACTCCGCTCAGGTCTCCATTACAGGGCGGCCCAGAAAGGGAAGAGAGGGCTTTCCTGCTTTGTTGAAAGTTGCCACACAGCTAAGCATGCAGAGGCAAGTCAGCCACGACGGGAACATGACACAGGACAGCGTGGGGTGACAACGAGGCCCGGACAGCAGCAGCAGACACAACAGCATTCAGCATGCAGCAGGGAGCCATGGGGCAAAAAGACGCAGTGCCTACAGCGCCTGGCAGAGCCCCCAGGATGCAGCTGCTCCCTCGAGACTCCATCAAGGCTGTGCCTTTCCCCACGCCTGCCCAGGAAGGCTGGTCCCAGCCAGACAGTCCTTTACCTCTCCACCCCATCCTCGCCTCTGCCTCTCTCTGTTTCGACACTGTCTCTGTGTATGGGGGGCGGGGGGGGGTGTGTGTGTGTGTGTGTTCATCCATTTATATAATTTATTTCATAAATCAATTTAGCATCTTACCCAAGGAAGAAAGGTGTAACCATTAGGAATCACTTTGCCTACCTGTAACAGACACCTGACCAGCTGTGGCTTAGCACACCAGGACCGTTCCCATTTACCTCACACAGCCTGGTGGTAGCAGGTGCAAGGTTGATCCCGGGTCGCTGAGGATCCAGGCTCCCCACTCTTGCAGCACTGTCTGCATTCTTTAGTGCACTTGCTCTTTCTCCTTCATGCTACTCCTCTAGGTGTCACATCCCCCAGGGAAGCATCAAGCAAAGAAAACCTGACTATAGGGACTTAGAAAAGCTGGGCCTGTTTTCCTCATCACAGGAAGTCCAGAGGTAAGCAGACGTCCATGGGATTTCAACCACTCAGCAGCGCTGGCGCTTCCTGTGCCTCCACACCACAATCTTTGGTGAATGGGCCTCTGGCATCACTTGCCAGTTCTTGGTGACAAGATGGCTGCCACAGCCCCAGACGTCACACCTGCCTTCAAGGTAGGAGAGGGAAAACGGGCAAAGCCAGCTCCAGATACGTATGTCTCCTTTCATCAGAAAAGCAAAAGGTACATTAGTGGTGAGACTCTTCTCTCTCTCTCTGCAGCCTAAGCCTCTGCCTTGTGAGCCAAATCCACACACCCAGCTGCCTCCCGGGCATCTCTCAGAACACCATACATACGTGAAAAGACCAGGAGACCTGGGTTTAAGACTGAGCCATGCCACTGGCTGAGACCTAGGAAAAGACACTTCATCCCTCGGAATCTAGGTTTCTATCTAACTTTGGGAATAGTGCTCCCTGAAGACCCCCCATAGAGTTACTGTGAGGATGAAATCAGACAATGCAGGTAAAGGTGCTTTGAAATTGCAAAGCATGGCAACATTTCCTCGTGTGTTCCAAGAATAACAGAAACAAAAAAAAATGCGCACTGCCAGGCGCGGTGGCTCATGCCTGTAATCCCAGCACTTTGGGAGGCCGAGGCGGGCAGATCACGTGAGGTCAGGAGTTTGAGACCAGCCCAGCCAACATGGGGAAACCCCGTCTCTACTAAATATACAACAATTAGCCAGGCACAGTGGCAAGTG
>NW_012102587.1:3501830-3515220 GCF_000951045.1 Mandrillus leucophaeus
TTCTCAGCACCAACCTATTCTGGGCCCGAGCACAGCATGCCATGTGCGGTGTTGCCACCTCGCTCAACCTGAGTATATTTTGAAGGTTGGCTTGGTTTGATTTCTCCGCCAAATGTATCTCAGGATTGATATTCCACCAAAAACCATTTGGAAATCTCAGCACCCTTCGACATGATCATGACGGCATTCTCTCACCAGTCCCAGCTTTAAAAACCTGCTGGGTTCAACTAAGAGTCATGTGGCCGGGCTCCAGCCTGGGAGGAGTCCCCAGTCTTCCCACGTTCCCATCTTTGTTTAGGCACTGCCGTCCGCACCATCTCTTGTCTCTTGCCTCAAGCCCTGAATTCACTCAACAAAAAGCCCACCTCATCCCCCAAACCTGCTGCCCCCCTGCCAACCTCTCACCAAAACAATTGTCACGACCTCTGACATGGTATTACTGCCACCATTCTCCCCTCTTGCCTTGCCCCAGCCACCTGCAGGTCCCCGTAAGGGAGGCACCCGTGACCTGGTGAACTGTGGCAGCATCATCTGAAGGGAGGCAGGAGGCAGAGCCTTGTGCAGCTGGGTATACCAGAGTACACCAGGGAGGAGCCCAGCATGCCCTTGTTGACCCCAGGTCCCCCTCCTTCCCCTGTCCACCACGGACTGACCCAGCCCATATGCCCTGCCTCAGGGATGCTGGGAGTCTATATGACGCCTCTGCACCAAATCAAAACGTTCCCCTTCTCAGACACTTCATTTCCATTCATTTTTAAACTCTCACCATTTTCTGATTTTTATTACAATGAGACACTTCCATTTCTATTTCCCAGAATGGTCATACTAGACCAATGCAACCTATGGTTTCTATGATATAAACAATGCTCTCTTAAATGTATGCTTGGGCAGTGCACAGCCTGCACAACTGTACAAAGAGGCCCTGCCCAGCCTTCTGCCTACTGCTAGAGTCACCCAGAAGCCTGTCCCCTTCCCTCCGATTCTAGTCATTGACAAGGCAACCACACACACACAAAGAAATATGAGCAGACTGCCTGCCTGAGTCCAGAACCACCTGTCACTTGGATATTTTCCTTGCCAAGCTGAACCAGCCTCAGAGCATCCAAGGATGCCTTGGGAAGGCAACCTTGCTTCCCCAGAGAGTAGACGCTAATGGATACCTAATTCAATGGCTCTCACATTATAAAGTGGTGGCTAATAAAAAGCATTTATAGAACATTCAGTGGAGAACTTTACATCCGCACTCCACCCATAAAAGCTTGATTGTCTCCAGAGGTTACACATTCACGTGGGTCAGAGAGGCTGGCCGGAGCCTGCTCCAAACTCATACCCTGAGCATCCAACCACAGTCAAATATCGTTCCACTCACAGTGGCCTGAGTAATTTCTCCCTCTCACTGCCCTCGGGTTTGAGCTGTGTGCTGTGCCCTGGCTGCCCTCAAGCCCGGGCCCTGTGTTCTGCAGTTTGTCTCCAGCTGGTGTGCAGAGGGCACACCTTCCTGCTCAAGGTCAGGGTCGTCTATGCTGCCTTTGCTTGGACCAGCCCTGTGCTAAGCATCCAGCATGGCTTAGCTCATGAACCAGCTTGATCTTGTGTGGTGAGTCCTGTTAACATCCCCATTTTCTGGAAGAGAAAACTGAGACTCAACAGAGGTGAAGCAACCTGCTCAAAGTCCCACAGAGTCTGGCCCCTACGCACTGCAATCGATCTAAGGCAATCACGTAGGTTAGCTGGTAGGACTTGCGTCTAACGTTTTAGGTGATTTGCCCCAGGCTCTGTCTCCTCCAAGATGGTCCCAGCTCCACCATCCTGCTGGGTCCCGCAAAGAGAAGTGAGGATCCCAGAGCCCACCTGACCATTTTTCTAAGAATCTGACTGAAGCATTCCAGCTGGAGAGCTGTGTTTAATTATCCATTCTGGGACCAGCTAGAGGCAGAGATGACCTTCGGCCGCATGCCCTCCAGACAGCCCTGGCAGCCTTGGACCACCCAAGGAATGAGTGGGGTGCCACACACCCGCATGACAGGCTGCAGAACCCACCCACAGTGGGTGGGCCCACTATCCACCTCCACCACCCGTCTTCCTTCCTGCCCTGGACATTCAAGGTGAAAGCCAGCCATCTTGTCCAGCTCCCAGAAATGGGCCAGCATTAAGTGGGAGGGAGGGAGGCAACAGGGTGAAAGGATGAAATTAGGAAACTGAGTCTCAAAGGGTTACGTTTATCTGCCCAAAGTCTCAGAATTCCTTAGAAGCCTGGTTGTGACTAAAAGTCCTGCAGACTACTCCCCAGCCCATCCCTTCCTCGGCACCTCCAATTCCTGTGGGAGCCCCAAGTCCCCTGCAGAATAAAGCCTCCTGCCCCATGCCCTTCTACACACAGCAGCCTAGCACTAAAGCAAACTGCTTGGAGCTGCCATGCACCAGCTGTAACTTTACCTCCTGTTCTTCTATACCAAGGACCCTGCCTACTTTGCTTCTGTGCTCTCACATTTCTTCCTCCGGAAATCCTTCCCCAAACCCTGAGGTCGCAAAAACTACCCCCTCCTCTGTGCTCCTGGTACCAAGTGCATTCTCTGCCCGGTCTAGCACATACTCTAGCACATTCCTAGACATCTGCTCGGCTCTGGCTCCCTCAGCGGGTCAGGTTCCGGGAGGGCAGGGGCTAGGGTGTTCAGTATCGCGAGTTCCTGGCGCCCGGCATACCAGCTGGCACCCAGACACTGAGTGAAAACAGCAACACCCTTTGGACTTGGGTGTGGAAAGCCTCAGCGCACCTGGCCGGGAAGATGGCTGAAAGGGACAGAAGGAAGGGTGGAGGCACCAGCAGCTGCCCCCCTTCCCGTCCCTCTGTTTCTCCTAACCCCATTCACCACCTTCCTTCAACCTTCCCCCACCCCACAGAGCTGTTTCTAAGGGACACCTCTCGGATGAGTTCCAGCTCTGTTCCCAGGGCAGTGCTCCATCCACGGGAGCTGCAGCATCGGCAGGGGCTGCTTTTGCACAGCCAAGCCCCCGCGGGGGGCCCTGCGCACTGTCCCCAGGAGGGCCCCTGGGCCAAGAGGAAGGGGCTGGCTGGGGTTGTGATGGCTCCACAACGCGGTTATGCCCGGGGCTCAGGGTCAGGCCAGGGGGCCCGGACAAGGGAGGAAGCAGTGACCCTGTTCACCTACCGGAGGGAGAAGGCAGCCTTGGGCCACTTCAGGAACCAAGCCAGGAGGATGGGGAAGTTCCAGTGAGGCTGTTCGCTCAACAGGAGAAAGAATGTTCTAGAAATAGAAGGTTCTCACTAGGGGGAACACTCCTCTAGAGACATCAGTTCTGTGAGAGCAGGGACTGCAGTGTCGGTCTAGACTCTATCCTCCGCGGTTAGAACAGTGAGCAGCGCACGGTGAATACTCGTGACATGTGTGCGCGGGTGGATGGTGGAACCGAGACGATGAGCTGGTGTGGAAGGACTCCGGCGGGACCCGGGTGGATGCTAAGGCAGGAGGGGCTGAGGCAGTGCCTTCCAGGCAGCGTCTCCAGTTCAGGCCGCCAGGACCCCTCACGCGCCCAGGGAGGCCCGAAAAACACCCCGGGAGCGGCCCCTTCTCCTCTGCTTCCGCCAGGTCTGGGCTGTCTAGCCCAGTGCCTGTCCGAGAAGCGCCTCCCAGTGTCTGATGCTTTTTCATTCCAGATCACATCCGGCTGAGCTAATCGGGTCTCAGGGCTTGATTTTGAGATCATTCTGAGTCTATTTTGTGGCAATGCACATTGTAGCTCCAACAGGTTTCTTGGGCAAGCCTGATGGTGCTAAAACAGTGTAAGGAATGGGGGCGTGTAAAGTTGGCTGATTGTTATACAATCGTGGCACCCTTCCTGGCACCTGGTGACCCTCATTACCTGCTGCCTGATGACCCACCAGGGCAGTGAAAACACATATTACTGTCTACACGCTGTTGTCATGAGTGGTGGGGTGCCCAGAACCACCCCCCGCCCAGAGCCTATTGCTATGGTCTGAATGTCTGTGTCCCCCGGAAATTCATTTGTTGAGACCTAACTCCTACTGTAATGGTGTTAAGACGGTGTCACCTTTGGGAGGTGATCTGGTCATGAAGGCAGAGCCCTTGTGAGTGGGATTAGTGTCTTTATAGAAGAGACTGAGAGAGCTGCCTTCCCCTTTCTGCTATGTGAGAACACAGAAGGTGTCCTGTGTGAACCATGAGGAGAACCCTCCCCAGTCACCAAGTCGGCCGGTGCCTTGATCTTGGACTTCTTAGCCTCCAGAAGTGTGATAAATACTTTTCTGTTGTTTCCAATTTACCCAGTCTATGATATTTTGTGATAGACGTCCAAACAGACTTAAGATCCCTGTGTATTACATGAGGGACAAAACCAAGAGGACTATGCAGACAGCAGATCTCTCAGGGGCGCTGGGACCCCATCCGGTTCAACCCACAAAAAGCAATGCAGAGCCCGGATTTGGGAAGACAGAGGCTCCCAGAGCACACGCTGGCCCCTACACACTCGCTGTATAACCCTGGTCAGGTTTCTTTGTGTTTTCCAAACCTCAAGTTACTCATCGGTTAATGCAGATAATCCTTAACTGCTGCACGGGATGGTGGTGAGAATGTAACAGGTTAGATGTCTCTCGTGGAGTGGATGCTCAGGAGTGGTAGTTATTATTCCAAGCGAGGTGTTGGGCCTGCGTCAGACCCATCTGCTCAAGGTCACAGGGCTGTCTCCTATTCAGGTGCAGGCCAGAGTCTCAGAGCCTAGGAATCTGGCCCTGGAACTCAGCCTCAGTCCCCCACCTTTCCTCAAGCAGTGACAATTTGACAACTCCTCCAATGTTGCCCCTTCTCCTGCCCCTCCTCGCCCCTCTGCTTCTAGAAGTTCAGGGAGGTTGCCTGGACCCATGTTGCTCAGGGCATGCTGGGAGCCCCTCATCACAGCCTCTGCCACAGCAGGTAAAGGCCTTGATGAGATTTGATTTCTTATTAGGCAAGCCCAATGGGGTGAAGAGAAATTCCAGGTCTTTCCACAGCCCCGTTAGAAGCATTCGCTTCATCAAGTCAACCAAGATTAGTAATTTACATTTTTTTTTAAATCCACGCAGGACAGGCATTGTGTAAATCAGTGCCTTGTCCAATTAAAAAAACACTTCACGGCCATCGTTTCCAGCAGGGCTCTTATGAGGCGTAGCAGAGCCTGGCTCTGTGTGAGAGCAGAGGTGATGGAGCTGACATTTCAATTAGCTTCATCTTACTTGGGGAATTGATACCTTTCTCTGGCATAATTACATCCTGAGCTCATCCTCAAGTCCTCCTGCCCTTGAAAGTCACTCTCCAGCCTCACCTCCTCCTCCAGGAAGCCTTCCCTGGTCCCCACCCCTGGGCCCCCTCTCTCTTCTAGCTTCCTAACTTCAGCATGCCCTGGTACACCACTCTTTCGGCCCCTGCTTGAAGGTGCTGTCGTGGCCTCCAAGACAAGCCAGCTCTAAATCCACACATTCGTATGAGGCCGTGGATGTGAGCAGCCAGGGCTCCTACCTTCACAGGGTACACAGAGAAAAGTCACGAACAGCAGCTGAGGCCTGCAAAGCCCCCAGTTCCTAATGGAGATCCTACATCATGCAACCCCCAGTTCAGCACATGCAGACCCGGTGAGGCCACCACAGAGAGGCATGAGGAGGACGATCAGAGATGAGAAGTGACTTTGCCCCCAAAAGTCACCAGGCACAGACTCAGGTCCTGGAGTTGGAATGCCTGTGTCCAATGCCACCCCTGCCTCTTGCTGTCTGTGAGACCTTGGACAAGTCACTTCCCCTTTTTAAGACCCAGTTTCCCATCCTATATGATAAAGGATAAAATAGCTCCTACCTCATGGGAAAGGTATGAGGGTCTGACGGGCTCAGCTATGGATAGTGTAGAACAGTGCCAGGCACCACCACGGTGCCATTCTACAGTGGCTTCCCTATTGGGTTCTGGGGTTCTGACCACAGGCTTGTGTCTTTGACCATGGCCTCCCCGCTAGGAATCCTCTGGGATCCCCAGGTCTGGAGCCCCTCTCCCTCCCCCGACAGACAGCCCCATTCATAAACTTGCCTCTCCCACCGTCTCCACCTGATGCCGTGCCTGGGATGTTCACAGGCACTGGCCTACCAGGATGACCCCTGCCTCTGGAATAACCCCTTGGGCTCTGGCAATAGTCTCATTATCAACCACAGTAAGTAGGATAAGAAAACCAAGGCTCTGAGAAGAAAAACGACATGCCCGGTTCCTCGCAGCTGGCAAAGGCAGAGCCAGGATTCAATACCAAGTCTCTTTAACCCTAAAGTCCAGGTTCTTCCTGCTAAGTGGCCATGCCCTGGCCCCACCAGGAAAGAGTCAGTAGCACCCGTCAGGCTCACTCAAGCTGGATCTCCTGACAGCTTCTTCTCACTCCTGTCAGCCCTATCCACTCCCTGGGCACTGAGAGGAATGCAAGTTTGTTTGTTTTCTCTGTCTTTCTTCATCACCATTTTCATCACTACTATCCCCTGCCTGCTTCTTCTAGCAAACTCTTATTCATCCTTCAAAACCCCAAAAGAAATGTGACCTCCACTTAGAAAGTGTTACAGATGCTGCTACTCTTTAGGCCAGTTTACATATCCCTCCACTATCTTCCTAATCCTTTTCTCTGTTTAGACTTTGTTTGTAATCGATATCTGTTCCTCTGCGCAGGATTCTCAGCACCTCAAGGGCTGAGTCTCACACATAAAATCACCAAAACAGAGCTTTTCCGTGCCCCACCCCATCCTCATGTTTGAGGGGCCAGTCATAGATAAATTGATCCCAAATACACCTGGAAAAAAACACACGGACTGAAGGGCCTCTGTGACTTCAAGCTGCAAACAAACTCAGATTCTGAGAATGAACAATTTCTTGGATTAGCTGACATCATGGATCAGAAGTATGTGAAACCCTGAAAAAGATTTTCTTTTTTTTTTTTTTTTTTTTTGAGACGGAGTCTCGCTCTGTCGCCCAGGCTGGAGTGCAGTGGGGCAATCTCGGCTCACTGCAAGCTCCGCCCCCCAGATTCACACCCTTCTCCTGCCTCAGCCTCCCAAGTTCCCAAGTAGCTGGGACTACAGGCGCCCGTCACCTCACCCGGCCAATTTTTTTGTATTTTTAGTAGAGACGGGGTTTCACCATGTTAACCAAGATGGTCTTGATCTCCTGACCTCGTGATCTGCCCGCCTCAGCCTCCCAAACTGCTGGGATTATAGGCGTGAGCCACCGCACACGGCCCTGAAAAATATTTTCGACTCTGGCTTCAAAGGTTTTTCCATCAGCCTCCCAGCTACACTGCCCAGTTCATCCTCCCCTCTCCACCAGTGCCCAGGCTCTTCTCAGATAAAGGCCTTAGAGTCATATTTGTTCCCCATCAGCACTCCCCTGTCTGAAGCCCCAGATACAAGAATCCCAGGCCCTTTTGACAACTCAAGTATTTTGCTGTATTTTTCCTTGAAATAAAAGGAAGGTAATGATATGCACAGCAACATTAATGCAACATTAAGATAAAAAATACATTATTCATAAGCATGAAAATAATGTTAAGGTGCTGCTAGTGTTTTAATCACTGGCAGTAATACTCGGTTTTGCAAGAGTAGACTTTCTGTGCAGTCACTTAAAACATCACATTACTCAGAAATGAAATGATCTCAGCTGCAGCCAATGCAGGCTGCTCGTTCGCAGGTGAAAGGAAGTCCCTCGTCTCTGGACCCAAAAGCCAGAGAGACGTTTCCCCCATCTGCAGCTGATGGGGGTGAGTCCAACAGTAAATGTCTTCTGCCTTGGTTGCACATCAGCATCTCCCGAGTTTTCTTTAAAATACCAATGCTTAAACCCCACCCGCAGATATTCTGTTGTAATTGGCATCACTGCTACCCACTCCCCTCTGCCACTGTGCCCCCTGCCATCCATCGTCCCCTGCCCATCCCTCAATGCCCATCTCATCTCCCCCTCTTCCTCCCCTTCCACATCCCCACCATCCTTCTGCTGCCGTTAGCTGTGATGGAGGAGATACGGGGACTAGACAGAGACGATGACAGGGTTGGAAGAAGCAACGACCTCCCGGCAGCATGGAGGGCAGCATGGGGATGCTGAGAGCATGGAAAGGCCCCAGCAATGAGATCTGGTACTTGGATCCACACAGAGACAAAGACAGATGCTGTCAGCAGTCACTCCAGGTCCAGGGGAGAAAACCAGCACATAAACCTACAATGACCAGTTGTGTGACCACTGCCCTCAGGAAGGGACCCAGGGGCTGGGGGAGCACAAGGAGCCCCACAGCCCAGCCTGTGGGGTCAGCCAGGGATTCCCAGAGAACTGGGAGTCGCAGGATTGTACCAGCTGCCTGGATTTAGCTAACAATTAGCTATTTACCATTGTTATGGGTCGTAATGTACATGTGTCCCCCCAAAATTCTTTGGTGGAAGAATGGAACTGTTTTGGGAGACAGGGTCTCTAACGAGGTAACAGGGTAAAGTGAGTTCATGAGCGGGGGTTCTGATCCAATATGGCTGCTGTCCTTACAAGAAGAGGAGATGAGAGACAGCCATGGGAGAACCCAGGGAGAAGACGGCCACCTACTGGCCAAGGAGGGTGGCCTCAGGAGAAATCACCCTGCCAATGCCTTCATCTCAGGCCTCCAGCCTCCAGAACTGTGAGCAAATACATTTCCGTAGGTTAAGCCACCCAGTCAGTGGTAAACCATACATCCTCTCTCTCCAAAGCTGCTGAGTCCGGTTGGATGGTGAGGACACCAAGGCTTGGGAACACGGAGTAACCTGCCAAGGGTCCAGGGTGCTGGCAGCCAAGCTCTCAACGGTGCCTACAGGAGTGAGGTAGGCAGATGAGGTGAGAGGGTTCTGAGGGTCACTGGTCCCTAGACAGGGGGTGCCCACTCACCTCAACTCAACCCACACCATGACTGTCTCCAAAACAGTCAGGTCCTTCCCTTCCTTCCTATGTCCTCAGGACCTGTGAGAGGTGTGAGACAGCCTCACGGGCTTAGCCTCCAGGGATGGGTAGACGGCAGGCACCCTGGGCACCAGTGGACTCAGACCTTCCTGGGAGCAGTGACAGAAAGCGTCCCATCTTCCTGGAGGGTCTGGGCCCAGCAGCTCTTGCAGGAAGGAGCAGGCATGTCACCAGGAAGCAGGATCTGTGCACTCGGACAGGCTGGAGAGAGACCTCTGCACCCTCACCCCAGTCCCTCTTAGAATGGCAGCCCAGGCCCCTGTAAGTCCCCTCACATTCCCGCGAGGGTCACTGTGAGAGCTACAGGGACAGAACCTGCCCTTTGCAAGGTCCGAAAGCTTATTTATGGCTGGATATTTTGAGACATTCATGTATGGATTTTTCTCCTCCCTACATTTTCCCCTTTCCCTCCCCATGCCCAGGCAAGTGACTGATTCAGTCCTTCAGTGCCTCAGGCAAGGTGCACCACAGGACAGAAAACAGAAAAAGCAGCAACTCTTCCTGGATCTTCTGTCCCAAAAGTGTCAGCTCTGAGGATAATGGTTCTCAAACTCAGCTGGCTGGGCCCTCCCACCCCCTGCCCCCAAGACTCTGATTCCTAGGTTTGAGGTGCGACCTGAGAACTTACATTTCTAATAGGTTCCCAAGTGATGCTGATGCTGCCAGTCAAGGGCCCCACTTTGAGAACCCCTGCCCTACACGGTGCTGAATATCAGAGGCCCCTGAGGAGCTTTCCAAAACTCCTATCCCTGGCCTTCCCAGAGATTCCAATCTAACTGGCCTGGGATGGGCACGGGCACTGGAAAGTTCTCGCAGCTCCCAGTGATTCTAGCATGGAGGCAGGCTCTCAGGCAGAGGTTTTCACCACCTAGTCCCTGGCCTCTGACTGCCTCAGATACACTCACACAGGCTGGCTCCCCCATACCCCACCCCAAGGCTCGCACCACACCAATTTCTGCCCTATGTTCACCGCCCAGAATGCTCTGCACATGAGTTCCCCTTCCTCGATGCAGGCCCCACTCAAGTGCTCATGTTTCTGAGATGCACTCCCAAGCCCTCTCCACCCCAGCCCACTTCCCGCAGCTCCCTGTTCATTCATGCTCTTCCCATCCATTCCGGGACCACTCACACCTGTGGTCCCAGCCTGCAGGTCGAGGGCTGGTCCTCATATTTGTTTCTGTGTTCCTGGCACCTCAGCCACAGTGGGTGCTCACTGCCATCTGAATGACCCCTGACGTAGTCATCCTCCCACGCTGACCAACTGGAGAGCCATGTCTAGTCTCAGCACATGTTGAGAAAGGCAGCACGTGGCTTGCCGAAGAAACACGAGTGGGAGATGGGAGAGCCATCTTCAGATACCCAAAGGGCTGCAGGAAGGAAGAGATAAGCGACTTCCTCGGCGTTGCTCTGGGGGCCTGTCACTGAAGCTCCAGGTGGAGGTCATGAACAGGCAGAGTCAAGGTCACGGCAGGAAGGAGCAAGTTGTTCCCGCGGTGCTTAGAGTTCCCAGGAGAAGGCCTTGGGCAGAGCGCTGCTTCCAGCAGAAATGCTGCAAAAGAAATCCCAAGCAACCAGGCTGGGAGCAGCCTTAGGCCCTTGCAGTCCAGAGAATCTGCTGGTCCATGGCAACAGTGCTCCCCAGCAGCATCTAGGAGTAGGCACAGAGGTGGCAGACGGGGATCAGCACGAGAGCCCCTGGAGCTCATGCATCTAGTCTACCCAGAGCCAACTTCGTGGACTTGCCTGTAGAAGACTCCACCCGTGGTTGAAAGCTCTGCTGTTGCATTCAATGTTTAATTTTTGAACGTAGCCTCCATATTTTCATTTTGACCTGGGGCCTCCAAATTCTATAGCAGGTCCTGAGTGTCTCCCCATTGCTTCTGTAAGCAGAATGACCTTGAGCCGTTAGATGACCTCTGGAGACAGCTGCAGGCCAGAATACCTCTCAGAGCCATCTCCAGACATAAATGAAGGAATAGATGTGAACGCTCTTTGGAAAGGTCAGTCATCGTTTCAAGAGATGCTCAAATATTTGCTGTTGACAAATGTGTTTATGATAATGGGTTGAAAAACTTCGCAATACTAATCCTAATAATAGCTGCCATTTATTCAGCATCTTGTCTCTTCTAGGTTCCCTATGTTTTTATTTACTCTTCACAACAACTGAATGAGAGACCAATGATTATTCCCAGTATACAGATGAGGAAAGTGAAGCTGAGAAGCTAAGCGATTTGCCCAAAGTACCACAGCTGGCCAGTGGCAGAGTCAGGAGTGAAACCCAATTCTGCTCGATCCCAAGTGCAGGCATTTTGATGGGTTGATTCTTTTCTTGAGTCTGATTCTATCTGGGAGGTTTCACCTCCAAGAAGTTTCCCTGGACCAAAGAAATCCAGGGAAAGTGAAGACTAATGTTGGGCTGAAGGCGAGTTCCAACCCAGGCCAGGCCCCCCGTGGATTCCCTATGAGGGTCCCGCTAATAATACTGAAAGCCAGCTCTAATGGCTGACCCCATTGGCAGGACCTCCCTTCCTCACTCAGGCCCTTAAAGATTCTAATAGATTTCCCACAGCTGCAGGCAGAGCAAACCTCTGCTCGTTTGAGCTAATGTAGAAGTCGCTGAAAAGATTCTTACTGGGAATTCTCTATTTCTTTTCCTTATTTTCCCTTTCAACACAAAAGGAAGAAAATATATGACCTAAAACTGCCAGACACCTTTAAAAAGAAGGAACCCCTGGGAGAAACCCATTAGCAATCCTCACAGCCTATTTATTATGAAAATACCAAAATGGTTAAGTAGCTAGAAAATACTTTGAATAAAAAGTTTGAGATCACAGCTCCCTCTGCATTTGCCCCCAAACATGAACAGTAGTTTTAGAACACGAGAAAATAGGGCCCCCAGATCACTTTGAGGAGGTGAGAGTCTCTTGCAGAGACGTGCTTTAAAATCACAATTTGTAGCACCCCCAAAAGCATCCTTTGGAAACTGCAAGTTGTCCACATTGGAGCTGCAAACACACCCATCCTTCCACTTGTGGAGAACACGGCAAAGGAAATTTAAGGTGAGATGTGGCTGCTTCAATCCATTTGTAAATGCACACACGGACTCTAGAGTTTGACTGGACCTACCAGTTACTAATCCTGTGCTTGGCTGAGCTGACTGGTCCATCAACCAGCTATGAGGACCAAAACAAAATGCTTTTAGGAAAAGGATTCTTAAGAATTCACGTAAGTAAGTCATAGCGATGGACACAGAGTCAAAAACCTACCTCTGGAATTTTCCATCTATGCATTTGTTCAGTACAGTTATTAAATCATTGTTCTTTGCACAAAAACATGCCCAACACATAGTCCCAGGCATTTTCTAAGAATAACTGCATTTAATTTATGTAACATTTAGCAAAGCCCACGTACCCAGTGCTGGGCTACATAGGAAGCCAGCTCCTTCAACCGAACAGCCCACTTTATTCGTATCTGCAATCTTCCTCTTGCTTCATCTGCCCCCAGTCCCACTGTAACCAGGGGGATACACCTCCTGGTTACAGTGAGAGCCGACTTAGAGATTCTATGAGACCTTACCCTTGCTGGTCACAGGTGATTGATGGGGCAGTGGTTGGAAAACTGACCCAAGCTAAGCCAATGAGAATCCTTCTCCTGCCATGGTATGGCCTGGGAAGCAGAGAAAGTTGGTCTACAGAGCAGACAGAGGAGAGATGAACAGTCTTTAGAAAAAATTCTCCTTCATTGCTTAAGCCAACTCAAGTGGATTTCAGTTACTAGCCACCAAAATGGAGCTTAGTCTCTACTTGATGATGCAAAAACTTTAGGATAAATTGATCCCAAAATTCCGTATTTGTTTATTCCTAAGGGTGTAATTATCAGGTACAATAGAAAGAGGAAATGACAGTGTGTGTCTTTTAAACTGAGTTTGGTTAATGGCACTAAAACATTAAATAGATGCAGTCATCACTTGGTATCTGTGGGGGATTAGCTCCAGGACACCCTCTCCCTCTCAGATACCAAAATCTGAAGATGCTTGAGTCTCGGATATAAAATGATGTAGTAGTTGCTTATAACCTACACACATCCTCCCATATACTTTAAATCATCTCTAGATTACGTATAACATATACAATGTAAATGCTATAGAAATAGTTGTTATACTATATTGTTCTTTATTTACATTACTTTTTGTCTTTTTTTTTTTTTTTTTTTTTGAGACACAATCTTGCTCTGTCTCCCAGGCTGGAGTGCAGTGGTGCGATCTCGGCTCACTGCAAGCTCTGCCTCCCGGGTTCAAGCCCTTCCCCTGCCTCAGCCTCCCGAGTAGCTGGGACTACAGGCACCCGCCACCATGCCCGGCTAATTCTTTGTATTTTAGTAGAGAC
>NW_012102587.1:3515906-3522940 GCF_000951045.1 Mandrillus leucophaeus
GCCAGCTGGAGCTTCCTGAAGGCAGTGCCTGGCAGAAGCCAGATGGGCCTCGCTCAGCCTCTCGCTATGCTCTCTTCTACTCCTCCCTGCATCTCTCCCTGGTCCTCGCCCCCCCTCCACCCCCGCGCAACCCCAGGAGGTTCCATCACCTTCGTGTCCAGCTCAGGCCCACAGCAGTTCCCTTTTGCTGCCACCAAACCCAGGCACCCATCCGCCACACCCCTGTCATTCGAGCCCACTGAGTCAGGCTAAAGGCTTCTCCTCTGCCTCTGGAGATTGTCCTGTAAGTTCAGAGACTGTCTCCTTCACCTCTGATGCTTCCCCCACCTCTGCCTGGGTCCCAGAACTCTGCTTTCCTAGCCGTCGCTTGCTTGCTTTCCAACTCTAGCTTTCTAGTGTCCCAGTTCGGAGTCCCACTGACATGCAGACGTCCCGCAGGCCAGAAGTCATTCCCTAGTAAGCAAGTTTTACCTACTTAGCATTAAATATTGGTAGCAACGCAGCTTCCTATGGGTGAGTTGACACTGAAGTAATAACGGGTCATTCATGTCTAAATGTGAAGAAGGACCTGAGGATTAGTAGGAAAGCTTGTACGTTTATAAAGCCCAGCACCATAATGGCCAGAAAGGGGATGAGAGAGGAACAAGGAAGTATGTGCTCCTTTCCCAGAGCCTGGCCTCTGACAGTGACACTTACTAAGACCCAGGGAGAAGAGAAGCAGGGACAGAGAAGGATAGGTGAGCAGGAAAAGACTGAATCCCAAAGTGGAGGGCATAGACTATCTCCAGCCTCTTTTCAACATCATCAGCACCACCCCGCAGGGTCCCCCTAACAACCTATGTTTCCGTTGCTCCCTGACCTGTCTGCCTGTAGCCATCACTACTCCACCGGCCCGGACACCCATCTGAAAGAACATGGGCCCAGGAGCCCGAACAGACAGGGCCTGAGGTCTCAGCGGAAAAGCAAGGATGACAAATACAGAGTCTGCAGAGCTTCTCCTGGAGAAAGGAGTCCCCCAGGTCTCAGACTCCCAAAGGGTGACTCAGGAGCAGGCTCACGACTAAGCCAGGTTGGGGTCACTGGGACGGCCCGGGCCAGGTACTGCTTCAGCTCTGGCATGGCCCATTTTTTATTCTGAGAGGGTCTCCTTTTTTTTTTTTTTTTTGAGACAGAGTTTCCCTCTTGTTGTCCAGGCTGGAGTGCAATGGCGCCACCTCAGCTCACCGCAACCTCCGCCTCTCAGGTTCAAGCCTGAGCCTCCTGAGTAGCTGGGATGACAGGCACCCACCACCATGCCTGGCTAATTTTTTGTATTTTTAGTAAAGACGAGGTTTCACCACGTTGGCCAGGCTGGTCTCAAACTCCTGACCTCAGGCAATCCACGCGCCTCGGCCTCCCAAAGTGCTGGGATTACAGGCATGAGCCACCACACCCAGCCTATTCAGGGAGGGTTTCTATGTAGAAATATTGAAATCAACTGAAGCAAAGCAAAGGAGATTGTCTCATCCAAATAATGGAGGCTCAGGCCTCTGAGGAACCTGTGCCCTGAGGAACTGAGAAGCTCAGGAGCAACTGCCAGACTGAAACTGCAGGGTTGTTGGGGTCTGCTCATCCCCAAATAGTTCTAGGGAGGCCGAACAGGGAGGGAGGAAGGGGCTGTCTCAGGAGTGGAGCTTGTGTGAGGCTCTGTCCTCCTAGCAGAAACAGAGCAGGAGAGAATTTGGGAATATAGAAGGAAGCCACAGTATGTCGAATAAACCAAAAGCAACTACTAATCATAACAATAGGCCAAGCGAGGGCTAAGAATTAAGGAGAAAATGCCAATGACATTTCTCAACACCTCCTGTGTGCCCGGCTTTGGGCCAGATGATTTCTCCATACAGCCTTGTTAATACCACCGGCGCCCTGCAGGGTAGAAGTTACGACTCCTACTTCACAGGTGAGAAGACTGCTCAGGACTGCGTGCTGGAGCATGCTGGCTGCTGCTGGTGTGGCCTCTCTCTGGGCACCTTCGCTCCTTCCAGCTCAGTCTCCTTGCTCTTGAGGTCCGTGGCCCCGTGTTCTGGTTGGCTGCTCTCCCAGAGAAACCCCTCTCATGACAATCGGTCCCAATGCCTGCCCTTCCTCCTTCCACATTGTTCAGGCATCAGCATAGTCTTGGAACCACTCCCTCCTCAAAAGTGGCTCCCACTCACCAGTCACAGCAGCCAGATTCCGGGTGTCGCCCTGGGCCCCATTCATGGCTGGCTGCCACCCACCACCAAGTCCCATCAGCTCAAATCCACCCACTTCTCTGCATCCCTATAGCCAGGGCGCAGGCCACAATCCCCGGCACCCGGACGGCTGCAAGTGACCCCCGCATTGACTTCCCCACTCCTCAGCAAGAGTGAACCTCCCAAAAACAAGACTGGTGCTGCCGCTTCCCTCTCATGGCTTGAGTGGCTTCTCATGGCTCCCAGGGTAGTCCTTAAGCCCCAGGCTTCCCAGGCCCTGCACCTTCTGGCGGTGGCCCCTTCAGCCTCAGCTCTCACCCTGGCCCTCCCTGAAATCATCCTGCCCTCCTGGGCCTCCAGCTCCTGCACATGTTGATCCCATCCCTGTGCTGAGTGGACAGCTGTGCAGGCCTTCTCTGATTCTCCTAGACTCAGTTACAGCCTTCCTGAGCCCCCATATCTCCCGCCCTCGCCTCTCTGAGCACTTAGCGTGCACACTGCACAGTAATTGCTCCTTTGCTTTTCTATCTGCTGAAAAGCCCCAGGTCGTTGAGGGTAGGGGCCATGTCTCATCGACTGTTGCATCCCAGCTCCACCCCAGTGCCTGTGGGTATCAGGCTCAATGGGCTGAAGAAACAAATGAATGATGGGCGTCCCCAGTGCTGCACCCTTCATGGTGGAAGTGAGGTCTGCGATGTCCTGTGGGTGTCCTCCACCCTGAGGAACAAAGTTGGTTTACTGAGTGGGTACAACGAGGGAGAACACACAGCTTGGGGAACCACGGGGTATTTCTGGTGAGAGCCTGTTTGAAAGGCTAGGTGATTCGGGCTTTGAGCGGGATTGGAAGCTGTTGGGAAGCAGGAGTAGTTCTATAATCAGGGATTTAACTAAATTTTAGCTAAAAGGTGGAAGGAAGTGGGGCTAAATGTCCAATTGATAAAGAAGCAGCTGTCACTCATGTTAGCCAGGATATAGGGATGTTTGATATTTTTGTGACTTGGACAGTGTTCTTGTTTTTGAGTTCAGACGTGATTACAGAGTGTGAAATAAGATATATGTATACACTGATCTCTGTCCCCAGTTCCTGATACAGAGCTCCTAAAATCTTTGGAATTTCCTAAGCAATGGGGGTGCTAGGAGCATCTTTTGTTCTAATATTTTGTCTTTATTCCAGTTCCTGACACAGAGCTCCTAATACCTTAGAATTTCCTGGGTCCTAGGAACATCTTTTGTTCGAATGCAGCAACTCTCCATTGGGGCCCTGTATAAGGTCTGTCCCCAGAAAGACCAAGCCATGATTGGAAGCCCAGCGCTTTCAGCCCCACCCCCCATCTTCCGGGGAGGGGAGAGGGGCTAGAGATTGAGTTAATGATCCATCATGCCTATGTGATGAAGCCTCCATAGACATCCCTGAAAGACAGGGTTCGGAGAGCTTCCAGGCTGGCAGACAACATCTGTCTGCTGGGAGGGCAACACATCTCAGCTCCCCAGGGATGGAAGTCCGTGCTCAGGAGCCTTCCAGACCTCGCCCCGTGTACGCCTTCACCTGGCTGTTCATCTGTATCCTTTTTCGTATCATTGATTTCCTTGGTGAATGGAAGTGTTCCTGAATTCTGTGAGCTGCTGTAACAAATTAATCGAACCTGAGGAGGTATCGTGGGAACCTCCCATGAGTCAAGTCAGACAGAAGTTGGGGTAACCTGCTCTTTGCAATTGGTATGTGAAGCAGAGGCAGTCTTGTGGGACTGAGTCCTTCACCTGTACGGTCTGATGCTATCTCCCAGAAGATGACGTCAGAATGGAGCTCAATTGCAGAACACCCTGCTGGTGTCTGTTGGAGAATTGCTTGGTGTGTGGGGAAACTCCCACACGGCAGGCATCAGCGGTGTGGTGTGCGGTCTTGAGAGGAGAGTAGGAGAAAACTGTCAGTTTAGGGTTTTCTTTTTCCTGTCTCCTGCCGGAGGGGTCTTGTTTTTGGCCTGATTCATCACAGTCACAGAGCGGCCTTGTCGAAAGCTGGCATTCTGCGACACGGTTTATGGTCAATGGGAGAACACCAAGGCCGGCTCCTCTCTTGCTGGGGCTGCTGTTTCCTTTCTCAGTCCTTTGTGAAGCAATCCTGCAGGTCACTGGCCTGGCACGACCACAGGTACAGTGAGAGGGACAGTGCAGGTCTTGGCTTCACATTCTAGTGGCGTTCTCTAACTGAGAGTCCACAGGGGTGGGAAGTGGGGGTGGCACCCAGTCTCCTCTGACCACCTCCACCTGCAGCCTCCATCCAAGCCTTCCCTCTGGCTCTCAGAAGCCGGGGGTCTTCTCCCCGGCAGCTGTGCAGGAAAAGCTGCTCCTCGTGGAACCTCTCACTCTTCCCTCTCCCCATGGCCCTGAGGTTTTCTTGAATCCTTTTGGTTCCCAGCCTTTCTCCCAGCTCTTTTCAGGTATGAGTTCTTTGGTCTCATCGAGTTCCACTCAAGATGGGTCAGTTGGAGAGAGAAGTGAGCAGATTCTGCAGTTGGAGAGGAGGAAAGAGAAAGGAAGCCCCCGAGCCTAAACCTGAGGGGCATATCTCCATCACAGTCACAGCCTTCCCACTGCTGCTTCTGCCCCCCTCTTAGCATACATTTTAGCATCATTTTTCTAAAACGCTCTCCATCTCTCCCTCTACACCTTGAATTTTATTACGAGTCGCACCTGGTAAGTGTCAGGAAGACACATAGAAGGAAGAAAAACTAGAACTACCAAAAAGCAATCAATTTCTTAAAGAGGAATAAACTGTGAATCACAAACATGGAAACCTCCTCATTCTTTTCTCATGCTTGTCTCAATTGTCAGTCCCTTAGAGTCCACGCCTCCACATGGTACCTCGGCACGTTCGTACCGTCTTCGCTATGTGATTTGGGTCCTCCCAGTTACACTGTGAGCCCCCTGTGGAGAGGAGCTGTGCCCCTATCATTCCGATGCTGTCCCTGCACCCCGGCCCCATCTGACTTCTCATCCTCCTCCATTGGTTCAACTCAGTCACAGACACATCTATCTTAAAGGCTCACTGTCTCCATTGAATTTCTCTGCCATGGTCCCACTGACAGGTTCAAAAGGCATGTGAACATCTAAGCCTTTCCTTGTAATCTGCAGCTGGGAAAGGGGCTGCAGGGCACAGCCACTGCTTAATAATGTAGACCTTTCTCCTGACTCCCGCAGAGAGCCCAGGGCCTCAGCCTGCACAGAGCAGGAAACGTCCGCTGAGATTCCCGCCTCCAACCAGTGGTTAAGAGGGTGCTTTGTTGTCCCTGAGCCTCTGAGGACGTCCCCATGGGATGAAATTCTCTTTCGTATGGCCCATTAGAATTAGCTGTTGCTGATTCCAATGGGAAAAACGATGACCTCTGCCTGCAGGTGGAAGCTGGCTCTGAGTGTGTTAGGGGAGGTGAGGATAGGAAAGGGGAATTTTCTGGAAGGTTTTTCCCGCCATGTGTGGGTGAAGACTTCAGCTGCTGACATCTCCCCCATCCCCCACGCCACTTGCTCTCTGAATCCTGTTACGTTCAGTGCAGCATAATCATGAGCCAGATTTCCCCCAAATGTTTACTGCTTCTTAGCTGGTGTGTGGGATGGGGATGGGGCCAGAGGGAGAATGACTGCGGCATCCTCAAGTGGGGGCCTTCCTATGTTAGGGTTGCTTTGTTCACCCCTGCAGTAGCCAGCACCTGTTGGGCCAGCCACACAACCCCTGCAATTTTTATGGCACATTTATCATTGCCAAGGTGCTGCCATAATCACTGTCTCAATACCCTGATGCCAAAGGGAGAGGTGCCGGGATCCCCATTTGAGCCAGGAGGCTGCAGCAGGGCCAACTCTCCTACCAGTTTTGCCTCCTCCTCTGTGCCTCTTCTAAGTGTGAAAATGCAGCAGAAAATATCCAAATCTGGAAATCACGCAAGTTAGGAGAGATCGTGTTTGCATTATAAAATATTTATTTTTTGAAGGATTTCCTCAAATAAGAAATGCTTCTTATGCTTTTTAGATACATGTGTCCGAGATATACTTACTTGTCAAAATAAAAGCCATGAAGGTAGAGAAACTGAAAACTAACTTAATAGATTAAAACAGTAAATATTTTAAAAGGAAAACAGTGATAAACTACAAGAAAACAGAACTAAACATGTGTTAAACATACAAAAGGGAAGAAATTTCTAAGTTTAGAGGAATAGAACTCAGAAGTGAAAAAAATGAGGATACCCTACTGAAAACATATGTAGTGAAAATGAAATATGTATGCTTAATCCATAATATTTAAAACTGATACAAATTGAAAAAAGCACAAAGAATGTGAACAGTTTAGAAAGAGAACTGTAATTAATCTGTAATTAATAAATAAGCATATGGGAAAATACCTCCACAGGGAATCAAATAAATATAAATTAAGACAATAGAAGAAAACATTTTGGTATAAAAATTTAGCATAAAATGCTCATTTTCAATGAAGATGTAATGAGACGGGCAATATAATACATTCTTGGCAGAAGAATGAACTGATCCAACTGTCCCAGGAATCAATTGGAGTTTTACACACACACACACACACACACACACACACACATACACACACACACATAGCTTTAGCTTTGGAAGGTGTTGAATCTTTTATGATTATATGTCGTCAAAGCAAAATTATTCATGACATTTTTTAAAGATGATGAGGAAGACTTTATTCAAGAAAGAACTACTGCAATAGGGCTTGTCAGTTGGGGAGAGAGATTGGGCTCAACTCCAAATAGAACAAGAACCAGCAGGGACTTATAGACAAGAAGCAGGGACAGGGTC
>NW_012102587.1:3523387-3551504 GCF_000951045.1 Mandrillus leucophaeus
TGAAGACAGGCCAGGGCGATCAGATACTGAGGGTGGGAATTTGATGAGGAATTTAATGAGCCATCAAGGTAGGGGAGGGGGTCCAGGGGGGGATTCTCACTAAACTGGTCCAGCAGGATTCTTGCTACTACTAAACTAAGCAGGCCAAGGATCAAACCCAAGGCCAGTCCTAGCTGATAAGGGGCTCAGAGGAGCCTGACACAGGTTTGGTTAAGGAGAGTTTTTTCATACCTCCCAACCTACACACACACACACACGTGTGTATGAACGTATGTGTACATATAACTATAGTATGTATAATACACGTTATATATTATATGCAATATAATATATATTATATAAAATGTACCTTATTATATAGATGTATATGATGTATCATAAACAATTCCTGTCCTTCCAAAGCTAAAGAAAGAAGAAGTTGATCTGGAGAAAAGGCCAAAGACAAGAGACTTTCCTCGACAGCCACTAAACTGACACTCATCTCTTCTACGAAGAACAGCCTCTAGACTTCCCTGCTCCTGAATCTCTTGCTGAGCCTGGAGATGACTGTAGGCAGTTCTTCCCCATGGCCATCATCTTCACCAGCGGTTCTCAAATGTGAGCATGCACCAGAATCCCCTGGAAAGCTGATGAAAACACAGATCTCTGGGCACCACCCACAGAGTTTCTGCTTTGATAGGTCTGTGGTGGGGTCCTCGAATTTGCATTTCTCATGAGTTCCCAGGCATCCGGCTGTTCCCCAGGCCACACCTGGAGAAGCACTGGTCTGCACCACAGGTACCTGGCCCAGTGTCCCACCTGAGTAGCCTCCTCGCTCCTCCCCAGCTGGCAGCACCTCAGCAGGGACACACAAGCAAGATCAGACCCAGGGTCGAGTGTTCGGGAGAAGCTGCCTGGCACCCTCCGGGCACACATGTCTTTGCTTTAAGTGCAGCAAATTCTCCACCCTATGGTGAAGGATCCAGTGACCCTACCTGACTGGATGCCCGATTTTCCATCCTTGAGTTTTCTCCCAGTCTCATTATGAGCAAGTTGCTTCACCAGCATGAGCTTCAGGATCCCCATCTGCAGATGGGCACAGGAATCCCAGCACGACAATGAAATTACAGATGGACCACAGAACCCCTTGTAGAGGGCTTGCCTCACCGTGAACAGCAGCAAAGGCCAATGGTCATCATCAGCATCATCATAGTCAGTGTCCAGCCTCACTTGCAACCTTCATGCAATCCAATCTATCCCATTTGTTTTTCCTCAAATTACATGTCTTTGCTTCTTCTGTGGTGCCAAATCCTTTTATTTCAAGTGGTTTAATTGAGAAAAAACCTTGATTATTTTAAAGTCACACATTGTGAGGTAAAAAAGTAGAATCCTCCCCCACCAACCCTAATCCCACCTATTACAGTCCTGACAGGGGGATGTGCATCCTCAGCAAACTTTATCTACAAATATACAAAGAGGTAAATGTACAGAAATGTTCTATATAGGTATTTTTACAAGAATTAGGTGATGCCACATAATTTTCTTCAATTTTTGTGTTTATCCTTTTTATGCTAAAAATTGTGTTTAAAGAACTTCCAGTTTTCACTCCAACATGTAAAGAACTTGGAAGTCATCCCTCCCATCCTTACAACATGAGAAAAGCTGAACAAACTGAAAACCAATGGCTTTTCTTACACCTGTCAGAGAATTGAGGTTGCAGGGCAAACTGCTACTGTACAATCTGGAGAAACAGGTAAATTGAGAGTGTGCTCTGACATCAGCTTACCTGGAGCAGAAGTTGCTGCAGCCATAAAGTGGTAGGAGCACTTCAGTGGTGATTCTGAAGAGGTACCGAAAGGCTGAGTGTGGATGCAGTGAGTAAGAAACTCATGGGGACTGCAGTCTTGAGGGGATACACTTTCATGGGTTTTATTTCCAGGAACTCTACCAGTTCTCAGGGTGAAGGGTGGAGAAAAAAACCCTCATGCCTTTGACAGAGAGAGAAGAAAAGTAACCTTTTTTTTTTTTTTGAGACGGAGTCTCACTCTGTTGCCAGGCTGGAGTGCAGTGGCACAATTTTGGTTCGCTGCAATCTCCACCTCCTGGGTTCGAGTGATTCTCCTACCTCAGCCTCCCGAGTAGCTGGGATTATGGGTGCATGCCACCACATCCAGTTGATTTTTTTTTTTTTTTTGTATTTTAGTAGAGATGGGGGTTTCACCATGGGCCAGGATGGTCTCGATCTCCTGACCTCATGATCCACCTGTCTCAGCCTCCCAAAGTGCTGGGATTACAGGCATGAGCCACCGTGCCCAGCCGAAAAGTAACCATTTTTAAATAGTCCAGAGAGTTCTTCATAACAAAGGCTTACTCCCCAGCAGAAGAGAACAGAACCTTACCCGGCTAACTCCAGCCCCCTCTAGCCTTCCTGTCTCACCCAAGGAGGGAACAAAAAGATAAGAAACACATGTGAAAGTAACATTCCAGGGACACGGACCCACTAAGGACTGAAATTTATTCATGACATTGTAGAACACCTCCCCTTCCCTACTCCTTACCACCACAGCCACAGGGCTTCAGTGTAATAGCAGGGATTACAACTGAAAGAGCTGCAAGGTACACATTATATTTAAGAAACAGTCTCTTGGGAAATCCAAAGAAAACAAATGAGGAGAAAAAAAACAAGGAAATGAGGGGAATCAGAAGCCTCTTGCACCTACAGCTATGGCAAACATTAAACACAGCCAGAATTCTAGCAACATGAACATAAAACCTCCCACTAATGGCCTATTTACCTCAATTCCTATTACGCAATACATCATGTTTGGCTTTCAACAAAAAATAGAAAGACATGCTGAAAGACAAGAAAAAACAGCCTGAAGGAACAAAACAATAATCAGGGTCGGTCACAGTGGCTCACACCTGTAATCCCAGCACTTTGGGAGGCCAAGTGGGGGGGCGGATCACTTGAGGTCAGGAGTTCAAGACCAGACTGGCCAACATGGTGAAACCCTGTCTCTACTAAATATACAAACATTAGCCAGGTGTGGTGGCAGGTGCCTATAATCTCAGCCACTTGGGAGGCTGAGGTTCGAGAATCACTTGAACCTGGGAAGCAGAGGTTGCAGTGAGCTGAGATCATGCCACTGCACTCCAGCCTGGGTGATAGAGTGAGACTTAGTCTCAAAAACAAAGAATCAGAACCAGGCTGAGATATGCACAGATTTTGGAATTATCAATAGGAAATTTAAAATAGCTGTGATTAACATAGTAAGGGCTGTAATGGGAAAAAAAAAAAAACAGACAGCATGCAAAATAGATGAGTAATGTAAGCAGAGAGATAGTGACTCTGAAAAAGGATCAAAAGGAAACGCTGTCAATAAAAAGCACTACAACAGAAATGAAGAATGCCTTGGATGAGCTCATCAACAGACTGGACACAGCTGAGGGAAGAATCAGTGAGAAAAGATACGTCCATAGAAACTTCCCAAACTGAAATCCAAAAAGAATTTTTAAAACACAAAAGAATTTTCAAGAACCGTGGGACAATTTTAAACGGTATGACCAATGCGTAACTGAAATGCCAGATGAAGGAGGGAGAATGGACCAGAAGAAATATTTGAAGTAATAAGGGCCAACCATTTTGCAAAGTTAACGATAGATACCAAACCACAGATTCAGGAAGTTCACAGAACATCAAACGACAAATACAAAAAAAATAATAATCTACACTAGGTATATAATATTCAAGCTGCAGAAAACCAAAGACAAAGACAAAATCTTGAAAGAAGCCACAGGGTTGGGAGAGCATCTTTTCTATAAAGGAACAGTGTAAAAATTATCACAGACCTCTCCTCAGAAACCATGCAAGCAAGAAGCGTGGAGGAAGATACTCAAAGTGTTGAAAGGAAAACAACAGCAACCTAGAATTCTGGATCCAGGGAAGTCATCCTTCAAAACTTAAGGAGCAATAAAGACTTTCTAAGACAAACAACATTCATCAACAGCATATCTGCCCTACAAGAAATGTTTTTTTAAAAAAAGTCCTTCAGAGAGAAGGAAAATGATATAGATCAGAAACTTGGATCTAGATAAAGAAAGAGCACCAAAGAAAGAATAAATGAAGGTAAAGTATTTTATTTTTCTTATTCTTAATTGATCGAATAAGTATTTGTTCAAAATAATAGTAACAATAATAACAATAGTAGCAATGATAGTAACAACAGCAGCAAACGTGGTAACAATAGTATCACTTTAATAATGATATAGCTAGTGGGTAAGTAAAATTATGTTATAAGGAATTAGAGGGAGAAATTGGAAATATCTTGTTATAGAAAGTAGTAGTTACTTACCACTTAGTGACAGGCATGTGTTCTGAGAAATGCATTATTAGGCCATCTCAGCATTGTGCAAACATCGTAGAATGTTCTCATGCAGACCTAGATGGTTTGTGCCTACTACATACACACCTAGGCTAGATGGTACAGCCTATAGCTCCCAGGCTATCAATGATACAGTATGTTTCTGTACTGAATACAGTAGGCAGCTGTAACACAATGGTAAGTATTTGTGCATTTAAACATGTCTAAAATAAATACGGAAGAAGGAAACAACAGTAAATAAACCACAAATATGAAAGAACAAGGTTTTGCACTGTGTTGCATTTGAATCTGTTGAGGCACTCTAGTTACTTGCAATCTACAAAGAGAGTGAGATCCAAATGTCACAGACAGACTACTGTTCACTGGCGTGTGGTTCAATGTCCACTTCTAGGTATAAAGGGGATTGTGACCAATCCTCTTGAAGGTTGGCAAAGCCATGGGTCTTGCTATTTATTGGCAAATAAAATATCAGTATTTAAAACATTGTGTGTTTCTCTATCTTTCCTTCCCCCAGCTCAGGCAAATGAAGACATTGCAAATGGTGAACCCTGGGTCCCTGAGCAAAGAGGGGCTGACACAGATCCCATGCCATGCCATTATGGACTGGTATATGAGTAAGAAATAAAACTCTGGGCAGGGCCCAGTGGCTCACACCTGTAATCCCAGCACTTTGGGAGGCTGAGGCAAGTGGATCACCTAAGGTTGGGAGTTCGAGACCAGCCTAATGAACATGGTGAAACCCTGTCTCTACTAAAAATACAAAAATTAACTGGGCATGGTGGCATGCACCTGTAATCCCAGCTACTCAGGAGGCTGAGGCAGAAGAATCACTTGAACCTGGGAGGCGGGGTTGCAGTAAGCCGAGATCATGCCATTGCACTCCAGCCTGGGCAACAGAGCAAGACTCCATCTCAAAAAAAAAAAAAAAAGAAAGAAAGAAAGAAAACTTTATAGTTTACAGCTACAGGGATATTTTACACTTCCTTCACCCCTGTGAATAAATCACCAAACTTCTGAGACTATATGACCAGCAATATAACCCACTCAGTATATATACCAGGGGTTTAAATTAACATACAGCTGGTGAGGTCATTTTACAGCTTAAGTTAGCAAATTCAATTTCCCCTAACCAACATATGTTATAACTTAAGTGAACAAATACAATTTTCTGTAATAAACGTGGTTTCCAAACCTATGTGACTAAACCAGTAAATTCATCAGCCTTACTTCTTCTCATTAACAACAAGTAATGTGGGAAGGCTCTTATCCCAGAAAAGCCTGTGCCCCACTCAACTCTTCATTTCTTCTACTTTGATAGAAACTGAAATGTGAATACCCCTCTATCTTATTGAGAAAAGCAATTATAACACCACAGGAAAAGTTCCCAAAGTTTCTTGTTAGATACAATTATAGCTTACCTTCAGTAACTAAAGTCAATCTATAAACATAAGCCCATAATGTCCAACTTCTGCAATATGATCATGATTTTTTTTAAAAAAAAGAAGTTCTATACCTCAGAAAAAGAAAGACTAAAAAGAAATGCATTAAATTGTAGGCAGTTGTTGTCTTTGAGCGGTGCGAATGTGAGCAATTTTCTCATTCCAATTTCTCCTTTTCTGCGTTTTTCAAATGTTTATAATAAGAACATAGTACTTTTATAATGGAGAAATACATACCAATAATGGCCTCAATTATAAAATAGACATATTAATCTTGAAAACATACCTTTCTACCCAATTTACACAGTTTCACATTGTTATAATGCCTCTAGAAGAAAAGTGGTTTTAAAAAAAAGTGACTACCAGATGTAAAATTGGGCCTTGGAAATGCTAATCCCGTAAAGGACTGACAAAATCAATGTGCTATGTAGAAATGGGTGTGAACAAAAAGAACAAAAAAAAAAAATTTTTTAAAGCAACCAGTAAAAGACAGAAGACTATAGTAAGTTTCCAAGTTTTCAATGATAGCACGAAAGGATTACGGAGGAGTTTTAAAGCTCAGATCCTTGGTTTCAATACCCAGAGGTCTTGACTCAGTGGGTCTGAGTGGGGTGCAAGGATGTGCCTGTTGGGCAGGCTTCCCAGATGATTGTCTGCAAAGGTCTCTGCAGCACACTGAGAAATTCACCCTAGAGAAGGCAGAATGGTTTGATCCAGTGGAGAAGTTGAAGAATGGGTCAGAAAGGAATTAGCTCAGTCGGTCTCATCCTTGGCTGTATGTGGGAATCCTTTGGGTGGACTTTTTAAAAAATTCATCCCCAAAAATACTAGTGGATCCGAGTCTTTAGGCAATTGAGGGCTTGGAGAGCTCCCTGGTGATTCTGACACACGGCAGAATTGTGTCCCGCTATCACCTTTCCGACGGCATCACAGAAGGGGCCGCCCCTCTGTCCATTCCTGGCTGCTCGCTCTAGCTGTCCATCTCCAGCCCTGGTGACTGGGCAGAAAACAATCTGGCTGAAAGCAGGCTGGCCAGAATGCAAGTTTTAAATCCTTCAAACAGTGAACAAAACTGAAAGTATGGCCAAAGCAGCAGAGCAGGCATAATTGGCTTTAAATTAATTCAAAACTGTGTGACAAGAAACTCCAAGCCCTGAAAAAATTCCAGATAATTTTCTTTTGCAGTTTCTTTTGCTGATTGGCTTTCTTCTTGTTGTGGTTTTCCTTTTACAAATGCCATCCATTTTTATGAAAGAAATGTGAATATACAGACAAGCAAAAAGAGAAAGATGAAGAACACTCCTCATTCTACCCACTCAGAGACAATCAATAAAGCACCTTGGAGGATGTCCTTTCCTTACACAGATATGTGCATTCGTTCTTATCTCATAGATTTTTCCAGTGCCTCTCGCTGGATATCTATGGTAACTCAAATCGTCCCTGTTCTAAAGACTACAGAGGAGGGAATAAATGGCTAAAGATTTACTACAAATACAAAGAAAAAAAGTAAGAAAAATAAAATTGTGGAAAAAAAAATCAGGAAATTCTCAGGGACACACAAATCGTTGTAAAACTACCCTAATTATGTTCAAATGTTAGCAAAAATTGCAAAAAATAATGACATATATTTTCAACGAAATCATCATCACTGCCAAATGATTGTGAAGAGCGGCTTGCATCAGGTCCAATTGTTTTCTGCCCAGTCCTTCACATGACCTAGCACACTCATTCTTGCCTCTGCAAGGCTATTCCTGACGCTTTCCCCATTTCTACTTGACGCCTTTCTTCCTCTTCAGGGTACCCAAATCCCTTCCCTCGCACAAGGCCCAGTTTAAATCCAATCCCCCTCCCCACCAGGCCTCCACAACCCACCGACCGAAGCCCTCAGTGTTTACCTCTGCCTGTGGCTCGCTATTGATTCCTGTTCCATGCACCGCCACATCCCCAGTACATTAGTCTCATGTCCCTACTGAGACAGTCGCCTCTCTTTGGGCTGAATCCAGCTTATCCTCTTTTGTGTCTCCCACAGCATGGAGCACAGTGCTGGGCACACAATAAGCCATAAATAAATATTGAATGAAGCATGGAGTTTATAGGTAGAATTAAAAAAAAAAAAAAAACTTGTATCATCAGTAATAAAGCTCGGTGGGCCCGCACTGAACAACGGGAGGGTCCCAGTGGAAGCCCAGTGTCGTCGTAAAGAGGCAGGTCTCCTAGAAGGGTACAGAGGGCACTGCCTTCCTAAAGGCAGCAGCACGGAGAACAGAGGAGAGGGACAAAGCCGCCCTGTGGGAGGGTCCCCCACACCAGACCCTTCACAAAGGCTTTCCCAACACAGGCCGCTGAGTGGCTCAGAGCAGAAAGGGCAGGGAGGGGACCCAGACAAGCCAACAGTCTCCTGCTGTCGTGAGGCCGGCACCAGATCTATCCTTGGCTGGCCTCGGAGGCTGTAGTGATGAACACAGACGGGCCCGTGTGGGGCGAGGCCGCCTATTTCCCCCTGACAGGAGAGACCAGGCTATAAAGGGGAGTGACGGCAGCCTTCAGAAGAAGTGACAACCTGACAGTGTCATGCCGGAGCCCTGCTGGGGGAGGACAGGGAAGCCAATCAAAGCAGCAGCCACTGCACACTTTGGGGAAAGAGATGCTTTTACTCCATAACAAGATAAGGGGGAAGCTAAAAGAAATGACATTTTCACCATGAAATTCCAAGCCTCCCATTGAGGGAGAGGAGGGGCTGCCGTCTTACAAACACAAGGGGTTCGCCCAGGGAGCACCCCAGAAACCAGGAGGTGAGTGTCCCCAGCAGCTAGCATCAAAGAAATCTCATCAGGGCCGGGCGCAGAGGCTCCCATTTGTAATCCCAACACTTCAGGAGGCCGAAGTGGGTGGATCACCTGAGGTTGGGAGTTTGAGACCAGCCTGAGTAACATGGAGAAACCCTGTCTCTACCAAAAATACAAAATTAGCTGGGCGTGGCGGTGCATGCCTGTAATCCCAGCTACTCGGGAGGCCGAGGCAGGAGAATTGCCTGAACCCGGGAGACGGAGGTTGCAATGAACCGAGATCGCACCACTGCACTCCAGCCTGGGTGACAGAGGGAGACTCTGTCTTAAAAAAAAAAAAAAGAAGACGAAGAAGAAGAAGAAAGAAACCTCACCAGGAAGGCCAAGGCTCAGGATAATCTGGGACCTGCCAAAGAAAGTAAGGACAGGAAAGCCTGCTGTTTAAAAAACCAGGTACAAACTGTTCACAGGAATTCTTTATAGGGATTGCCTTGTACTTATTTAGAAGAAATTCCTTAATAAGCCACTTGGGATAGAAGCTGTGGGCTGTAGAGAATTTGCCAAAAGCCAATTCAGAGAAAGTTAATTCTCCAAAACACGAATTGCTGAATGTTTAATTCACTGAATGACCAATTTGCCCAACTGTCAGACAAGTACTGTACGACTGACCCTCGGCAGTTTGCCACAGCTGTGTCTCTGCATCCAACCAAAGTGAAGTGTGCTGGCGACTTCCTCCATAGTTTGGTCTCATGACCTTTGGGGATGAGAATTTCTCATTGCTGTGATTTCAGGTGTTGGGCGATGCCTTCTGTGGTCCATGGAACAAGATTTCTGACTGCTAGCATGTTTTCACTCAGGCCTCTGACGTCTCACTATCACATAAACCAAGGAGGTGTGAAGTAGCTACATCAAATGAATATTTTAAGCACAGTTCACACTACAGATAGTTGGTTGTTGACACTGTTTAATACTCCAGATGTGAAAGAACGGCTTTGCTCACTCACCACTTTACCCCAGCGCAGGTTCTCTCTACCTTACAGACAGTGTTCTCAGTCTGTCACATGGAAGCGGGCACGCCACGCAACCTTAGACAGAAAACCGACCCAATTGTCCCATAGAACTCATACTAACGGTTTTTTAAATAAATGTAGACATTGACCCTCCCTGGTCTTAAAACTTGAAACTTACATTTGTCTGATTGGAGTTCCTTTCTCACGAAACTGACCCTCAGGCAAGGAACTAAAACTTATCAGGTCACCTCATCCAGACAATGAGATGCCAGACTCCTCATCCATCATGACTGCTTCCTTATCCCACCCTAATTCTTGTTTTCCTGACTTCCCAACTATACAAACCCCCCAATTTTAGTCATTTGGTGAGACAGACAGATTTAGGATATCTCCCTTTCTCTCCAGCCACAGCACCCAATTAAATAGCCTTCTTCCCTGGCAATACTCGTTGACTCTGAAATTGCTTTTCTTTTTTTTTCTTTTTCTTTTTTTTTTTTTTTTGAGATAGAGTCTCACTGTGTTGCCCAGGCTGGAGTACAGTGGTGCAATCTCAGCTCACTGCAACCTCCACCTCCCAGGTTCAAGCAATTCTCCTACCTCAGCTTCCCGAGTAGCTAGGATTACAGGTGTGCACCACCATACTCAGCTAATCTGTGCATTTTTAGTAGAAACGGGGTTTCACCACGTTGGCCAGGCTGGTCTTGAACTCCTGACCTTAGGTGATCTGCCCACTTCAGCCTCCCAAAATGCTAGGATTACAGGCATGAGCCATCATGCCCAGCAAGAGACTGGTCTTCTATCCAGTGAGCAACAGGACCCAGACTGAACCCCTGGCATTTCAGTAACAGACATAGAGCACACGGGTCTGCCTCGGGCATAAGTATGCACAGAGGATGGCAAACTGCCCCACTCAGATCCAACCTGTTGGTCACCGGCATAGAGCTCAGCCTCTGGAATATGAAAGGCATGAAACACTGACGTCCAACATCCCCACACAAACACCACAGCATGACCTCTGTCATGCCACTTTATAATCCTGGACTCTGATCATCCAGTGAGTTGACTTTTGGTGAATTACTGTCCATCCAAAAAGGGACCTCCCATATCGGCCAAAACCATCTTGCGCAAGACAAACAGAGACATGTCTTCATTGCAAAGGGACAGTGGAGAAGGCTTAAGCAGAGAGGAGAGGAAAAGCAAGTGGGGCAGGTAAGATGGGAAAGGAAAGATGGCCATCAGCATGACCCTTCCCTGAGGTCCCCAAAGTGTCAGTGGCACTTGACAGAAAACCATGAAAGGCATGGTGTACATGGCTTTCTTAGGGAGAAACAGAGTTCTGCATCCAGAGTGGGAGCAGGGTGGAGCAATGTCCTGCAGAGCAGAGTTGCCCAAACAGAGAGAAACCATGGGAATCTGCAGACAGCCTGTGGAGGAGGGCTCTGGGCTGACACAGGTCAAAGAAGTTGGGTTCAGTCTGGTTCAACCACATCTCCAAAAGGCAGGAAGTTCAGGTGACATCTGGACTGGATGATCAAGGGGGGACCATATTGACCCACTGGCCACAGACTAAGAGATCTCAAATATGTTCATTATTTACATATGTTTGGAGCAAAGAGATGGACAATGAAAGAAACATCCCACTGCTTAGTGATGCTCTAAAGTTTATGAGATGAAAAGAAATAGAATGACAAACATCTTTTTTCTCTCTCTGGAAAAATAGTCAACAAGCTTGGGACTATTATATGAAGCAAGGGAATTGCAAAGTGAGTGAGGTAGGCAGAGTAATGTCCCCCCAAGGAAGTCTAAACTCCTGTCCCAGGCAAGCAGAAGGTCACTGACTGAGACCATGCTAGGCAGGGAAGTAGACAGTGTCAGGAGCAAAAGGGAACCAGAGACAATTTCCTAAGCAAAACAGGCACAAAAATGCTGCAAACTGATGAGCAGAGACAAGAACTAGAAGTGAATGGATGGAGGCCAGTTGGAACAAGACGAGGAGGCACTGTCACTAAAGGAGTGCGTGGATACACTAAAGGAAGAGGCCTTGATGGAGCCCATGCCTTGCCTGAGGGTAGGCAGGGAATTGCTGAAAGCCCCAGGTCAGTCCAGCTCTGGGTTCCATTTCTCGCTTGATTTGGATCCACATCATCCAACCTTGCACATAGAATGCATTCATTCAACAGATAGTTCTTGGGCTTCAGCGACGTGCCAGGCACTATTCTAGGTGTTGAGTGTACACAGTGAACAAACAGGTCACAACTCCAGCTCTCGAGGAGCTTGTGTTCTGGTAGGATGAGCCAACCAAGCAAGAAATTCAGCAGAAAGCCTGAGATGGTGAGAAGTGCTAGGATGAAGGTGAAAATAGTGACGTGACAGAGACTGGGGCGGGCGCTGCATGTGGCTCCTATCAGCTGGTTAAGACCAGGAGACTTCCCTGTGAAGGTGACTTGAGCTATTTCCTGAATGACAAGCTTCCAGGCATGAGGCAATCCGGGGACAGAGTAACCCAGAGAGAGGGAACAGCAGGGTGAAGGCCTCGAGGCTGGAGCCCAGCTGGGTGTACTCAGGGCAGAAAGAAAGCCAGCCTGGCTAACCTTAATAAATGAGGGAGGCAGGGACCAGATCAAGCAGAGATGGAAGGGATCAAAGCACACAGAGGAACAACTGTGCGTGCTCTGCCCAGAAGAGTGGAGAGCAATGGAAGAAGGCGTGTGGAGGCGGTGCAAACTCCCCCATGACCCTCAAGGGTTCGTGCTTACTGCTGCCATCGTGCCTTGGGCCACGCAGTGCCACAGGGCAGCAGGGATGGGCCCCTCTGGGATATTTCGGCATTATTTGCAAAGTTTCTTTATGTTCCGCTCCAGGGCTCACTGTCCCCCTCATATTCCTACAGCAGAGCTGTCCTGCCTCTGCTCTAATCTGGGAGAGCCAAAGGAGATTAATTGCTGCGTGGAAAACGCAGACTCTCTGCTTCTACAAGGTGTGCAGGGTTTTCCTCCTCCTGTCCTTTCTCTGCAGTGAGCTTTGCTCACCGGACCAGTCAGCGCCAGCGTTCTAGGGAGATGTGATAAATGAGCCCATCCTCTTCAGAGACACTGTATTTTCTAATGGGTTAAAGAGCAAAATTTCAAGATGTTGTTGGTATAGCTGGCGGCCAGTTCTGCCCCATTTAATCACATTATCTTGAGGGCCAAGAGGGCAAAAGAGTTTGGGGTGTTTTTTTGTTATTTGTTTTTCAACTGGAACTCACACAAAGGATCACAGAAAGGAGTTAACAAACGTCTAAAGGCAGAGGAGGCCATGGCACCTGCCCTCCGGAGCTGCTTCTCCCCTCTACCTCCCCGTGGCCTGGAGTCTGATGCTTGCTGGGAAACCTAGGCACGTTTGGCAAGTGCCAGCAGGAAAAGGTGTCACAAGCCTCAGACCAAATCATCAGCTAGGCTGTTGCTCCCAGAGAGGAAGTGGGGACCTAAAGAGCAACGTAGGTGTACCAAATTTCCCCACATAAATTGGAGAATGAGGAATTGGTTTATTAGGAAGCACGCTTTGCATCATGAAGACGCTCATAGTTATAATTTCCTCACAGTTGAGACTGACACTAGGGCGTAAGAGAAGATCAATTATGTGGGCAGCTTAGGAGCTCACAGACTGTTTACCAAGTAACCATCTGCACCTCTGACAAAAAAGGCTTTTGTGTATGTTTAGAGGTTGTGAACTCTGCTGCAATTTAGGTTTGGTTTGAGTATGCTGTTCAGGATCGCCTTGGTGATATTTCTATGACTTTTAGTTCATAGCTTTTACATCCATCACAATTAAAAATCATCTTCATGGTTGAAATATGTATTTTTAAAATAATTTTGCAATAGCAAGTCTGAAACTCTCTGACTTCTAACTCTTTTTCCTACTGAGGCAATTATTTTTATAGTGAAGCAGATCTATGACATTTTCAAAGGGTTGTTGTAAAGAAGAGTGAAGAATTTGCAAAAGGTACATAGTAGATACTCAATAAATGTTAGTTCTCTTCCTTCCAGATACCCTGACCTTTATGGAGAGTTTGAAATTATCCTATATCATTAAGAACCAGAAGGACTTTAATGAAGCTTCGAGGCTTAGTGGCTAACATTCAAACTTCGAAGCCAGCCAGATTTAGTATAAAGATATGAATCCCACTCTTATTAGTGGTGTGACTTTGAGCAAAGCATTTCATCTCACCAAACTTCAGTTTACTCACAGGTAAAATGAGGAAAGTAATTTATATCTTGAGGAGTTTGGTCAAGATGAGGAGTATCAGGAAGCCATCTATCAAATCTGTCATCTATCAAACGAAAGATGTCATTACATCACCTATTGAATGAAAGGTGTCATTACCTCTCAAAGCCTGGGAAGGGATGGAAGGAAGGGCCAACTCCAACCCAGCGCCCTGCCCTCCTGAGACAGAAGTTCTGGTGCACTCTGAACTGTCCATATTCTCTAGTTCCCTTGAAGGGAGTTCCCCAATTCCAGATCTTTGGGATCCCATCCTGAGCCAAGAGCGAGCTTTCTTTTCCAGAAGCAAATGCATGCACTCGGGATTTATAAAGGAAAATGTGAAGCCGTCATTTACTCACAGGGTCACTAGGCATGAGGCTGTAAATGTGATTTATATCCAAGGTTTGGCCCTCGAGAGTAATATACTTCATCATCACAGCCCAGCAATGGCTGCCCCCAGAAGAGTTCTGTTTTCTCTCAGAACCCGGAAGTCAATATCAGAGATTCAGAGAATTCTGAACTCCCACAGTCTGGCAGGAGGGAGGTGAAAGGTCGTGCAGTCCCCTATTATCTGTGTGCACTACAGGAAGGGACTTGCCCCTCGGAGCCTCGCTGTTCTCCACTGTGAACTCGCTGCCTCTTCATGCAAATGCCCCAGGGCCAGTGACGGTGTGTGCAGCCACAGTAGGTGTTAGGGGAGCAGAAGCAGGTAGCACCTGGACGTGGGGAAAAGAGGGAAAGGAGGAGGAAGAGAAGCTGTTAATGTTGTTTCAGGACTAATTCCTAACAAAACTCTAAAGGAGGAGACACCTGCTCCTCGGCTCTCAGACCAGCACTACACCTGCCCCCAACCCATACCTCAGCCGAGAGCCCCCCAACCCCAGCTCTGCCCTTCATGGAGGGCAGTGTGCTCTCCACAGTTGTAGGAGATCAATCGCTCTCATCAGAAGGTGGAGGCCTCTCATGAGTGGGCTTTATGTGAGTAGCACATCCCTGGGAGAAGAATTTCAAGATGGCCTTTATAGGGATGAAGGTGATTCTTCAATTGTCACCCTTTGCGGATGGGGCCTCTTCGTGGCTGGAGTGTTCTTCTGGTTCTCCATTTCAGTCACTCACAAAACACACGCTGAGTATCCACTGTGCGCCCTTGGGAACCCTGCACACCGGCCAGCAGGACAGACATTCAGATGAATGGACACCTGTAGTGGCCTTCTCTCCCTGGGGCTGAGCATGAGACCCCATGTCTAACAGATCTGAAGGCGGGCTGTGACTCTGCCCACAAGAATGCTAACCTCTCAGCCTGTCTCCTCCTGAATGGGACAACGTTAAGATCCATTGCTCAGAATTTCTGTGAGAGTTCTATACATTCTAGTTTTATTCTACAGCCTTGCTCGACTCTCCATCATCCACCCACATTTACAACTCTAGAGCCCCAAAGTCAGCAGCCCACCTTAAGCCACGTGGCCAGGATCTCATGAGGATGAAAGCTAGCATCTTAGTCGTGGCCCGTTCTTCCTTGGCCAGCCTCATGCTCTGCTTCCCAGCAGCCTCTTGGAATGGTCTCAGCCTGTGCGCCTCGCACATAATGTTTTGGCTGACCCCACCCTTCCTCCTCTGCTGGGACTCTCAGGACCTGCTGGGATGGTGTCTGCTCTCAGTGGCTCTGGGCTTCTCCCACAGAGGTCCTGGAGGCCTATATTTAGCCAGGTCTACTACAGCCCTTTGCAAAGAGGAACCAAACATCAAGAGTAAAAAATCTCATCTCTGAGGGTCTTCCCATTCTGAACCAAGCCCTGGCTGTAGACCCAGCTCCCCCAGGCATTCCATTTCCCCCAAACAAACATGGAGAGCAGATCTTATGTGGACCCCACAGGGTAGACAACTACCAGGATAGAGTAATTTCAGGGGCACAGAAAGGCTTGCATACCGTGAAATTCCTCCCTTGCTTGCTCACTGGTGCCTGAAATTACTTCAGCAGCAAACAACATGCTTTATTCCACAATTAGAAGCAAGGCTTTAACATAGATTTCTCTGGTCAAGAAAACACAATGCTTATGCTCACACTGAAATATGAATGAATGGTTCTCGAGGGAGTGGAGGAGTATGTCACCATCTCAACAGGTCCGGGATTGAGGACATGTGCGATTCTTCCACGGACACACTCAATAGCACAGCCTCGGTTCAGGCCTTCAGCAGGGCAATTTGGTAGCACATATTAAAATGTTAAATGTGAATACCCTTTGACCCAAAAATTCCTCATCTAAATCTCTGGGGAAACTCTTGTGTATAAGCAGAAAGAGGCATGTACCAGAATCTCTCCTCCATCATAGTTCGTAGCAATAAAAATGTATATATAAGAACCCACTTGCGTGCCCATTCATAGGGACCTGGCTTAAGAACTTGGGTGTTTCTGTACTAGGGACTACTAAGTAGCTGTTAAGGGAAAGTAAAGTAGATCAAGTGCGGTGGCTCATGCCTGTAATCCCAGCATCTCGGGAGGCCAAGGCAGGTGGATCATCTAAGGTCAGGAGTACAAGACTAGCCTGGGCAACACAGTGAAACCCTATCTCTACTGAAAATACAAAAATTAGCTGGACATGGTGGCGGGCGCCTGTAGTCTCAGCTACTCAGGAGGCTGAGGCACGAGAATCACTTGAACCAGGGAGGCGGAGGTTGCAGTGAGCTGAGATCAAACCACTGCACTCCAGCCTGGGAGACAGAGTGAAACTTTGTCAGAAAAAAGAAAAGAAAAGAAAAGAAAAGAAGGAAGGAAGGAAGGAAGGAAGGAAGGGAAGGAGGGAGGGAGGGAGGGAAGGAAGGAAGGAAGGAAAGAAGGAAAGAAAGAGAGAGAAAGAAAGAAAAAGAGAGAAAGAGAAAGAAAGAAAGAAGGAAAGAAAGAAAGAAAGAGAAAGAGAGAGAGAGAAAGAAAGAAAGAGAAAGAGAGAAAGAAAGAAAAGAAAGAAAGAGAAAAGTAAAGCTATCTGTATTGATATGGAAGGCTTTTAAGACATTTTGTAAGTCAAAAGAAAGCAAGCTTCAAGGCAGTGCACAAAGAATAAATAACAATTAAGTAGAAAGACAGCAAACCTACTTGTTTCTGTAGATAGTTGTGTTCATATGTAAATGCATAAGGAAAAGATCTGGAAAGATACATGCTGGAGATAGGGGTAGTTATCTCTTAGAGGTCTTGGATTTGGGGGTGGCATTGAAGACAGACATTAGCTTTATGTAAACTTTATTTACAGTCATAATACAATCATTAAATACTTGCTAATTTAAATTATTTTAGGAATGTTAAATAATCTTATACTTGGAAAACAAAGTAACTCCTTATAATCATAATACAAACTAAAGTATTAAAGCTAGACAAAAATCTTTTTAGGCAGTGAGTCACAGGCTAAAAAATTTGACAAACACAGAAATGATAGCAATTTAATAGGAATAATATTTTGAAAAATATTTAATTTTTTCTTTTGCCTTCCTGAATGTATCTTCTTCATCATAGTCAGTCAGGTGCACTTATTTATTTATTCAGTCATTCAGGACTCATGTGTTATAGAAAGAATGCAAAGAAAAAAAATAAGGAAATTAGTAGTCTGCTTCCGGCATGCAAAATAGGATTCTGCAGCAAGGAGATACACTTGAAAGACGGGATTTGGTAGTGAGCAAAAGGCTTCTAATTCCTTTAGCTCTGACTTGGTATATCAAGAACAAAGCCTAGAATGACCATGGCGTGGAGACCCCCACAGCCCCCACCAGTGAGGGAAGACAGACCTACTGCACGTGACAGCCAAGTCATGGAGCTGCTGCACCAAAGGAGGAACGGAATTAAATTCCATCCCATTACAGCCTGAAAGATTGCAGGAAAGCAACGCTGCTGGGTGTTCTTCCCCACCTTTTTCCCCAGGATGAGATGTTCAGCTCGCATGGGGAGCCCTGACTGTATTTTGGGATCTGTGTGATTCCCAGCGTGTGGCCCTGCAAGCTGCCCTGTAATAACTAGAGGCCTCAGGTGCCAGAGAACACCTTGCCCAGAATCCCTACCCTTCTTAGCTCCTGCAGTGTCTCCTCCCAGCTCAACCTCACTCCATGGTTGTCTCAGTCCATTCAGGCTTCTGTAAGAAAATACCACAGACTGAGTGGCCTTCGAACAACAGAAATTTATTTTTCACGGTTCTGAAGGCTGAGAAGTCCGAGATCAAGGCACTGGTAGATTCAGTGCCTGGTGATGGCCCATTCTTCATAAATAATGCCTTCTAGCTGTATCCTCACATGGTGGAAAGGACAAGGGGTCTGTCTTGGGACTCTTTTGTAAGGGTGCTAATCTCATTCACGAGGGCTCCACCCGATGGCTTAGTGACTTGCCAGAGGCCCTTAATTCCTAACACCATGACCTTGGAGGTTAGGATTTCAACATGTGAACTTGGGGAAGACAAAAACATTTAGACCATAGTAATGGCCACCTTGGAGAGGAGCAGAAAACTGGAGAAACTGAGACACAGGGAATTGACTCAAGGAGATCGAGAAGAAACAAACAAGCATTAGTGAGGGTGTGGAGGAACTGAAGCCCCTCACATGCTGGAGGACTGCAAAATGCTGCAATACTTTGGAAAATGGTTTCACAGTTTCTCTTTTTTTTTTTATTTTTTTATTTTTTTGAGACGGAGTGTTGCTCTTGTCACCCAGGCTGGAGTACAGAGACGTAATCTTGGCTCACTGCAACCCTCCACCTCCCAGGTTCAAGCGATTCTCCTGCCTCAGCCTCCCTAGTAGCTGGGACTACAGGCACCCGCCACCACGCCCGGCTAATTTTTGTATTTTTAGTAGAGACGGGTTTTGCCATGTTGTCCAAGCTGGTCTCGAACTCCTGACCTCGTGATCCACCTGCCTCAGCCTCCCAAAGTGCTGGGATTGCAGGTGTGAGCCACCGCGCCCAGCCTGGCAGCTTCTCAAATGTTAAACATGGAGTTATGATATGACAGAACAATTCTACCCCTAGATATATACCCCAGAGAAATGAAAATAGAAAAACACATATAACTGTTTGTAGAAGCATTATTCATAACAGACAAAAGTGGAAGCCACCCAAATGTCCATCAGCTAATTAATGGATAAATACAATGTGGCACATCCTTGGAGTAGCATTTGGCCACGAACAAGCATGAAGTTCTAATACATACTACAACATGGATGAACTTTAAAAATATTATGCTAAGTGAATAAACTGAATCACAAAAGGCTACACATTGCATGCTTCCATTTTCATGAAATGTTACCAGAGGCAAATCTATAGGCCGGGCGCAGTGGCTCAAGCCTGTAATCCCAGCACTTTGGGAGGCCGAGATGGGTGGATCACGAGGTCAGGAGATCAAGACCATCCTGGCTAACATGGTGAAACCCCGTCTCTACTAAAAAATACAAAAAACTAGCCGGGCGAGGTGGCGGGCGCCTGTAGTCCCAGTTACTCGGGAGGCTGGGGCGGGAGAATGGTGTGAACCCGGGAGGCGGAGCTTGCAGTGAGCTGAGATCTGGCCACTGCACTCCAGCCTGGGCGACAGAGCGAGACTCCGTCTCAAAAAAAAAAAAAAGAGACAGAAAGTAGATTCATGGCTGCCTAAATCTGGAGGCATTGAAATGGGTGGGAATGGGGATTGACTGCTAATGGGCTCGGGGTCTCTTTTGGGAGAAATGAAGATGTTCTAGAGCTGATTGTGCTGATGGCTGCACAACCGGGTGAATATACTGAAAGCCATTGACTTTTATGTTTAAATGGATGAATTGTATGTATGTGAATTACATCTCAATAAAGCAGCTGAAAACAGAAAAAGAAATATAGGTAATGGAAAATGAATAATTGGATTGTTTTAGGACTGCTTTTGGAACAAGTTAGGTAAGCCAAACCTTGAAAGACACCTGAGAGGCTATTGGCATCATAGCATCTACCCTCACAATTTTGCTATGTACCAGGTTCATGACATAGGGGCCATTTGTCGTTTTCCTGGGGCACAAATTAGAATATTTCAGCCACATGGCGGCCTTGAGGGAGGAAGTGGCTAACTAATGGGTAGAGCAGACTGCCAACAACTTCTCTTCCAAAAAGATTGTTACTCAGTCTTTCATTGAAACATCCATAAAATTTTTTGAGAATAATGAGCACTTTCTTTGTTTCTGTTTTTGTTTTTTGAGACGTTTCACTTTGTTGCCCAGGCTGAAATGCAGTGGCATGATCACAGCTCACTGAAGCCTCAACGTCCCAGGCTCGAGCATTCCCAAGTAGCTGGGACTACAGGCATGTGCCACCATGCCTGGCTGATTTTTTTATTATTGTTATTTTTTAGAGATTGGGTCTCACCATGTTGCCAAGGCAGGTCTCAAACTTCTGAGCTAAAGCCATTCTCCCACCTCAACCTCCCAAGGGGCTGGAATTACATGTATGAGCCACCACACCCAGCCCACTTTGTTTCTTGGTGGAAAATGACATGCAAAAGAAAGCCAATTGCAAGTGCTGGTGAAGGCAATGAAGAGAGAATGAAATGGTCTAATAAAAAGTATGTGCTTTGGCCAGGCATGGTGGCTTATGCCTATAATTCCAGCACTTCAGGAGGCTGAGGCGGGAGGATCACTTGAGCCCAGGAGTTTGAGACCAATCTGGGCAACATGGTGAGACCTCTAAAAAATTTACTGTAACTTTTTTTTTAGTCTTATAAAAAATCGATATGGTGATGCAGGCCTGTGGTCCTACCTACTCAGGAGGCTGAGACAGGAGGCCTGCTTGAGCCCAGGAGTTTGAGGCTATAGTGAGCTATGATTGTACCACTGCACTACAGCCTGGGTGACAGAACAAGACCATATATATATATATATGGTCTCGTTCTTATGTATATGTATGAGATTTGATATGATTTGGCTGTGTCTCCACCCAAATCTCAACCTGAATTGTAGCTCCCATAATTCCCACATGTCGTGGGAGGGACCAAGTGGGAGGTAATTGAATCATGAAGGTAGATCTTTCCCATGCTGTTCTTGGGATAGTGAATAAGTCTCATGAGATTTGCTGTTTTTATAAGGGAGAGTTTCCCTGCACAAGTTCTGTCTTGCCTGCCACCATGTAAGATGCCCCTTTCCTCTCCTTTTGCCTTCAGCTATGATTGTGAGGTCTCCCCAGTCACGTGGAACTGTAAGTCCATAAACCTCTTTTTTTTTTTTTGTATTTTAGTAGAGACAGGGTTTCACCATGTTGGCCAGCATGGTCTTGATCTCCTGATCTCGTGATCTTCCCGCCTCTGCCTCCCAAAGTGCTGGGATTACAGGCGTAAGCTACTGCACCCGGCCCTCTTTTTCTTTACAAATTGCCCAGTCTCGGGTATGTCTTTATCAGCAGCATGAAAACAGACTAATACATATGTATACACACATATACTCATACATATGTATACACACATATAGTCTTCACAAGAAATGGTAAACATCTCAAGACGTAAACTTCCAGCATGACAAGGATCCGCTTTGAGGGAAATAGATAAATTGAGAAAAGCAGAAACAGAGATGAAGTACACAAAGGCATAATAAAATAACCAGTAAGAAAATCATGTTCCCTGGCCTTCCCCAAAGCCTGTTCCTTGCCCCACTCCAGGCATGGTGGAATGCATGGAAATCCAGGCACTTGCAACTTAAGTGTAACTTCACACCCAAACACTTGAAAATTCAAACGGGAATTCAAGAGAGAAATAGGACTTTGGGAGAGCAGTAGAAGAGATGCCACGCACAGGGCATGATTAATCATTGAATGAATTGAGTGGTTGGCCAACCCTGGAGTCGCTCAGAGGCAGGAGAGGTCATTTCCGGGCAGACTGAAACCTGCACAGAGAGGAGGCAATTTGAGCAAGACAAATGCAAGGGACTCTAAGAATGGTAGCCTGGAAACATTTTGCCCTTTGATATCTTTTGATTGAACTTCTCCTTCCATCACAGATTCAGATCCTTTTCATGGACCCTGGGGTCTATGCTGTAGCCTGGACTCTCGTCCTCTATGAGCTGTTCACCTCTTGACAGGGAGGAGAACAGGAGGGGAAGAGAGAGGCTTGTGTTGGTTCCATTATGTATCTCCATCAAAGCTTGCTGCTGCCTCCCATCCTCTTTCACCACCTTCCTGCTAAGATCGCCTGGCTAACATCTCTTTGACTTCCTGCTGCATGCCCCAAAAATCCTATAATCTTGAGTCAGCATGACTCATGACACTGTCAGTCTTTATGAGATCAGCAAAGCCTAGCCTTGTTGCATGATTCCTACTGACAAATGCAGCAAGAATGTCAAGGAGGCCTTAAGGAAAGCAGTGTGGTTGTCTTAGTCCTTCACTGAATGGCCAGAGCCAATGTTCCTAAAGGAAGCCACTTCCATGAGAAGGAGCCTGTGCGTTTCCTTGAGGCAGCCTATTGTGGAAATGAGTGGGAAAACACAAACTGTGAAAAAAAAACAGTTTTTCCTCTGCTTTCATACCACAACAATCAAAGCAGACTTCTGTGAGCAAATGTGTTGAGGTTCCTCCCCACCAAGTAAGCAAGCAGTTCTACAGCGGACACAAGCTGGGCATCCTCCAATTCAATTCCATTCCGACACTGTCTGTCTGGAGATTGCCTCAGATCCCATAAGTGGAGAGCTCAGTCTTACAAGACTGGCCCTTCTTCAGACACCAGTCACGAGCCACAGGTTGCCTCACCTGTGCTTCTGACCAACTGGTCTAAATCAAAATTCCCACAATCCCCTCCTCAGCTTCAATTTATTTACTAGAGCTGCTTACAGAACTTAGGAAAACACTTATTTGTATTTACTGGTTTGTTATAAAGGACATTACAAAGGACACAGATAAAGAGATGCACAGGGCAAGGTATGTGGGAAGGAGCGTGGAGCTTTCATGCCCTCCTGGGCACACATCCCTCCAGGAGTCTCCAGGCATTCAACTACCTAGAAGCTCTCCTAACTCTATCCTTTTGGATTTTTTGGAGGCTTCATTACATAGGCATGATTGACAAAATCACTGGTCATTAGCGATCAATGTGACCTTCAGCCCCTCTCTCTTCCCTGTAGGTTCAAGGGTGGACTAGAAATCCCATCACTCTAATCCTGCCATGGTCTTTCCTGGTGACCAGCTCCCATCCTGAAGCTACCTAGGGACTTCAGTCATTAGTCAACTCATTAGCACTCAAAAAGACGCTCAGCACATTGAAGAGTCCAGTGATTTTAGGAGTTGTATGCCAAGAAACCAGGAAACAGACAAAGACCAAATATATATTGGAAACATTCAGGGAAGCAAAAAGAAAGGAATTATCTGTGTGCCAAGGTACTTGCTACACCCTTTACAGGCTCTTTTAATCTTTGCAATAAGCCTGCAAGCTAAATACAATTATTCACATTTTACAGTTGTAGAAATAGACTTAGAGTGATTACATGGTTTGCACAAAATCGCACGGCTAGTAAGTGTTGGGTTGGGTTATAACCCTAGGTCTGCCTGATCCCCAAAACCATCTTCTTTCCATCTTATTGTACTGCCCTGAGTCCATGTCCTATCAAATCTCATCTCCAGACTCTGCTGAAGAAATTAATTTAAAACATTCACTATTATAACATCTGTAATATTGTTCCAGCTCGAATGCTGGTGCCAGGGACTCCATTTGCATTACTGTTAAACTTCAAAAAAGAAATATGTCAGGGAGTGATAATGATTCTCATTTTACTACCATGGATACTGAGGGTTATTTTAGTGAGGTTGGGCTAGGCTCTGTTGCAGTAACATGTAACCCCAAAAATCTCACTGTTTTCACGAAATTGATGTTTAGTCTTTGTTCATGTAGTGTCTAACATGGGTTGATGGGGCTTTGCCCTATCACTCACTCAAGGACCCAGATAGATGGAGGCTTACACCCTCTTGCAGATTCACTGTCTGGGACCCTGGCTTCCTCATCACCCAGGCAGCAAAAGTCAAGTACAGTTTCCTCACACCTGTTCTATTCTTCAGCACAAAAGAACTAATCCTTACCTCAATGCAAGGAAGTACACTGTGACACGTACATGAGCACATGGATATTTGATGAGCAACAAATATCACTGCCACAATTCTCAATTAGCTTCAGAATATTGTGCTAAACCACAGAGCTGAGACTTGAAACTGGTCTACATGTCTCTCTCCAAGGTTCACAAATCACTGTGGGATCCAGAAAAGCAACTGCTCAAATCCATCAGAGCTGTTGCCACATGAAGTCAGTCCTGCAATTCATCCAATTTAGAATTCAGGGTCCAGAAGGAACACACAGCGTTGCAGGAAACTACAAATGTCTTACTGACTTCAATCATGGACTTTCGCGACGTCCCAGAGATGACCTGATTCATCTCAAATCTCCAGCATGATGCTCTCTCCTTTGCAGGTTACCTTGGCCTCTGTGGAACTGCATTTATTTCTGGCCTGTCTTGCCTCTGCAGGCAAATGATTTTATGCTGCTAGTTGCTAGTCTCTTAGTTTGGATGCTTATATGTACCATCACATTCTAACAAAGACTTGCTGCAGTATAACAAAAAATGCATAGAAAGTAAGTTTAAAAAATAAATGTGAGAAAATAGATATGGGAAAAATAAGACAAAGTCAAGGATAACATTATACATAGTGCATGCTGTGGGGTTCTGTGCACTTGCTTGGGGAAAGTCCAACATGCTTTCTGAGCTTCCAGGCAGCCAATGAAAGAGAGCTATATAATCCAGAAATACCCATAAGATAAAACTTCAGCCAGATATTCAGGGGAAGCTCAGCTATTCCTGGTACTTATACCTGACAGAACTCTTCCTCATGGAACCACCCAAAGGGAATATATTATGAGAGATTAAAGGGAAAAAGAAAACCAAAAAAAGGAATTCCAGAAAACCAGTGGCATATTGGGAACTCTGGGTAAAACTCTGAAGCATCCTGGGGAATACAGAACACAAGTTGATTGGAGCTAGAAAGCCTTCTCAGAAGGCGGGGAAAAAAATCACTTCCACAGAAGAGGGAGGCGGAATGGTATCAGAGTGTAAGAAAGAAGACAATGGAAACTTCAAGCAGATTCAAATAATCTCTGCTGCCTCTGATGGAATACGATTGAGTTTAGTTGCATGAGAGACTCAATTTGGAAATGAGAGGCAAAACAATATGGCAGCCGGAAGCTTCTTTGCAGGCTTCAGAGTCCAAAATGGTGGAACTAAAATTGTCCCATGGGAGACTGAGCAGAAGCACCAAGAAAGTTCGGAGCCAAAGTCCAAACTCCTCCCCCTTTCAAACACTTTAGCTGGCTGACAGATGTCCACTAGATTATGAACATGTCTGCTTTAGGAAAGACTTTTTCACGTTTCATGTACCGGCCACCAAATACATGTTGCCTTCTCTTGGTGAAGGCATATTAGTAAAACTGCAGGAAGTGCTGGTCCTAAATTTGACATTCTCAGGAGTAGTAGGAAAGAATATGTCAAAGGAAAGAATATATCAAAGCCAACAGAATTGGAGAGTCAGGCAAGTTATACACATTATCTTTAATCCACATCACAACCCAAATAGTAAGTATTATTACTTTCCAATCACTTTGACTACAATGACTACTTTACAAATGACTGTACTCAGGCTGAGAAACATGGAATAGCCTGAGCAATATTACACAACTCATAAGTAGGGAACACAGAATTCTGACTTATCTCTGCCTAGTGCCATTTCCTGTGCCTTTTAATAATATGATACTCCCTTTTGATACCAGGTAAATTGAAGAAATGAAAACTGAAGTAAAAGAGGTATTAAAATCCCAAGAAAAGATTAAAAAATAAACACCTACTTTTGTCACTGGTAAACTGAGTTTTTTCCCCCTGCTTTGTGTAGGTTGCAAAGAAAGAACATCCAATTGGAAAAAAAAAAAAATAATAAAGAAAAAGCAATCAGGATTTATTCAATGGCCAGAGAATGGAGAAGGGGTAGCTCTTGCTCCAAAGGCATCTTCTCTGCCCTGGAGTGTTGGGAGGTGGGGGAATCTTAGAGTTAAATGCGGGCCAGGAGAGATGTAGGCGTGCAGGCTGGAGTTCCAGACACACAGGTGCAGTCCCAAACATAATTCTCCATACACCGCATGTTTACAAAAATGGTAGAGATTTTCTTTTACAGGAGGAGATTTCAGCATTATAATGATATGTTCATGATCTAAAGGTAACTAGGGGTCACTTGTTCCGGTTTGCACCAGTTCCGTGCAGGTCGTATCTTCTTCTGGTATTTGGCAAGGGGTCACAAAGCTCTTGCAGTGCCTGGTTTCTTCAAGCAGCTGTGCCTATAGATAAAGAGACGAAAGAAAAAAAAAACTGGAAAAGTAAAATTCCAATTGCTTAGATGAGGCTGGGTTCATTCGGTGACACTTTTACTTTTGTTCCCTCCAAAACCCTCCTAAAACAATTAGAAATGAATTTTTAAAAACGTAAAGTCATGAAGACAGAGCAAACAGAAGATGAAATCACTGCTTCCAGATTTTGGAAACTGGAAGGCAAGATGAATGAGTGAGAATGGACTTAGAAAGTTCGAGAGCACAGAATCCTTAGCTGGTTGTATAGGGAGAGCCAGGAAGCACCCAAATTACCCTGCACTGCCCCTAAAAGATTCAAGAAGTAGAGGTACCTAATACTTCTGGAAGTGGCAGAAAAATAGGACTGAAGACAGAAGGATGAATAAAATGTCTATATAAAAGCTAGTAACCTCCCCACTTCCACACGGCCTGGGATTGCCCCTCATCACCAGGCAGAAACCTGGAGGCTTATTCTCTGGAGAGGATAAAGCAAAGGGTCTTTAGACCAAAGGCACCAGGCATAGTCCAGGGTGGAGAAACTATTTTCTTAAAAATAGTGAAGTGGGCATTTACTAATAGAATTCAGAGACTCACAGGGCGCTGTCAGCTAAGTGCAAATATGCTAAACCAGAGATGGGGAAGGTCTTCTCTGAGAAAAAGACCCAAAGATGCTGATGTCAGAGGCTCCCCAGTGGAACAGCCCAGCCAGATGAACCTGTGTTGATGGCCATTCACAGTGTCCAAACTGCCGGTCAGCCTCACAGCCCCCACTACTGATCAGGAGTAAACAGGGAAACTTGCCAAACATCTGAGTGAAACATCCAACAAGAACACCAGATGCCAAAACAGAGTAAAGCAAATTGGAAGAAACAGAACTATGCACGAGAAGATAACATCAAAATCAACGGTCCTTAAGATCCTCAGCTAAATAAGATCAAGTGTTCTACCCAGGAAATAAAAACAGAGTTTTCTTTTTCTAAGTTCTCATTCAGGAAACAAAAAGAGCTCTTGGAAATTAAAAATATGAAAGCAGACATAAGAAACATATCTTATATAGTAGAAAGTTTGGAATGTAAAGTTAAGAAAGTTTGGAATATAAAGTTAAGAAAATATCCCAGAGTAGAGTGAAAAGAGTCACAGTAGACTGAAAAATGTAAAAAGTTGAGATGTTAAAGTTACCACATGTCAAAGATTAATAATTAGTAAGAGAACCAGTAAGATGTTACAAATGGTTCAGTGGAGAAATCAAAGAGCAGACACGTAGACAATAGAGAATGCTGAAGTGAATATGTTAATCGATGCAAAACTGGCTTCTTGGGGAAAGAGGGATATCAATATGCCGCTGCACCAGACAAAGTATATTTGCATCTCTATGAAAAGGAGTCATTTACATTACTCGCAGTTTTCCACAACTCTAGCTCAAAGACAATGGAGGTGGAAGCCTTTATAGAATCAGATAACCCAGAAGAGTACACTAAATAGGAACCCAAAACTCTTTTCCCTGACAGAGAGAAAAGACAAGAAAATTAGAAGATTGTTCTAGGATGTCCAACACCCAAATAATAGAATTTCCAAAAAAGAAAGAACAAAGAAAACAGTCAGGGAAAAGATTATCAAAGAAATAATTCTAAAAAATGTTTCAGAACTAATAAATTAGAGGAGTGAGTCTTTTATACAATTATCAAAACTCATGAAATTGTTCGCTTAAAATGTTTGCATTTGTTGTATGCAAATTAAACCTCAATAAAGTTGATTTTTTAAAAAGAGCTGGCTCAAGTAATACCTCTAAAGTGATGAGCTAAGACCCAAACAAAGACCCTTTATCACAAATTTTAAATCTCTGGGTACAAAGACAAGAGTCTACAAGCTTTCATAGAATAAAAATGTCATGAAAGGCTGGGCGTGGTGGCTCACGCCTGTAATCCCAGCACTTTGGGAGGC
>NW_012102587.1:3551554-3553732 GCF_000951045.1 Mandrillus leucophaeus
CTGTCAATGGGAATGTAAACTGGCGCAGCCATTATGAAAAACAGTATGGAGGTTCCCCAAAAAGTTAAAAATATAACCACTGTAAGATCTGTCAATCCTACTTCTGGGTATATATACAAAAGAAACAAAATCAATATCTTGAAGAGATACCTGCACTCCCATGTTTACTTCAGCATTAGTCACAACAGCAAAGGAAGCAACCTAAGTGTGCAGCAATGGATGAATGAATAAAGAAAATGGTTATTTCTACAATAGAATATTCTTCCACCTAAACAAGTGGAAAATCTATCACTTGCAATAATATGGATGAACCAGCCGGGCGCGGTGGCTCATGCCCGTAATCCCAGCACTTTGGGAGGCTGAGGTGAGTGGATCACCTGAGGTCAGAAGTTCAAGACCAGCCTGGCCAACATGGCAAAACCCCATCTCTACTAAAAATACAAAAATTATCTGGGTGTGGTGGCAGGTGTCTGTAATCCCAGCTACTCAGGAGGCTGAGGTAGGAGAATCACTTGAACCTGGGAGGCGGAGGTTGCAGTGAGCCAAGATCGCGTCACTGTACTCCAGCCTGGGTGACAGAGCAAGACTCCATCTCAGAAACAAAAAAATATATATGGATGAACCTGGAGGACATTATGCTAAGTTAAATAAGCCAGACCCAGAAAGAGCAATACCGCATGATTTCACTTACACGTGGAGCCTAAAAAAATTGAACTCATTGAAGCAGAGAGTAGAATGCTGGTTGCTTAGGGCTTAGGGGTCACCGATGGGGTGACATCAGTCAGAGGTACAAACTTTTAGCTATAAGTGAAGCTCTAGAGATCTAATGTGCAGAATGGGGATCATAGCTGACAATACCGTATTGTACACTTCAAAATTGCTAAGAGTAGATTGTAAGCATTCTCACCCAAAAAAATGATAAGCATGTGAGGTGATAGATATGTTACTTAGCTTGATTTAATCATTTCACAATGTATACATATGTGAAAACATCACATTGTACACCCTAAATATATATGATTTTTATTTGTCAGTTACACTGCAATAAACTTGGGGGGTGGGGAGAAATATTGTTCTGCTGCTTAAAGAGACCTACGAATAAATAGCCTAGTCATGGGACCACCTGAGTTTTTATCTAAGACATGGAGAGAAACTCTTCCCTGGCAACATTGGAAGAGACAGTGGGAAGTAAAATGAAGTTGTATTCTGATTATAGCCCTCTAGTCATGCTTGCTCAGCACACTGGTTACATAAAATATGGACACCCATGCTACGGACAACCAGGCAATGCTTAAAAAGAATGAGTACTAACATACAGTCTCCAAGACATAATATTGTGGGGGGGTGGGAGGAAGCTACTTACAAAACAATTCTCAAAGCATAATTGCATTTATGTAAAAAAAAAAAACTATACAAACATCTGTGTGCATGTCTGTGCATATACATGTGTGTGAGACAGAACAGAGTTCACTCCCTTCCATCCCCTTTGCTCAATCCGATCCTCACCTCTAATGGGAAAGGGGCTTTTAGTTCAGTAGCACACCAAAGGCAACCAGTAGAGCAGGAGACATTGCCTAGCACGTAGGTGCTTTTCGCCAAAGGATGTACAGGACGTGACCTGTGATGACCATCCAAGGATGGGACCGGGAATGTGTCTTCCAGCCTTGCCCCTAGAGTCTGTGGCAGATGGACAGGAGCCTAACTGAAGAGTAGACAAGGAAGGAAAAAGCATAGTGAGGCTTAAGAGCACTCCTCCCGTTTGGCTGGGCTAAAAGACACCCCATAGGGAACGTTAGGAAGTATTTTGTATCATTCTCTGAACTTGGAATACTTTAGTTAATAGCAATAAGGGGTCCTTCAGGTAAGAGATGACAGGCACACCCCTTCAGACACTGGGGACAAAAAATAGCCTTCAGATGAGGATGTTTCAGAAGAGGTGGCAGGATGCCCACTCCTCTACTAAGGGTGATGGCAGCAGGGCAGGCAGTTGGGGGCTGGTGAGGGCAGAGAGGCTGTAGAAGGAATACAAAGGGGCATTTTCACCTTTCACTCTCGTTTTGAGGTGTTCTCATGTTTATAGCAAATGTGATCATCTGTTGGTTGTGTCATTTTATTGTATAGTACATTTGAATCAATAAATTGGACCACACAGGGTCCTTCCCTGGCCCTGTTATGGCC
>NW_012102587.1:3553782-3554325 GCF_000951045.1 Mandrillus leucophaeus
CTCCAGTCTGGGAGACACAGCGAGACACAGTCTCAAAAAAAAAAAAAAAAGTCACCAAAAACAAAGAATTTTTAAAAGTCAGATGGTTTCAAACTTTTCAAAAGGTAGAAGATAATAAAGCAAAGCCTTCAAAATTATGAAAGAAAACAATTCCCTATTTAAAATTCTATACTCAGCTAAACTATCATAAGCATATATAAAGTCACCCCCTAAAAAAAATACTGTGACTGCCTGGCACTATTTCTCAGGAAAATGGTGGAGCCTATGTTCCACCAAAATAAGCAAGTAATCACCAAAAAAAATAAATAAATAGATAAAAGCCTTGGGACACAGCACAGGAAAGGGCTGAGGGAATCCTCTGGATGATGCGGAAAGACTCCACGATGACACTGTGCATCGAGACCAAAGGGCAACCAAGACCGAAGTGCAAAATCAGCAGACCTCAGGAGATGAAGCTGATAGGACAGCCCATGAATCTGAACATCCTGAGAAATCTAGATAACTGGCAAGGAGTTTAGGGGTTGAACGAATGATAAGCAGATG
>NW_012102587.1:3554882-3556740 GCF_000951045.1 Mandrillus leucophaeus
GAGGGAGGGAGGAAGGAAGGAAGGAAGGAAGGAAGGAAGGAAGGAAGGAAGGAAGGAAGGAAATTGTTAAAGTCAACAAGTAGTGGCTGGGCACAGTGGCTCCCGCCTGTAATTCCAGCACTTTGGGAAGCCAAAGCGAGAGGACCTCTTGAGCCCAGGGGTTCAAGACCAGCCTGGGCAACATACTGAGACTCCATCTCTACTAGAAATAATTTTTTAAAATTATCCGGGCATGGTAGTGCACATCTGTAGTCCCAGCTACTTGGGACGTTGAGGTGGGGGGATCACTTGAGCTCAAGAGTTCAAAGTTACAGTGAGTTATGATCGCACCACTGCACTCCAGCCTGGCTAACAGAGTGAGACTCTGTCTCAAAAAAAAAAAAAAGAGAGAGAGAGAGAAGTAGCAATAGAAACATGTTATTTGTTTTTTGTAAAAATAATCAGCTTAAGGATGTTTTGAAAGTGCTTATCTGTGGAGAGGATCAAATGGAGGGGATCCAGGGTGCATAAGAGAGGGCGTGGTGTTTCCTGTAGATCTATTTGTCTCTTTAAACTATGTACATGCAAAGCCCACCTCTGGGACCAATTCCAGGAAGACTGATGGCCAAACTCTCCTGGGAGCAGCTGAAGAAAGAGAACCTGGGTCCATCCCTGCTGATCCTTTGTTCTTTGCCTTGGAGATTTGAGAGTTAACATCTAGATGCAAAGAAATAAAGTCCAAACACTAACACTGACTAATTTTGAGTCTTTGTTGTGGCCGGGCATGGTGGCTCACACCTGTCATCCCAGCACTTTGGGAGGCCAAGGCAGGCAGATCACCTGAGGTCAGGAGTTCGAGACCAGCCTGACCAACTTGATGAAACTACACCTCTACTAAAAATACAAAAACTAACTGGGCATGGTGGCATGTGCCTGTAATCCCAGTTACTTGGGAGGCTGAGACAGGAGAATCGCTTGAACCAGGGAGGCGGAGGTTGCAGTGAGCCGAGATTGCACCATTGCACTCCAGCCTGGGCAACAAGAGCGAAACTCTGTCTCCAAAATAAAATAAAATAAAAACAAATTATGTGCATGCACAACTTTGATCAACATAATTTCTGTAAGAAGAAGAATGCATTGAAAAAGCTGTTACTGTAACTTTTACAGACCCAGGGAAAGTAGAATTTCCTGTTGTTGATTCCAACATCCATCTACCAAGTTTCCAGAGGTCTTCGGTCTTAATATTCGGGGATATGTCCAAGTCACAGCAGGCCAAAAGCTGTCATGTCCCAAGCAGAGGAAAAGTAACCCATTCTCTGAATTTTTGCCTTTAATAACACATGATGCAAGCCCCATTGGGTGGAAACAGGACTGATGTGCGACTCAGAACATCAATATTTTATTTCCCACTCATCAATCATTCACCACCTGCTGGCAAACAGCACCTTCCAGCCGGTGTCTCCAGGTCTCCGTCCAGCGCCAAGACTATCAATATTTTATGCTTGGGAGATGAAGTTGCTACACAGGCGCATTATCCCCTGCCCAAGCAGTGTACAGAAAAAGCTCTTCTTTCCTGTAGGCAGCTCTGGGAGAACACAGCAGGCAGTATCTGTCACACTGCTCCAGCTCCCTCTGTGGGCTCCCAGTTCTACACATGATGCAGCAGGCACAGTAATGCACTTGCAGAGATGGACTTCTGAAGAGGAAAACTGAGGCAGCCTTTCCAGTGTCCCTAGCACTTTGTCTCTACTGCCCATAGAATTCTTCAACCAGAATATCATTCCCTCCCTGCCCTCGGGCCCCAATTGTGATGTAAATTAAGACTGACTCATATGGCTGGGCACAGCGGCTCATGCCTGTAATCCCAGTACATTGGGAG
>NW_012102587.1:3561542-3562197 GCF_000951045.1 Mandrillus leucophaeus
AAAAAAAAAAAAAAAAAAAAAAAAAAAAAAAAAGCAGATGGAACATTCAGCAAACAAACCTAAAATAAGACGTTTCCTAACTCCAAGGAAAAACAAAAAGCAAGCTAAGAAAGCAAGTGTAATCTTAGTGTACTACTTACTCACCTATCGATGTCTTCACATTTTCATAATAATGTAAATACCAAATAATAATGTAACCAAAATTCTAGTATAATTATATTGGGGAAATGGAGAGCACAGATGGGTGTTTGTGTTCATGTCGTGGGATAAAGGAGTCAAATCCTTACCTCATCTTCACTGTCCATATATCATTTGAAAATTGCTAAAGTTGGCCGTGCACGGTGGCTCATGCCTGTAATCCCAGCACTTTGGGAGGCTGAGGTGGGCAGATCACTTGAGGTCAGGAGTTCGAAACCAGATTGGCCAACATGGTGAAGCCCCGTCTCTACTAAAAGTACAAAAATTAGCCTGGCGTGGTGGCATGCTTCTGTAACCCCAGCTACTAAGGAGGCTGAGGCAGGAGAATTGCTTGAACCCAGGAGGCAGAGGTTGCAGTGAGCCAAGATTGTGCCATTGCATTCCAGCCTGAGCAACAGAGTGAGACTCCATCAAAGAAAGAAAGAGAGAGGGAGAGAGAGAGAGAAGGGGGGAGGGG
>NW_012102587.1:3562247-3563976 GCF_000951045.1 Mandrillus leucophaeus
AGACACTGGGGACAAAAAATAGCCTTCAGATGAGGATGTTTCAGAAGAGGTGGCAGGATGCCCACTCCTCTACTAAGGGTGATGGCAGCAGGGCAGGCAGTTGGGGGCTGGTGAGGGCAGAGAGGCTGTAGAAGGAATACAAAGGGGCATTTTCACCTTTCACTCTCGTTTTGAGGTGTTCTCATGTTTATAGCAAATGTGATCATCTGTTGGTTGTGTCATTTTATTGTATAGTACATTTGAATCAATAAATTGGACCACACAGGGTCCTTCCCTGGCCCTGTTATGGCCGTTGGAGACTGAGCTCTTGGGGCTCTTCTAGCAGAATCAGACTAACATTTGCACGTATCTCTGAGTTCACAGCTGCACTCCTTCCAGCAGACTGTGTCTGCACTGGGGAGAAGCCTAACTTTACAGTCACTTGGACATTGCTGTGCAGTGTCTTCATAGCAAAGGGCATTCGCACTGGAGATCCACAAAGCCAAGGTGCAACCACCATCCCCACGTTGAATTTGGTCCTCTCGGAACATCCTGGGCCCATTTTCAAAACCAGACAGCATTAAAGACTACAGGAAAGCCTCTGGGAAAGTCACCCCCTCTTGCCCTGGAGTTTTCACAATCAATAAGTAAATGCTGCTGAAATTGAAAGGCCTTCCCTGATGAGGGCACCACTCTGCCTTCCCAGTTAACATATTATAGATTCCATACATCTGGCTGCCGAATGAATTCCAGAGCAATGAGTGCCAGCACTGAGTGGCAAGCCATTCAATTTCTTTGATTAAATTCCATTTTTAAAGTCCTATATCTAAGAGGAACACTGGGGACTGCTCTAAATTATATTAATTTTTAAAATCATATAGGTAGTCAAGGGTAGAATTTAAAGATCATTCAAGTCATAACGGATTATTAGAATGGTGCAGCCACTGTGAAAAACAGTCTGACAGTTCCGCTGAAAGTTAAATACATGGTTACCTTATGACCCAGCAGTTCCACTCCTAGGTATATCACCAAAGGAAATGAAAAGAAGTGTTCACACAAAAACCTGTAACTGAATGTTCATAGTAGCATTATCCATATTAGCCAAAAAGTGGAAACCACCCAAACGCCCATCGCCTGATGAATGGACAAGCAAAAATATGGCTTAACCACAGAGTGGAATAGTATTTAACCATAAAAATGAATGAAGTTCTGACACATGCTACAACATGGATGAAGCTTGAAAACACTAGTCTAAGTGAAAGAAGCCAGTCAGAAAAGGCCATATATTATATGATTCCACTTATATAAAATATCCAGAACAGGCAAATCATAGACACAGGGATTACATTGATTTAGGATTGCCTTGGACTAGGTAGTGAGGGGAGGGCTAGGAGATGATATTCAAAAATGGACTATGGTGATAGTTGCACACCCCGAGAATCTACTAAAAACCATTGAACTGAGTGATTTAAATGTATGAATTGGTATGGCATGAGAATTATATCTCAATAAAGTTGCTATTAAAAAAGAGAGAGAGAGATCTTTAGGTAAGATCCAACTGACCTGCACTCTAGTCTCAAGATAATTTTCCCTAGATATCAGCTAGAATAAAACCCAAGAGTCTGTCATTCAATTTGTCCATTTATTGGACAAGTATATGTTAGGCTGTCACCTGAGTGCCTGGCACTGTTTTGGTGCTGAGAATGCTGCAATGAACAAAACAGACAAACAGACCGTCCCATGGGGCATG
>NW_012102587.1:3564776-3567048 GCF_000951045.1 Mandrillus leucophaeus
GGAGTTTTCGCCCCAGCACCATGGTGGCTCAGGTGGCTGTGTAGATTTGTCTGCAGCTCAGAGATGTCCTATATTCTGTCCTACTCCACACCTTTATTTTTCTTAATTGTCGATCACTAATCCAGTCTACAGACACAGGCACACATGTGCTCCCACATGCACACACATGCACAAACACGTCCACACAGAGGCATTTCTCCAAGCACTTCCTAAATCTTTGGGTGAGCTAAGAAAGCAAATGACCAAGGGTATCAGAATTCTGTGGAATCCAGTCAAAAAAAGAGAGCTGCACTTATGCACCAAGATTTTTCTAAAACGACATTCACAGCAGTGGCATTTATATCACAAAGGAAAAAAATATAAAAGAACAACCACACTGTTCATTAGTAGGGAAATGGATGCATCACGTGATCAGTACTAAATCAGGAGTTTTGACTGAGGTGTCAAGAGACAACTGAGAGCACACAAGCAGGAGACCGTGTGAAAGATCAGCTGTGAGAACTTCCCAAGTGGAGTCTGCACAGCGACTGCAGGATTCTGAGACCCCTTCTCAAACGTAGAGGGCGATAAAAGAGCTGAAGAGAGATTTAGTGAAAAGGATGTTCAGAGAGCCCCGTTGAAGTCTATGAGACAGACCTCATGCAGAGGGAAGTGGCACCTCCTCTTCACCAGGCATCCAGAGAGACATACTTCCCAGTCAGCACTCGGAGAGCCTGCTGCGTATCCCTAGGGTTCAGACACAATCTGAATCCTGCCCAGGAAGTCCACAGGCGAGTGAAAGGGAGCAGCTTCAGTGATGGGGCCTGGGGAAGGTGGCTGCGCTGGGATGGCTGGTGCTCCCAGAATGTGTCAGGTAAGGATATGCGAGGGTTTCGTGTGGCGCAGAGGTGGGCCATTCAAGAGAGAGCCAGCCTGAAGGGTCACCTGAAAGGGTGGAGGGTCTCTAACAAACCAGGACTGTGGAGAGGACTGCGGGACACAAGGGCCCCAGGGAGAGCGGCAGTCAGAGATGCCCAACGCCCTGCCGCATCAGAGGAGCTGAAGTGGGAGGAACCCCTTCAAGTGGACTCAGAGTCATCTTGAGACGGGATCAGTTGACGTGGAACTTTATGCTCCCTTTCTCCTCCACCCTTCCCATGTTTAACCCTGGATGAGGTAACAAGAAAGAGAGAAGAAAGTGACCACTCCACCAACACTTCCTTTCCAAAGGCTGGTGGCCCAACCACACCCATGCCACAGCCTGGCAGGTGCAGGAGACAGGATGAAAAAGTTAATATGTTGGATGACACATTCTAATTTCTGAATCAAGACTGTTTTGCTATAACAAGTGTTGGAAAGGGTGTTAAGAAAAGGGAACCCTGGAACACTGTCAATGGGAATGTAAACTGGCGCAGCCATTATGAAAAACAGTATGGAGGTTCCCCAAAAAGTTAAAAATATAACCACTGTAAGATCTGTCAATCCTACTTCTGGGTATATATACAAAAGAAACAAAATCAATATCTTGAAGAGATACCTGCACTCCCATGTTTACTTCAGCATTAGTCACAACAGCAAAGGAAGCAACCTAAGTGTGCAGCAATGGATGAATGAGTAAAGAAAATGGTTATTTCTACAATAGAATATTCTTCCACCTAAACAAGTGGAAAATCTATCACTTGCAATAATATGGATGAACCAGCCGGGCGCGGTGGCTCATGCCCGTAATCCCAGCACTTTGGGAGGCTGAGGTGAGTGGATCACCTGAGGTCAGAAGTTCAAGACCAGCCTGGCCAACATGGCAAAACCCCATCTCTACTAAAAATACAAAAATTATCTGGGTGTGGTGGCAGGTGTCTGTAATCCCAGCTACTCAGGAGGCTGAGGTAGGAGAATCACTTGAACCTGGGAGGCGGAGGTTGCAGTGAGCCAAGATCGCGCCACTACACTCCAGCCTGGGTAACAGAGCTTGAAGCTGGGAGGCGGAGGTTGCAGTGAGCCAAGATCGCGTCACTGTACTCCAGCCTGGGTGACAGAGCAAGACTCCATCTCAGAAACAAAAAAATATATATGGATGAACCTGGAGGACATTATGCTAAGTTAAATAAGCCAGACCCAGAAAGAGCAATACCGCATGATTTCACTTACACGTGGAGCCTAAAAAAATTGAACTCATTGAAGCAGAGAGTAGAATGCTGGTTGCTTAGGGCTTAGGGGTCACCGATGGGGTGACATCAGTCAGAGGTACAAACTTTTAGCTATAAGTGAAGCTCTAGAGATCTAATGTGCAGAA
>NW_012102587.1:3569548-3571343 GCF_000951045.1 Mandrillus leucophaeus
CAGCTACTTGAGGGGCTGAGACAGGAGAATTGCTTGAACCCGGGAGGCAGAAGTTTCAGTGAGTCAAGATCATGCCAATGCACTCCAACCTGGGCGATAGAGCAAGAGTCCGCCTTAAAAAAAAAGGGAGTTGATATGACCTAAAATCTCTTTAATTCACCAAAAATCATTTATAGAACACCAACAATGTGTTGGGCATCCAGAGAGATCCTGGGGACACAAGTACACATAAGACACATTTGTGGACATGTCTATTTCCATGGTGATACAGTAACATCTGTCATTTTCCTAGCACTGTGTACCAGGCACTGTCCCAGGCATTTGACATCTATTGTCCTTAATTCTTACATCAAATCAAAAGGTAATCAAACTCGATTTCAAGAAAGACTGTATTTTTTTTCCTTCTCGAGTTTATTGAGAAATAATTTACATACAATAAACTGCATACATTTAAAGGGTACAATTCCAGAAGTTTTGATAGTTGTATATGCCCCAGAAACCACCACCACCATCGAAACACCCGACATTTCTGTCACCTCCAAAAGATTTCTTGTGCCCTGTTGCAGTCCACACTTCCGTCTCCCTCCATCTGCAGGCAACCACTCTTCTACTTTTTGTCACTGTAAATTAGGTTGCATTTTCTTTCACTCAGCATAATGATTTTGAGATTCATCCACATCCTTGCATGTATGAGTGGTTCGTTCTTATTTGCTGCTGAGTGGTTTTGTGTTGTACGGAAAGACTGCATTTTTATACCCATTCACCTGTTGATGGACATTTGGACTGTTTCCAGTTTTTGGCTATTATGAATACAGCCGCGGAGAACATTCATGTCAAAGTCTTTGTGGGAACGTATGTTTTCATTTATCTTCGGTAAATGCCTAGAAGTAGAACAGCAGGGTCATACTGTAGATTCATAAAGTCTTCCCTTTTTAGCATCTTTTTATGGTCAGACATGATGCTTTTGAATGACACAGTGAGAATACACAGGCCTCAAGGTTATCTGTCAAGGATTATAAGATCAACAAAAATCAATCGGATACCAAAAATAAACAAATAAATAACCCTATGCAACTCTCAGTATCATTCGTTATTATCATAGTTTTTATTTGGGCTGGGTGCAGTGGCTCCTGCCTGTAATCCTAGTACTTTGAGAGGCTCAGGTGGGTGGATTATCTGAGGTCAGGAGTTCGAGACCAGCTTGGCCGACATGGCGAAACCCCATCTCTACTAAAAATACAAAAATTAGCCGGGTCTGGTGGCAGGCGCCTGTCATCCCAGCTACTCAGCAGGCTGAGGCAGGAGGATCGCCTGAACCCAGGAGGCAGAGGTTGCAGTGAGCTGAGATTGCGCCACTGCACTCCAGCCTGGGCAACAGAACGAGACTTTGTCTCAAAAATAATAATAATAATAATAGTGCTTATTTACACCATCAAGGAATAAGTGAATCCCTACAAGCAAATTTTGTAAAAACTGAAACTTACCCTTTCAATCTCCTCCTTTTAAATTATTTTAAATATTATCTATTCCTGATACTATCAGCAATTTATTAGCATTCCTATTCCTCTAGAAATCCTTGTGACAGGTTTACAGCGTTTGCTGCATGCCTTATTAAAATGTGTCCTGGCCATGCTGCTACTGACACCCCGGAAGTGTCATGCTGGCTGCCCAGTGCTGTCCCCGTGAGCTGCCCAGGCAGGGGAGTTTTCGCCCCAGCACCATGGTGGCTCAGGTGGCTGTGTAGATTTGTCTGCAGCTCAGAGATGTCCTATATTCTGTCCTACTCCACACCTTT
>NW_012102587.1:3571393-3577661 GCF_000951045.1 Mandrillus leucophaeus
CTGAGTGGCAAGCCATTCAATTTCTTTGATTAAATTCCATTTTTAAAGTCCTATATCTAAGAGGAACACTGGGGACTGCTCTAAATTATATTAATTTTTAAAATCATATAGGTAGTCAAGGGTAGAATTTAAAGATCATTCAAGTCATAACGGATTATTAGAATGGTGCAGCCACTGTGAAAAACAGTCTGACAGTTCCGCTGAAAGTTAAATACATGGTTACCTTATGACCCAGCAGTTCCACTCCTAGGTATATCACCAAAGGAAATGAAAAGAAGTGTTCACACAAAAACCTGTAACTGAATGTTCATAGTAGCATTATCCATATTAGCCAAAAAGTGGAAACCACCCAAACGCCCATCGCCTGATGAATGGACAAGCAAAAATATGGCTTAACCACAGAGTGGAATAGTATTTAACCATAAAAATGAATGAAGTTCTGACACATGCTACAACATGGATGAAGCTTGAAAACACTATTCTAAGTGAAAGAAGCCAGTCAGAAAAGGCCATATATTATATGATTCCACTTATATAAAATATCCAGAACAGGCAAATCATAGACACAGGGATTACATTGATTTAGGATTGCCTTGGACTAGGTAGTGAGGGGAGGGCTAGGAGATGATATTCAAAAATGGACTATGGTGATAGTTGCACACCCCGAGAATCTACTAAAAACCATTGAACTGAGTGATTTAAATGTATGAATTGGTATGGCATGAGAATTATATCTCAATAAAGTTGCTATTAAAAAAGAGAGAGAGAGATCTTTAGGTAAGATCCAACTGACCTGCACTCTAGTCTCAAGATAATTTTCCCTAGATATCAGCTAGAATAAAACCCAAGAGTCTGTCATTCAATTTGTCCATTTATTGGACAAGTATATGTTAGGCTGTCACCTGAGTGCCTGGCACTGTTTTGGTGCTGAGAATGCTGCAATGAACAAAACAGACAAACAGACCGTCCCATGGGGCATGCGCCCTCCTGAGAGAGACAGGCAATTATAATCAAGCAGATAGGACTACATCAGCTGGTGATAAGCAACATGAGAAAACATAAACCAGGCCCAGGGGAGAGGAAAAAGAGGGGCAGCACTGCTAGTTCCCAGAGTAGTCAGGGAATTTCTCAGACAAGGAGGCATGTGAGCAGAGACGCGAAGGGAGTGCTTTCAGACCACAATGCTGCCAGTCTGACACCTCTGGAAGGAAAAGGGGAAGGAAGGAGGGCTGTGGAGGAAGAGGCACGGCAGCAGTGCAGGCCAGAGAACGTCTCAAGCAGAGTGATGGGGACCCTCATGCAGAGATCTCCCCATAGACAAGTCCCATTCCAAACAGAAATGGCCTGGCTGGCTCAGTACCCTCGCCATGCCGAGTGATTGGCAGGAGCAGCCCGCAGAGTGGACCCAGCAGGAACACCCCGGCAAATGAAGGTGCAGTACTGGGGCTGTCCACCAACCACCCTCATCACAGCAGGTGCTGTTGAAGGGAGACCTGATGCACAGCTCTGGGACAACCACACTGTCCCAAGGACTTTGACTTTTACCTTAAGTGGGATTAAGGTAAAAGTAGGACCATCGGGAGGTTTTAAGTGGAAGAGTGACATGCTATGACTTGCATCATAAAAGAGTCCATCCGCTGCTAGATTCAGAATTAGACTGTCAGAGGGCAAGAATAGAGGCCACAACCCCAGTTAGGAAGAACTAGGGAGAGCAGAAGGGAGTTCAGACCATCATACCTTCAGGAGTAGTGTCCATGGTTAAAAATGGTCAAATTCTGGGTATATGCTGAGAGGTAGATCTGATACTATTTGCCGATGGATCATGAGGGATGGTGAGCACAAAGAAAATATTAAGGATGACTCTAAAACGTGGGGCCTCACCAATTAGAAACATAGAGATGCTATTTTCTGGAAGGAGGGGCAGGACTGGGACTGAGTGTTAGAAATCGGGAGTTGGATTTAGGACATTTCATCTCTGGGAAGCCTGTTAGGGGTCAAGGTAGAGTCATGGAGCAGGTAGCTGCTGTGAGAATATGCATTCAAAACAGATCACTGGTTGCAGGTCCAGATTGGGCAGTCGCCAGCCTCTGAATGGTCTTTGAAACCATGAGACCCAATAAGACCACCTAGGGAATAAATGCAAATACAGAAAAGAAGTGATCGGAAGATGGATCTGGGGACCTTCAGCATTTAGAAGTTAGAAAGATGGACAAGAATCAGCAATGGCAACTGAGAAGGAGCTGGCAGGAGTATAGGAGACAGCCGAGAGAGAAACCCCTGGAAACCAACTGAGGAAAGAATCTGAGGAGTGAGGCACTGTGCAAAAGCAGCTGATAGGCCAGGTAAGGTGAAGACTCAGAACCGACCCATAAAGGCCACCTGACAAGAACAGTCCCAGCGGAGTGTAAGGACAAGCTCATGATGCAGGTGCATTCAAGAGAGGAGTGGAGGCGGTGGGAATCCAAAGAGGCATGTGGGCTCACAGGACGTTCTCTTTACTAGGCGATTTTGCACAATGAGGGTATCCAGACAGATGTGGTCCAGTACAAAAGGGGAATTGTTGGAGCAAAGTTGTTGGCGCATGAGTTTCCTATTGCTGCTGGAACGAGTCACCACAAATTGTACCTTAAAACAACATAAATTTATACCCTTACGTTTCCAGAAGTCAAAAGTCCAAAATGGGTCTTCCGAGGCTGAAACCAAGATACTGACCGGGCTGTGTTCCTTCTAGAGGCTCTAGGGGAGAATGTGTTTCTCACCTTTTCCAGCTTCTGAAGGCCATCGCATTTCTTCTTCCATCTTCAAGTCCAGGAGCACAGCATCTTCAAATCTTTCTCTGACTCTGAACTTCTGCTTCCCTCTTCCATCTTTTAAGGACCCTTGTGATTATCCAGAATAACTCCCCATCTGAAAGTTTTCAATCACATTTGCCAAGTCCCCTTTTCCACATAAAGTAACATATTCACAGGTTCTGGGGACTGGGATGTGGACATCTCTGGGGGCCGTTTATTCTGCGTACCACGTTGGTAGGAAGGAGGGGATGTGGTCTACGGTGCATGTAGGGATGGTCCTCACTCAAAGCACAGATAGTTCATCTTTAATAACCACAGCAAAAGGAGAAGAAATGATGCAGGTGCAGGTAAGGGTGATACAAAGAGCAATCACCTCTCCCACTGGCCAAGGAAGAGCATGTTTTATAAAAACTTGAATGGTGAGAATACTAATGGTGATGACAATGTTGATGGTGGTGGTGATGGATGAGGTGGTGTGGTGGTGACGGTGACAACGGTAATGGTGACTACCATGCCAGCTACAATGTATCTTGCATTTACCAAATATTAAGCGCTTTTATGCTTTACCTCTCTAATCCTCATAATCCCCACTCTGGAAATAGGATAGCTGAAGCTACGTGAGGTTAAGTAATATTAATCACTGGCAAGTCTGGTACAGGAACTCAGTTGCCAGCTAAGAGGGGGTGGGGTAAATTCAGTTTCCCAGACCAAACTCAATATCCTTTGTTTCTCCCCATTCTCTCTCTCTCTCTCCCTCCCTCCCTCCCTCCACAGTCTGCTTCCATTCCTCTAAGGAGTGTTTGTTCATTAACTCTGATTGGAAAAGAAGCAGCTTCCCCTGGTATCTGTTTGTGGAGGGCAGTGAAAACTTTAGTTTGCTCCTGCCCTTATATTGAGGCGTCTGAAATAAATTAATATAGATATGAAACTTCTTCAGAAACATATCTTAAAGCATACAAAGAACCTGAGTGTCCCAGGCAGCGGGAACTTTTTCCAAACCCTATGTTGCAATAGGAAACATCCTGAGATGTTCCCAAGTCAGGAGCTGCATGCCCAACCTGCTCCAACATTTATGAGCCCCGAGACTTCTGGGCTCCGGTTTTCTTCTCTGTAGAATGCCGACTCTCATACCCACTCCCCAGCATTCTCATGCTGATGGACATAAATAGCTAATACTGTAGAGGGCTCCCTGTTTTGAAAGGTCTACTGTGTGCAAAGCCCTGCTCAAAGCACTTTACCTTCATGTGCAGACTCCTCCTTGCCATCCGACATATAGGTGCTATTGACAGCCTCATCTTATTATACACATGGGGAGCCCTGGGACTCCCTTCCAGATGGGTCACCAGAGTCCGGATTACTGAGCCCCAAGGAGAGGAAAGGAATCAGATGGTGGTGGCGAGGGAGGCGTGGTGGCAAGAGTGAGAGCGGAGGGACTTCTTTTAAAAGTTCAAGCCCTGCTTCTTTTACTTTAAACGGTCTGTGTGCAAAGAGAAAGCAAACATAGAGCAACAGAAAGGAAATTAGTGGTTACCTGGAGCTGAGAACAGGATTAACTGTAAACAGACACAAGGGATCTTACTGGGAGGAATGAAAAAGTTCCAAAGCTGGATTATAGTAATGGTTGCACAACTCAGGAACCTTACTAGAACTCATTGAATTATTCACTTAGAATGAGTGAATTTTATGGCACGTAAATTTTACCTCAATAAAGTTGGTTTATAAGAAAAAGTTTGTCTGAGATGAAAAAGCAAAATTTGGTTGGGGTGGGGAGTGTCTGCAGTTTTAAAACACGACTAAAAATTTTTCAACACTTCTCCCACTGAGAGGTGGAATTTGTGTCCCTCCCACGAATCTGGGCAGACGTATGACTGCATTGACCAAGAGAGGACGGTGGAAATGACACTAGTTGACTTTCACCTTGTTCACTGGGAACATTCTCATGGTGGGTAATTTTATGCGTCAATTTGACTGACAGTCAGGACCCAGAATAAACATTGTTTCCGGGTGTATCTGTGTGGATATTTCCATGAGATTAGTGTTTGAATCAGTGGGCTCAGTCAAGTACACTGCCCTCGCCCAGGCAGATGAGCATCTTCAGGGCTGGAATAGAACCAAGGGTGGAGGAATTTGGGAATTTGAGCCTCTTTTTTTCTGCCTCACTGATGAGCTGGAGTCTCTCATCTCACCTTCTCTGACCTTCAAACTGGGAGTTACATCTGGGTTCCCTGGGTTCTCAGGCCTTTAGATTTGGAATGAATTATACCGCTAGCTTTTCTGACAGCAGGTCATGGGACTCCTCAGCCTCCAAAATCCCAAATTCCTCATAATAAATATATTTTAAATAAATATGTATTTTTTTATATAGTCATGCTTCGCTTAACGATAGGGATGTGTTCTGAGAAATGCATCGTTGGGCAATTTTGTCACTGTGTGAACATCGTAGGGTGAGCTTACACTAACCTAAATGGCATTGCTTACTACACACCTAGGCTAAGATGGTCTAGCTGATTACTCCCAGGTTACAAACCTGTACAGCACATTAGTATACCCAATACCATAAGCAACTATAACACAATGGTAAGTACTGCTGTTTCTAAACACATCTAAATGTAGAAAATGTAGAGAAAAAATATGGTAGAAAGATAAAAAATGGTCCACCTGTAGAGGGCACTTGCCATGAATGGATCTTGTAGGACTGGAAGTTGCTCTGGGGGAATCAATGAGTGAGTGATGAATGAATGTGAAAGCCTAGGACACTACCGTCCACTACTATAGACTGGGCACTGTACAATTAGGCTACTCTAAATTTATTTTAAAATGATAAATTAACCTTAGCTTAATGTTACTTTTCACTTTGTAAACTTTTCAATTTTTTAGATATTTGACTCTTTTATAACAACTTAAAACACAAACACATTTACACCTGTACAAAAATATTTTCTTTCTTTATATCCTTATTCTTTTTTTATTTTTTTTTTTTTTTTGAGACGGAGTTTCGCTGTGTCGCCCAGGCTGGAGTGCAATGGTGCGATCTCGCCTCACTGCAAGCTCCGCCTCCTCCCAGGTTCACACCATTCTCCTGCCTCAGCCTCCAGAGTAGCTGGGACTACAGGCGCCCGCCACCATGCCTGGCTAATGTTTTTTTTGTTTTGTTTTGTTTTTTTGTATTTTTAGTAGAGACAGGATTTCACTGTGTTAGCCAGGATGGTCTCAATCTCCTGACCTTGTGATCTGCCCACCTCAGCCTCCCAAAGTGCTGGGATTACAGGCATGAGCCACCACGCCCAGCCAACAATGCCTTCTTATGAATACCTCCTGAGGGACCTGCCTGAGGCTGTTTTATAGTTAACTTTTTTTTATAAGTAGTAGGAGTACACTGTAAAATAGCAATTTAAAACATAGTATAGTAAATACAGAAAGCAGTAACATAGTCATTTATTATCATTATCAAATATTATGTTCTGTACATAATTGTA
>NW_012102587.1:3578084-3579498 GCF_000951045.1 Mandrillus leucophaeus
CTCCATCAAAAAAAAAAAAAAAAGGAGTTGTAAAAAGATGTAAAAAGTCCAACTACCCTGGTGCCATGAGGAAGTCAGGCAGCTCAGAGAGTCCATGTGTCAAAGAAGTGAAGAAGCCTCTGGATGATTTCAGATCCCAGTCATTTGAGTCTTCCCAGTTGAGGTACAAGACATCATGGAGCAAAGACAAGCAGTCCTGGCAGTGCTTTCTTTAAGCTCTGGACCTGCAGAATCTGAGAGCATAATAAAGCAGCAATGGCTCTACATCACCAGGTTTGGGATTTTTGTTGCACAGCAACAGTAACTGGTGTGGAATCCTGATTCGTATGCAACAACGAGGAAGGGCCCCCAGGTAGGGGAGAACAATTGTTCTGAGAGATGGGAGATGGCTGATCACAGATGATCCACTGGCACAACATTCTTTTCCCAAATACCTCCTCCCACATGTAGCCCCCTCAGCATGAACTTATAAAACTTCCTTCCAGCCCCTGCCTCTTGGCAGACAGCCCCTTCTCTGCTGTACTGCCCATTGCACTCTTGTAACATATTTTCATACTGTCTCTAATAAACCTGCCTTTTTTTTTTTTTTTTTTTACCTACAACTGTCTTGGTAAATTATTTTACCACCCACGATGCCAGCCCTAGCCAGTCACACCTGCAACAACTGGAGCATCAGGTCACTGCAATTCAATTTGAAGGTCCTCCTTTGTAGCATACAGCTGTTAATAAAGTAGCAACAGCAGCTGCAGAGGCAGCTGACTAAGCACTCACAGCTGAGCCTGAGTTCATCACAAACAGCTGAAGATAGAACTCCTGTACTGCCTGTTCCCTGGGCGGGCACCAGCGCCTCTTATCACAGAAGGCTATGTCTATACTTGCCACTCAACTTTATCGTAAGCCATTGAAGACATCAGCCACGCCGTGCAAGTTGATGAGCATCTCTACCTCCTTCCCTACCTAAGTCTTCTTTGCTGCAATCAGAATGAAACAGTCAGCCACACAATGAAGGGCCTCTGGGTCATCGTTTTGCAGCAACTGCTGAATACCAAGGACTGAGACAGAGAGATGAAAAAGAAGTGGTGGTCCTTGACTTGACGAGTTCCCAGTCTAGTGGGAAGGACATATAGATCCCCTTGAAGCTCACTCTCATTTCGACTAGCTACAAGCTACCCGGGTCCACTTCACCCACCTCCAGGCTTCGGGATGGAGAGAAATAAAACAGGACCACCTGGACACAAGTAGTACTAAAAATAATTGGTGTTTGCTTTCACCAAGTTCAGGAAGAAGAGCTACAAAACCACGGATCTATCTTCTATGTTTTTATTCCTAACAAATCCTGGCCGGGCGCGGTGGCTCAAGCCTGTAATCCCAGCACTTTGGGAGGCCGAGACGGGCGGATCACGAGGTCAGGAGA
>NW_012102587.1:3584288-3585993 GCF_000951045.1 Mandrillus leucophaeus
TGCTGCAATCAGAATGAAACAGTCAGCCACACAATGAAGGGCCTCTGGGTCATCGTTTTGCAGCAACTGCTGAATACCAAGGACTGAGACAGAGAAATGAAAAAGAAGTGGTGGTCCTTGACTTGACGACTTCCCAGTCTAGTGGGAAGGACATATAGATCCCCTTGAAGCTCACTCTCATTTAGACTAGCTACAAGCTACCCGGGTCCACTTCACCCACCTCCAGGCTTCAGGATGGAGAGAAATAAAACAGGCCTACCTGGACACAAGTAGTACTAAAAATAATTGGTGTTTGCTTTCACCAAGTTCAGGAAGAAGAGCTACAAAACCACGAATCTATCTTCTATGTTTTTATTCCTAACAAACCCATCCCAAGTAGGTGAAGAACCTCTTTTTCTTCCTCATTCTAAAGTTCCAGCTGTTTCTGGGTTCATAGAGCCCCTCTCTGTCTCACCCCCCAGATCTGGTGAATAAACTCATGTTTGTGAGTTTATAATTCTCAATTGTTTCCCCCATCAGCCACAACCTCCTAAAACTGAAGCAGCTTCCTGCTTGCCACCTGAACTCAGATCACAGGCTTTCGGCTGTCCTCCCTTGATCATTCTCGTTGTTATGCTGGATGTTACAGACCCTGTCAATATCAGAAATGAGGAATGCCGCCTCAGATGAGCGCATGGAAGACACACACACTCGTAGTCCTGTAAGCACACACTCAGCCAAAGAAGCTCCAGGACGGCTGAGATGAGAACAGCCCTGCATTTGAAGCAGAGTCTGGAGTCAATTCTAACCAGGTCCTCTGCAAACCCCGGCAGCACAGATAACAACACTGCTGACACTCAGGCAGGCTTCGTGCCTTTTCCTTTGGTCTGGCATTCAGTATATCTTCCCGCTGTAATTAGATCACTGGAGATTTGGCCAATGAAAATACGATTTATTCTGGCCTTCTCTTCCTTCCCAGCTGCGCCTCGAGGACTCACGTTTGACTGCTTAATCCCCTGAATCAGGTCTCCCCCCTGGGCTCAGAGTGAGAACGCAGGGCCAGAAGACATTCCCTTCTAAAGAGAGCTCCTTCCTAAACCTTGTCAGTGATGCCTCCTGGCTCCAGAGGAAACATTCTTTTTTTCCTATTTGGCTAAAATTAAAAAAAAGATTCTAAATTTTTGTTTAATTTCTCTCCTGAAAGTATTTTTAAAAGGAAATTTTGGGAGAGTTCAGGAAAAGTTCAAGGGCTTACGAAATCTGTAATCCCGTGTTATTTCCTTTTGTCTCTTTGGTTTGCAGACTGAGTTGTTTGCCGACTTTGCTTCCCCCTACCTCCACCTCACCACCCCCGCCGGTAAACCTGTCATTTTTCACCCAGAGCAGCCACCCAACCCGGACTGGAGAGACCCCTGGGGCAGGGAGGGCTTCAAAGCACACCAGGCGCCCCTAGACCCACTGGCTTGTTCACCCTCTCTGTGCCTTGGTTTCCTCATCAGGAAGTGATGTCCACCTCATAGGGTTTTGAATGGACTAGATGAGATGGCAAGTGCCATGCCTGCACCAAACACATGCTCAATAAATGTTATCTGCCTCCCTCTCTCGTAGCTCCATCCCTCAACCATTTTTATTTTTATGGGGCTCTAAAGCTACAACCCAAGGAAGACTATGATGTCAAAGTCACCAAGGCGAAGACATTAAAGGCATAGAAATGTCTATTTGAGCA
>NW_012102587.1:3591689-3592562 GCF_000951045.1 Mandrillus leucophaeus
AAATCCATCCCAAGTAGGTGAAGAACCTCTTTTTCTTCCTCATTCTAAAGTTCAGCTGTTTCTAGGTTCATAGAGCCCCTCTCTGTCTCACCCCCCAGATCTCGTGAACAAACTAATGTTTGTGAGTTTATAATTCTCAATTGTTTCCCGTATCAGCCACAACCTCCTAAAACTGAAGCAGCTTCCTGCTTGCCACCTGAACTCAGATCACAGGCTTTCGGCTCTCCTCCCTTGATCATTCTCGTTGTTATGCTGGATGTTGCAGACCCTGTCAATATCAGAAATGAGGAATGCCGCCTCAGATGAGCACATGGAAGACACACACACTTGTAGTCCTGTAAGCACACACTCAGCCAAAGAAGCTCCAGGACAGCTGAGATGAGAACAGCCCTGCATTTGAAGCAGAGTCTGGAGTCAATTCTAACCAGGTCCTCTGTAAACCCCGGCAGCACAGATAACAACACTGCTGACACTCAGGCAGGCTTCGTGCCTTTTCCTTTGGTCTGGCATTCGGTATATCTTCCCGCTGTAATTAGATCACTGGAGATTTGGCCAGTGAAAATAAGATTTATTCTGGCCTCCTCTTCCTTCCCAGCTGCGCCTCGAGGACTCACGTTTGACTGCTTAATCCCCTGAATCAGGTCTCCCCTCTGGGCTCAGGGTGAGAACGCAGGGCCAGAAGACTTTCCCTTCTAAAGAGAGCGCCTTCCTAAACCTTGTCAGTGATGCCTCCTGGCTCCAGAGGAAATATTCTTTTTTTCCTATTTGGCTAAAATTTAAAAAAGATTCTAAATTTTTGTTTAATTTCTCTCCTGAAAGTATTTTTAAAAGGAAATTTTGGGAGAGTTCAGGAAAAGTTCAAGGGCTTACGAA
>NW_012102587.1:3592612-3593513 GCF_000951045.1 Mandrillus leucophaeus
AAATAGCAATTTAAAACATAGTATAGTAAATACAGAAAGCAGTAACATAGTCATTTATTATCATTATCAAATATTATGTTCTGTACATAATTGTAGTGCTAGACTTTTATATGACAGGCAGTGCAGTAAGCGTTTACTTCAGTGCCTCCACAAACACATGAGTAATGTGCTGTGCTATGATGTTATGACGGGTATGGCGTCACTGGGTGATAGAAATTTTTCAGCTCCATTATAACCTTAAGGGACCACTGTCACATACATGGTCCATCATTGAACAAAATGTCCTTAGGCAACATATGAGTGTATGTGCATATATATGTTCTGCTTCTCTGCAGAACTCTGACTACTACAACCCCTCTGTTAAAAAGGAGTTGTAAAAAGATGTAAAAAGTCCAACTACCCTGGTGCCATGAGGAAGTCAAGCAGCTCAGAGAGTCCATGTGTCAAAGAAGTGAAGAAGCCTCTGGATGATTTCAGACCCCAGTCATTTGAGTCTTCCCAGTTGAGGTGCAAGACATCATGGAGCAAAGACAAGCAGTCCTGGCAGTGCTTTCTTTAAGCTCCGGACCTGCAGAATCTGAGAGCATAATAAAGCAGCAATGGCTCTACATCACCAGGTTTGGGATTTTTGTTGCACAGCAACAGTAACTGGTGTGGAGTCCTGATTCGTATGCAACAACGAGGAAGGGCCCCCAGGTAGGGGAGTACAATTGTTCTGAGAGATGGGAGATGGCTGATCACAGACGATCCACTGGCACAACATTCTTTTCCCAAATACCTCCTCCCACATGTAGCCCCCTCAGCACGAACTTATAAAACTTCCTTCCAGCCCCTGCCTCTTGGCAGACAGCCCCTTCTCTGCTGTACTGCCCATTGCACTCTTGTAACATATTTTCATACT
>NW_012102587.1:3597783-3609068 GCF_000951045.1 Mandrillus leucophaeus
ACCATTTTTATTTTTATGGGGCTCTAAAGCTACAACCCAAGGAAGACTATGATGTCAAAGTCACCAAGGCGAAGACATTAAAGGCATAGAAATGTCTATTTGAGCAAGTGATGATCACCTCAGATCCCCTCAAAGCTGTTTCTGCTCCTCCTGCGACCCTTGTTTTAAAGTCATATCCCACTCCCCTATCCCCCAACACCCCACCAGCCATACTTTCCATCTCACCACCACACCAGCGAGCTGCCATGGGTCAGAGAAACGGAAGGGGAGGAGGGGAGGAGGAGGAGGCAGAGGCATGTGGAGAGGTGTCTGGCAGCCGGTGAGACCCAGAGAGAGTAAAGGCGAGTTGGGGTTTTGGTGAGCTAGGAACATTCTTGCACACGTTTCTAGTTAGAGTTATAACTTGACAGTGAAAACTAGAGAGGAACAATCAAGAAGGTGGATAGAGGTGGGCGCAGAAGCCAGCAAGAATACGAGGACCCAAAAGAACGCATGTCCAGCTCAGGGAGGCAGTCTCTCCAGAAATAATTTCAAAAGTTCAGCTTTTAAAGAAAAGTGAACACAGGAGCTTAATGATACATAATTTATGAAGGGCAATTTTGTAATATGCAGCAAAATTCTTTAAAAATGTATATACTTTTAGCTAGCCATTTCACTTCCCAGAACTTATTCTGAAGATTCCAGATTCCAAATGCAATGTGCGGACCTGGTTTCACTCCTGCTTCCAACAGACTAACTGTGAAAAGACATTTGTGAGGCCATGAAGGAAGTTTGAATTCTGGCTGGATATCTGATGATACTCAGGTTATTAATAACTTTTTATTAACTAAAGTCAATATTTTATTCAGATTGCCTTGGATTTTTAAATATATTTTTAATTTTATCTGATTTTATTGTTAGTTGTGGCAAAGTACACATAACATAAAATTTACAGTCTTAACCATTGCTAAGTGAACAGTTCAGTAGAGTTAACTACATTCACATTGTTGTGCAGTCATTACCACCACCCATTTTCTGAACACTTCGTTTTTTAAAATTTAAACGCGGCTGGGCACAGTGGCTCACGCCTATAATTTTGGGAGGCCGAGGTGGGTGGATCAGCTGAGATCAGGAGTTTGAGACCAGCCTGATCAATATGGTGAAACCCACCAGACCAATATGGTGAAACCCTATCTCTACTAAAATTACAAAACTTAGCCAGGCATGGTGGTGCACCTGTAAACCCAGCTACTGGGGAGGCTGAGACAGGAGAATCGCTCGAATCCGGGAGGCGGAGGTTGCAGTTAGGTGAGATCTCGCCACTGCACTCCAGCCTGGGTGACAGAGTGAGACTCCATCTCGAAAAAAAAAAAAAAAATTTAACTTAATACCCACTAAATGATAGTTCTTCATTCCCTCTTCCCCTGGTTACCTCTATTCCTTCTGACTCTAAATTTGACAACTCTAGGTACCTCATCTGAGTGAAATCATATAGCATTTGTCATTTCGTGATTGGCTTATTTCAGATAGCGTAATGTCCTCGAAGTTCATCCACACTGTAGCATGTGTCAGAATTTATTTCCCTTTTAAGGTTGAATAATATTTCATTGTATGTGTATACTACATTTTGTTTATCAATTCATTTGTTGATGGATACTTGGCTATTGTGAATAATGCTGTTATGAACATAAGTATACAAATTTCTCTTTGAGAAATTGCTTTCAAGTCTTTTGGGTAGAATTATTATTAGGTGTTAATTCTATTAGCAATTTATAATTTCAGTATGTATCTATAATTATAAATTCATTCAATCATATTATAAATTCATACTGAAGTATTTATGGGGAAAATACTATGAGATATTAGATTTGCATTAAATATAGCAGTAGTGGCAGAGTGTAAAATTAAATAAGACTGAAGATATTTTGATAATTATTGAAGCCAGAGAATGGATAAGTGAAAGTTCACCACCCTAGTCTCTACTTTTGTGTCTCCTTGAAATTTTTCATTTAAAAAAAGTTTAAGCCGGGCACAGTGGCTCATGCCTGTAATCTCAACACTTTGGGAGGCTGAGGTGGGCAGATCATCTGAGGTCAGGAGTTCCAGACAGCCTGGTCCAACATGGTGAAACCCTGTCTCTACTAAAAATACAAAAATTAGCTGGGCATGGTGGCAGGCGCCTGTAATCCCAGCTACTCAGGAGGCTGAGGCAGGAGAATCGCCTGAACCCAGAAGGCAGAGGTTGCAGTGAGCCGAGATTGCACCACTGCACTCCAGCCTGGGCGACAGAGCAAGACTCTGTCTCAAAAAAAAAAAAAAGTTTAAAAACAGTTGTAATAATGGGTGCAAAGATGTATATTCATAGCAAAATAAAAAACTCACTAAGTGTACAATAATGGGGGTTTTCTAAATAAATTATGATACATTTATATTATAGAACAGATATATTATCAAAGCGGCCTTTAAAAAACTGTTACTGAAATATATGTTACATACAGGGATAGATATTTATAATATATTGTGCAATCTTAAAAAGCAAGTTTATAAAAATTATGTTCAATGTGTCACCACTTTTTTTTTCTTTTTTTTTTGGAGAGAGGACCTCACTCTGTCACCCAGGCTCGATCATAGCTCACTGTTGCCTCAAACTCCTGGGCTCCAGTGGTCCTCCAACCTCAACCTCCTAAGTAGCTGGGACTGCCACCATGCCAGCTAATTTTTAGACTATTTTCGTAGAGGCCATGTCTCCCTGTAGGCTGGTCTCAAACTCCTGAGCTCTAGCGATCCCTCTGCCTTGGCCTCTCAAAGCACTGGGATTACAGGCACGAGCCACCACACCTGGTTGTTTTTCCATTTTGTTTAAAAATTAACATAGATCTATACAGAAGGATGTAGCCAAAATGTTATCAGAGATTACTTTGGGGTAGCGAGATGAAGGGTAATCCTTTCCTTTGTCTATTGGCTTTTTCTAATTTTTCCACAATGAGAATGAATTACTTGTTTGCTTAAAAAAAGATTGTTTTTTGTTTTATGTATCCTATCATTTTAACGAAAGATTGAAATAGACCATTACAACAATATTTGAGATTCCAAAGAGAACTTTCATTTTTAAAAGGCCTTTGTTGAAGTATTTGAGCTTTACCTCTCGTGAACTGAGGAAATATGGAGGTTTCCAGCATTTCTGTCAGCACACAATCATTCACGGCCACCTTCTAGAAGCTTCGTTTCCACCTTTCCCTATAGAAGGTAATGCCTACTTCCCAGAAGGCCACCCCACCAGAACCACCACCGAGGGATTCAAAGCTCCAGAGTTCAAAAGTGATCAGAACCCACAATTAGCAGTCCATAGCTTGGCTTCCATGTTTGAAGAAGGGCAGACACCAGAAAATATAATTCCAAACAGAATATGATTGTCTCTATGAGATAATAACTACAACCACCTCGGACTGAAGTTTTCTGTCCACAGTTTCTTTTAGTACAATGCCTTCATTCCCAATGCTGCTTATGGCGTCATAGGTTTCAGAAATTAAACAATATATTTTTAACATTCCACAGTAATCATCACTTCCAAAAACTGCAATATGCATCTGCATGCTACACTAACATATGATACTTAAGTATTTCATCATATATCTACTCTTGGTCTCAAATAACAGAATAAAAAACACTATACAGGACAAAACACCACAGAACTTTGTAACATCTCCTTCCCCAGTTGTTAGGAGGTAGCACTTTTTCTAAAAAGGAAGTGATGAAAAATCCAAAAGTTTTACATCCAGTGTTTGACATCGCATTTCTGCTTTATCAGCTTCTGGCACCACCATATCCCGAAGCCACTCTGGTTTTCATATGTGAGTCTGAGTTTGCGAAATGGCTGCCTGAGTCTTCATGAAGCGGCAGATAAGCGTGGCTACTCCACGTCCTGGAGCATAACAGAGGATAGGACAGGAGGGTGACGAGGATAGGATGGGAGGGTGACGGAGGATAGGACGGGAGGGTGATGAGGATAGGACGGGAGGGTGACGGAGGACAGGATGGGAGCGTGACGGAGGACAGGACGGGAGGGTGACGGAGCACAGGATGGGAGGATAACGAGGATAGGATGGGAGGGTGATGGAGGATAGGATGGGAGGGTGATGGAGGATAGGATGGGAGGGTGATGGAGCACAGGTTGGGAGGATGATGGAGGATAGGGTGGGAGGATGACGGAGCACAGGACGGGAGGGTGACGGAGGACAGGACGGGAGCGTGACGGAGGACAGGACGGGAGGGTGACGGAGGATAGGATGGGAGCATGACAGAGGATAGGACAGGAGGGTGATGGAGGATAGGATGGGAGGGTGAGGAGGATAGGATGAGAGGATGATGGAGGAAAGGATGGGAGGTGCCATGAGCCTGAGAAGGGCATTGCTGCTCTATTGCTGCCAAACAAATATTCTAACATTCGTCCAGTTTCCAGGACCTCAACTTTCTTGCAAAAGTACTGCCAAAACCAGAAGTTGCACCACAACCAGGATTCTGCAGTCCTGTGAACTCAGACTTCGAGCCTGGGAAGGAGGTCCTGCTGAGTTGGTGAATCTCTGATAACAGTGGGAGGATGGAAGACACTCAGAATACAGTGCAGCAGAACACTGACCACCACTGAGGAACAACTTATACACCACAAAGGCAAGAGCAAGGAGCACACGATGCTGATCAACCTGCCCACGCTGCGGGAATCTGGGGACCACTACTTACAGTGACCATTGAGAAAGGGGTAAAGCCGTGGTGTTTTCCAGACTCTCCCCATTTCTGCTCACCAAGTTCTGTAAAATCTAGATTATGTTCCCAAACACAGGAACCTCTTAGTACATACTGGTCTTCAGAGGACTCATAGCCTTCACAGCTCACCAGTTTTTCCAAATTTGCATGCAGTATCTAAATCGATCTCACATTCCCATAGCAAGGTTCCAGCCCGGGGCAGGGCCTGCAATTGGCAGAAGCAAAAGCAGGTCAAAGAGTGGCCTTAGCTCTTGGTGAAGACAGCACACAGCTACCAGGTGCCCGCGGCCTGAGCTGGGCTGCACTGCAAGGCTGGGAGCTCCAACAGCGGCAAAGGGAAGGTCCTTCAAAAATATTTTAAGTGGCCGGGCGCGGTGGCTCACGCCTGTAATCCCAGCACTTTGGGAGGCCGAGATGGGAGGATCAGGAGGTCAGGAGATAGAGACCATCCTGGCTAACATGGTGAAACCCCATCTCTACTAAAAATATTTTTTAAAAAATTAGCCAGGCACGGTGGCGGGCGCCTGTAGTCCCAGCTACCCGGGAGGCTGAGGCAGGAGAATGGCGTGAACCTGGGAGGCGGAGCTTGCAGTGAGCCAAGATTGCGCCACTGCACTCCAGCCTGGGCAACAGAGCAAGACTCCGTCTCAAAAAATATATATATATATATATATATTTTTTTTTTTTTTAAAAGGAAGGCATTACCCCTGTATCATGGCATTGACATGTCATTAGCTTCTCCTCCTATGCACTTGTTCATCTGTGTGTGTGTCTGTGTGTGTGCCTGTGTCTCTGTACGTGTATGTGTCCATGTGTCTGTACATATGTCTCTGTGTGTGTCTGTGTATCTGTGTGTGGTGTGTGCCTGTGTGTGTCTGTGTCTGTGTATGCCTGTGTCTATGTATATGTCTCTGTATGTCTCTGTGTGTCTGTGTGTCTGTGTGTGCCTCTGTGTCTGTATATATCTGTATATCTATGTGTGTGCCTTGTATGTTTGTGTGTCTCCATGTGTGTCTCTGTGTGTGTGCCTCTGTGTGTCTGTGCATATGTGTCTCTGTGTGTGTCTGTGTCCCTGTGTGTGTCTGTATGTACTTGTGTATTTGTGTGTCTCTGTGTGTGTGTCCATGTGAAGGCTAATTAAGTGACTGCCATCTACTCACTCTCAGAAAATCAGGAGATGGTGTTTGGATTACATATTTATTAATGAACTCTTAGCAAAGTGAAGCCACCCTCCTCAGGCTGACACTGGCACTTAAGGTCAATCACTGTCTTAGTTAAGACCCTTTGGTTAATTACATAAACCAACCTCAGAAGAACCTAAGTTGGTTTATCTAAAGTGTGAGGACAAAACTATTTTCATTATATTTCAAAAACATGATCTGCCTTTTTTTTATTATCTGCCTTTTTAACTCTCATTCACTCATGAGGATGCAGTGGAGTTTTCCAGAGGCCACGTGGCATGGCAAAAGATTGTATATAGAGTCAAAGATAAGAATCTGGCCATCCTAGGCTGGGCACGGTGGCTCACGCCTGTAATTCCAGCACTTTGGGAGGCCAAGGCGGGCAGATCACGAGGTCTGGAGATCGAGACCATCCTAGCTAACACAGTGAAACCCCATCTCTACTAAAAATACAAAAAATTAGTGGGGTGTGGTGGGCGCCCTGTAGTCCCAGCTACTCTGGAGGCTGAAGCAGGAGAACAGCGTGAACCCGGGAGGCAGAGCTTGCAGTAAGCCAAGATCACGCCACTGCACTCCAGCCTGGACAACAGAGTGAGACTCCGTCTCAAAAAAAAAAAAGAATCTGGCCATCCTTTGTGAGGTTTGACATGAAAGAGATTTGCAAATGGGTTTATGGTTATTTTTCAATGAATTAATAAATGTTATTTAAATTTCTCAGTTTTAAATTCTAAATTCAGGACATGCCAATACATATAATCCACAAAAACAAAGTTTGCTTGGGGTCCTCCACAAGATTTAAAAGTGTAAAAGTTTTCCTGAGACCAAAACTTTTTAAAAACCACTGTCTTAAGTGAACTAACATCACAAAAGAAATCCTAAATAAGGATGCCGAGTTTCAACACAGACCCAGCCAAAGCCAGGGAACCCCTTACGAGCCTGGGATCTGGAACCCAGAACTGAGAAGTGATCAGGACCCCAGGCAGCCTTGTCTTGGGTTCCTCCTTTTCTGGGGTGGCGGGCATCTGGTCTCTGTTCCTCTCTGTAAGTCTGTCTCTTGTCTCTCCCTCCACCCTCTTCAGCTCTTTGGTTATCGTTCTGTGCTGCACATCACAGAAACAGCTGCCCAGGGGCCCTGTACTCCACTCATCTCAGAAACTATCCCACCCGCCCCATTGGTAGAAGAAAGCACTTCTCAGAGGAGAAGGTCTCAGTAAACTGAAGACATCCCGAGGGTGCCATATTTCAATCATTCCATTCACTGGGTGCTTTGCTCCAGTATCTTCTACACCCCTCCAGGCTCTCCCAGCCTCAGGACACCCTACACAACACTGCCAGGCAAGCCATCTGACGGCTTAGCTCACATCAAGCTGGTCCCTTCATCCAGCACTTTTTCAAACCCAAATCACAAAGAGGAAGACGTTGTAAGGAAAAGTGATGTTGATTTGGGAATGGACATTGCGATGGGAATTTACGCGGGTGTACTCAGGGAGGTAAAGGAAGACAAGGATTTTTAAGGGGGAAACGAGGAGGGTTACATAAATCATTTTGAGAAAATTATCCTTGGCCACAAGGATCAAGAACAAGAGTGGTGTCAGTCCAAGGTTGGACAGGCAGTTGCTGGGTAAATGTCCCTGTAGAAGTATTTTGAGTGTGTGTAAGGTTGTAGTGGCCTTTGTGCAAGGTTGTGGTTTTTGCAGAACCCTTTTGTGATAGTTCTCATCGTCAGGCATTTGTGCATGAGAACCCTTCCTTCATGGCCTTCCCCTGCTCCAGTGTTAATGTTTCAACACAAGTGACTCCATTTTGATTGACAACTTTCACAACCTGAGTGGCCCCCTCTGGATGTGAAAAATCTAATATTCAAGGCTCCCCACGGCCAGACCCCAACAGACCACCCTAACATCAAGTCCCTTACCCCTCTTCCCAGAACCCACACTCCAGCCACAGAGAATGCGGGTCTCTGATGCTCTGGACACACCTTCCTCTCTTCCTTCCCCACACCCGCCTTGCTGGCATTGCCCGACAATACAAATGTCCTCCCTCCATTTCTGGGTGACGAGTCCTTCCCGTCTTCCAAGCCACTGCTCCAGTGCCACTCCCTGCAGGAAGTATTCCCGCTCTTCCCTACCCACTATCTCACCTCTTCCCATCCCCTCCTGGGACACAGCTCAGCTCACCCTGCACCTTATTGTCCTGGTTCAGGCACAGAACCCCTAAAACCCTTTGAATGTTTATATTCTGCGATGGCTTCTAGAGGGAGGCATACCCTAGAGAGCTTCAGGATGGGGGCTGGTGGCCAGAAAAACCAACCCTGTGATTAGAGGGTTAGAATTTCAACCCGATCTCCAACTGCCTCCAAGGAGATGGGAGGGACTAGAGACCAAGTGCAATCCCCATTGGCCAACGATTTCATCAATCATGCCTGTGTAAAGAACCTCCATGAAGCCCCTCATTTATGGGGTTTAGCGAGCTTCCAGGGTGGTGAGCACCTCCCATCAAGGAGCTGGAAGGGTGGAAAGCTTCCAGGGTGGTGAGCACCTCTCATCAGGGTGCTGGGAGGGTGGTGCACCCAGAGAGGGCACGGAAGTGCCATGTTACCCCACCCCCATACATGACCCTATGCATTTCTTCATTTTGGCTGTTCCTGAGTTAAATCCATTACAATAAACCAGCAAACAAAAGTGAAGTGTTTTCCTGAGTTCTGTGAGCTATTCTAGCAAATTAACAAACCTGAGAAGGGGGTTGTGGGAACTCCCAAATGTATAGCCGGTCAGTCAGAAATACTGGTGGCCCCTGGAACTTACATGGCATCATAGTGGGGAAGTATTCTGGGACTGAGTCCCTAACCTGTGGGGCTGGCGCTCACTCCAGAGGTAGCGTCAGATTGGAATTGAATTGTTGGATGTGCAGTTGATATTTGAGCATTGCAGAGTTGGTGTGGAAAAAAAAACAAGCGGCCAGGGGCGGTGGCTCACATCTGTTATCCCAGCACTTTGGGAGGCTGAGGTGGGTGGATCACGAGGTCAGGAGTTTGAGACCAGCCTGATCAACATGGTGAAACCCCATCTCTACCAAAAACACAAAAATTAGCCGGGCATGGTGGTCCGCACCTGTAATCCCAGCTACTCAGGAGGCTGAGACAGGAGAATTGCTTGAACCCGGGAGGTGGAGGTTGCAGTGAGCTGAGATTACACCACTGCACTCCAGCCTGGGTGACAGAGCGAGACCCCGTCTAAAAAAAACAAACAAACAAACATACATTTGATGTCACAAGCAGTGTCCCCTTTGTGTGCCCCAGGAACTACCCCACGGCCTCCCTTAAAGTGAGCTCCCAATAAGTACGGAGTGGCATGATGTGGGGTGGAGGAGAAGCAGCACACTGGAGAGGCAGTGGGAGTGCCTGACAGGGCCGGGACTGCACTGCCACTCAAGCTCATGGTCTCCGTGCCTCATCTGTACAATGAAGAATGGAAGCTCATAATCCCCAAGGTCCCTCATATCTAAAATGGGTTAGTTCCAGTCTATGATTTTATGAAGGCTTGGAACCCAGGTCATTGTTAATAACGCTCCTTTCCAGTACTGTATTTGATGAGTTAAGTGTCTACACACACTGATTTAGAGGAGGGGAAAAAAAGCACTTAATTGATTTTTGGGGGAAAAAATCAATTTTTGAAAAAAATTAGTAACAGTTTTTAAAACCACACAAACTTTTTAAAGAACTGAATTCAGCTAGGGGAATTTTCTTCTCTTAAGTAGGCACAGAGTCAGTCATTCAATATCTACTGGGTTTTCTTTTTCCCAGGGAAAGTTCCTCTTCTTTGCTACCCATATATTTTCAACCTCCTAATTTGGGTATTAATTTGTCAGTCCTCCCCACCGTGGTTCCCAAGGCTTCCCAGCTCAGAATCATTTGTGACTTTAACAAAGGCACTGTTGGGCTCTCTGTCCTGGATCATTAATAAACCAGCGTAGGGAGGCAGGGGTCCCTCACCGCGCCAGCGTGATGGATGACTATGGAACTTCACCCTTCGTTTCAATTTCTCTAACTTTCTAAGCCACACTATCACAACCCTCCTCTTGGAGCCCATAGAAACCATCATTTTTCAGGCAGCTTCGAGGAGAAGCTCATCGTCCTGGCTGCATCTGTTTCCTCCCACATCTGTTTTCTCCAGATCTTCATCATTCATCTCCATTTTCCCACGGCGTCTCTTTGCCCTTCCCTGTAACTTCTAATGGTGTCAGTGGAGCCGCTAACTGGCCCAGTTTAGAGAAATCTGCATGCCACTTTGCACTGGGGCTCCATTTCATTCTTCCTTCTTCATCTGTGCATTGGGGTGCGCACAGGAAGCTTTCTTTTTTCTCAGTACCCACCACCAGCTGGGCTCGCTCACAGCCCCACCCCCACTTCCCACGGGGGAGCAGCTCCCTTAATGACATCGCAGTTGGATTCCATAATTTTGTGGTCATTTCAGTTAATGAAAGCAATCTCATTCTGGTTTTTAAGGCTCAGTCCTGTTCATTTTACAGCTTCAATCTCATTTTCGATTCAAAGCACTCCCTGTCCACCCCTCCTCCCACATAGGCCAGGTTCATGGGCCCTGGAGTTGGTGGGGGCCCTGGGGCAGGGCTGATTTGTTAACCTTCCCTCCCCTTCCCAATGTTCATCCCTCTGGGGATGGGTGGGAGAGAGAACAGCTGCCCTTGCATGACCGCCCAGGAGGCTGCAGCCCTCTCCTGGCCTCATGCTGCTTCAGCTGAGAGACACAGGTCCCCTCAGGAAAGACACCAGATCTCCCAACTGAAGCCTAACTATGGGCCTCTCTCCACATCCCTCTGATGACAACACCTCTGGTTTGGGCTGCAGACTGAGGTCTGGGCCAGCCACGCCCATCCATCCACTCTCCATGGAGCCTGCAGGCAAGCAGGTTCCAGCTCCCAGGTCTGCCAGGGACTCGGAGGGGGTGGTCTTGGCCCTGCTCTCAGCTGCCTCCCATCAAGCTCCAGCGCAAGAGTTTAGCAGCATCAGGCCGTCTAGTGGGTCACGTTTCCCGGAAGCAGACTCTGAGATGAGGATTTGTGAGCAAGTGAATTATCAAGGCGTGCTCCTGGGGAAAACCCGTTAGGGAGTAAGGGAAGCCAGATGGGAAAGGAGAATGAGCCAAGAAAGGTTCCCACTTTATCCCAGGCAAGTGTTAAGGCAGGGGTCAGCAAATTAGGGCTTGGGAAGCTAAGATCAGCCCACCAACAGTTTTTGTGTGGTCCATTAGCTAAGATTTTTTTTTTTTTTTTTTTTTTTGAGACGGAGTCTCACTCTGTTGCCCAGGCTGGAGTGCAGTGGTGCAGTCTTGGCTCACTGCAACCTCC
>NW_012102587.1:3609778-3623532 GCF_000951045.1 Mandrillus leucophaeus
TTTTGTATTTTTTAGTAGAGATGGGGTTTCACCATGTTAGCCAGGATGGTCTCGATCTCCTGACCTTGTGATCCACCCATCTCGGCCTCCCAAAGTGCTGGGATTACAGGCTTGAGCCACCACGCCCGGCCCATGATGAAATCTCATGCTGTTCCGCTCCATCTACCTGGGATGTGAATCATCCCTTCGTCCAACATATCCACGCTGTGGACACTCCCCTCCCCTCCCCACCACTGCCCCCATTACTGCATAGGAAGAAACAGTGTTATATAGGGTTTGGTACTATCAGTGGTTTCAGGCATCCACTGGGCATCTGGAAACATATCCCCGGAGGATAAGGGGATACTACTGTATTTAGAGTTGAAATGTCACGATGATTATCATTTACTGTAAATACTTCAATAAAGAAGATGAGGCAAATATGGTAAGAAATGATTAAGTCTAGGTGATAGATTTAATTACACCAGTCTCATGACTGTATGTTTGAGATTTTTTAATTAAAAATAGGAAATTAATACTCATCCTCCACTTTTCACCTTCCATATCTAATCCATCACCTAAGTCCTGTCTATTTGACTCTCTAAATTTTTCTCCAATGCATCCCTTTTTCATTCCTGCTGCCATTTAGCCCAGCACCTCATCGAAGACCACATAGCGGAGGCTGCAGGCGAAGACTGCTTCAGCCCAAGGCTTCAAGGCTGCAGTCAGCTCTGATCACACCGCAGCACTCTAGCCTGGATGACAGAGTGAGACACCACCTCTTTAAAAATGGATATAATTAATAAAAATAAAATTTTGAAAAAAAAATTTAAAGGCTGAGCAAAGTGGTTCGTGTCTGTAATCCCAGCACTTTGGTGGAGCAGGGCAGGAGGATTGCTCAAGACCAGGAGTTCAAGATCAGCCTGGGAAACAGCTAGATCTTGTATCTACAAAAAAAAAAAAAAAAAAAAAATTTAATTAGCCAGGCATGACGGTGTACCTCTGTTGTCCTAGCTACTCAGGAGGCTAAGGCAGAAGGATCGCTTGAGCCCAGGATTTCAAGGTTGCAATGAGCCCTGATGACACCACTACACTCCAGCCTGGGTGACTGAACAAGACCCTGTCTCCAAAAGAGAAGAAGAAAAAAGGTCACACAGCAGTGCAGAGCCACTTTGTATGTGGATAAAACACCCACCATGATGCCTTCTTCCAGCAAACAGTCCCTAAGTGCCTACTATGTGCCAAGCACTGTGCTGGGCCCTGGGAGGCTGGTGGTGACACAGCAGAACTGCGCCCTCCCGGAGTTCCCAAACCTCAGAATCCCCCTTCACTAGCACCACTCACCACACCCATGAGGTTCACAATGATGCCCCCGCGTCATTGAGAAAGGATCACGTTACACCTGGTGTATGCTGTATAGGAAGACAAGGGTTTATGTCACCATGCCAGAAAGATTTCCATGAAAATGTTCTTCATTTCTTTTTTTAACACTGGCCACTGAAAGTGGTGCCCTCTCACCCGCTTTCTGGCCACTCCCAGAAGTCGTTCTGCCAAATCTGGGTCCTCAGGACTCTCTCCCCCACTGTGCCCTCCCAGCCTCCACATGCCCCATGGGTCTACACAGTGGTGTACTGGTAAAGCTTTACAAACTGGCTCTCTGGAAAAAAGAGAAAAGCCCCAAGTTGTATGTTTGCCAATTTTTGTGGTGTAAATACTCCCATTTACAGGATGCTACCAATGACATCCTGGAATACAAAACTAGGGAGAGATGCACAGTAGCATACACAGTATTTCTATAACCACCCAGCCACAGTAAATGGAAATAACCTCCAGGGCATTCACTACTACACACAGTAGCAAAATAATGGGGAAGTGATGAGCTTTGAGTATTTGTTATCTTTTTAAAACATAATTTAGGCCAGGCACAGTGGCTCACACCTGAAATCCCACCTCTTTGGGAGATTGAGCCCAGAAGTTCTAAGACCAGCCTGAACAATATAGTGAGACCCTATCTCTATAAAAAAAATCAAAAACTAGCCGGGCATGGTGGTGCAAGCCTGCAGTCCCAGCTACTCCAGAGGCTGAGGTGGGAGAATTGCTTGAGCCTGGGAGGTCAAGGCTGCAGTGAACCATGATTGCACCACTGCACTTGGCCTGAGCGACAGAAAGAGACTGTCTCAGAAAATAAAAAGAAAAGAAAAAATTAAAATAGTTTATATCATTGAAGCTTATATAATTTCATTTTTAATAATGGCTGAGTTTAACAACTGGCTTGCACAAATTCCCGAGCGTTTAGTAATCATCTCCCATGAGCGGGTATGAGCCTGCCCCAGCACACTCGGGGTGCCACTCAAAGGAAGCCCTTCTGCTTCCACTGGGGCAAAGGATTTTGATTTGTTCCTAAGGTTTTCCTCTATCCCTGAGGCTTCCTCTTTCATTGGGAGAAAGCTTGCTCCACCCACCGCCACATGACGTCAAATTTTAAAACAAAGGTGAGCGAGCCACACGTTTTACTGACCTCATTCCCCTTTGTCATGCTCATGTGAGTCAATTCACGCCATAGAAACAGGTGCCAAGGCAAAGCTCACTTCAGCTATAGCTTGGAAATAGTTAAGCAGAATGAAAATCATTCCCCTTCTCCCCAGAAGCCTCATATCCCTGCCGAGCCCTCGTGGAGGAGTGCTAGGGCTTCAGGAATGATGGAATCTAAAACACAGCCTTCTTTGCTTAGCAATATTCATCCCTCATTAAGCAAACCTATATTTAGGATTGCTTATTTCTTCAGGGTAAACATTTTCTCTGCACCTGCTTGGCATGAAAAAAGAGAAATGAGTCATTCATTTCCAAGAAGGGGCCACTCGGCACCATTTACCATTGCAGACCACACACACACACACACACACGCACACACACACACACACACACGCACACGCACACGCACACACACACCTTCCAGAGCTACAGTTCATCTGACCAAGCAAAGTTATAAAACCAACACGAAAAAGACCCAAACCTCAAGTCTTTAACAAGTAATGAAAATCCTCGGTGCTCTCCAGGGATTCTTCCATTTGCTGACTATTTCCATGTTGTAAAACCGTCTCTCTTTTCATTATCAACTCAATTTAACACATGTTTAAGTCATTACCGTGTCAGGCCCTTGGAGCTGGAAACCCAGTAAAGAGAATCTGTTTAGAAAGACTGAGGCTTACGTCATTCAATTTAGAAAGAATTTCATTCATGTTTTTATTATTTTTTAACTTTTTTTTTGAGATGGAGTCTTGCTCTATCGCCCAGGCTGGAGTGCAGTGGCACAATCTCAGCTCGCTGCAACCTCCACCTCCCAAATTCAAGCGATTCCCCTGCCTCAGCCTCCCAAGTAGCTGGGATTACAGACACCTGCCCCCAAGCCCAGTTAATTTTTGTATTTTTAGTAGAGACAGGGCTTTACCATGTTGGCCAGGCTGGTTTCAAACTCCTGACCTCAAGTAATCCACCCGCCTCGGCCCCCCAAAGTGCTGGGATTACAGGCATGAGCCACCGTGCCTGGCCAACATTTTTTTAACTTTGGTTCCTGAATATGGTGAGCTCCTCAGCTGTTCTCCCAAGGACTTGGGACCTGAGGATCCCTCTTTTCAAAGGGAATAGGGGAGACAGACATAGAGATGAAGTACTGGTAGCTTAAAAGCATCTGCATTCAAAATCTGTGCAAGTAGAGAAATAGGACAGAGAAGGGAATCCTTAACTCTCATGGTCAGGATCTGGAAGGCCAGGGACGCCTTCCTCAAGAAAAAAAAAAAAAGGCGAACTTGAGATGGGTTTTGAAGGATGCATGGAAGTTTACCAGATGAATTAGGATTGAAAGGCCCTTCCAAGGGAAAAGAACAAGAAGCACTAGACAGACTGTTCAGAAGGCCATTGAAAGAAGAATTTTAGGCCCGGCACAGTGGCTCACACCTGTCATCCTAGCACTTTGGGAGGCCGAGGCGGACGGATCACTTGACGTCAGGAGTTTGAAACCAGCCTGGCCAACATGGTGAAACCCCATCTCTACTAAAAATATAAAAATTAGCTGGGCGTGGCGGCACACGCCTGTAGTCCCAGCTACTCAGGAGGCTGAGGCAGAAGGCTCACTTGAACCCAGGAGGCGGAGGTTGCAGTGAGCCGAGATCACAACACTGCACTAAAGCCTGGCAACAGAGCAAGACTCAAAAAAAAAGAAATTTATACAAGTGGAGTATCCCATGGTGCTGTAGATCACGGCTTCTCAACCTCAGCATTACTGAGGTTTTGGACTGGATAGTTCTTTGTTATGGGGGCTGTCCTGTGCATTGCAGGATGTCTAGTAGCATCCTTGGCTTCTACCCATTCTATACCAATAGCATCAGCCCCCAGGTTTTATTAAACCCAATGTCTCCAGACATTGCTGAAGTCCCCTGGGGCACAAAATCACTCCAGCTTGAGAATCGCCACTCCAGGCATTATTCTTGCTATGACACTAGGATAGAAATTTAGGCAGAGGGGACGCTGTGGGAAAGCAAAATTGATATTCCCTTGTCCTGTGGCCATCACATCTGTGGCTTTCCAAGCATCTCACAGCCCGGTGAGGTTCAGTGACTGCTGCTCTCGGTGACTGAATGGATCAGGGTAATTGGCAGCGTCATAAATATCAAGGGCAAATACAAAGGCCACAGGACAGGTCAAGGAAACTGGACTCCAGGGCCACAGCTCCCTCTCTGCCCACACCATCCATCACGTGAGGAGCTGCAAACGGCCCCTATTTCAGAAAGACAGTGATCTGGGGGAGTTGCAGGGAAATCTGGGTGCTGAGGCAGACTGAGGTTAAAGGTGCAGTTCATTTATCCCCGGCAGCTTTTTGCTCTGTGAGTAATGAACGGTAGGAACGGCCCTGGGCAGTGCACAGCCTTCAGAAAGAGCCAAAGGGAGAAACAGCTTGTTATTTCAGTGGCTTAGCTCCATCTCCGGGATGCGGGGGGTAACTAAGGGCCCATTCGCATTCCTTATCAGAATGCAGCTCCTGCTCAGAGTCTGGGAAATCCTTGTGGCTCTAGAAAAGAAGTTAGTGGCCCTGTGCTGGAAGTGGGGAGAGGGGACAGAGCCTTCAGGATGAGCCAGCCTGTGCCCCTGGGACAGAATCCTGAACCAAGCTTCAGAGCTGCCAGATTCCTGGTCCCCGTTTCCCATGTGATTAAATCTGAAATTACTGGGCATGGTTTCCAAGTCCCTGGGCCTCTCTAGCTTTGTCTCCCATCTCCACTCTTCACACCTAACGGTCTCCCTGCCTACAAAGAGCTACTTGCAGTTCCCAGAGTAAGCCCCACGGCTGCACTTTGCTCACGCCCTTCCTTCCACTCAAATGCCCTTCCCACTTGCATCTCCACCTGTCTGGCAAACTCTGCATAGCTTGAATACTAGTTCAGAGGCTGAGCCCCCCTCTTGGCCCCCACCCTTCAGGTACAATTGTCCCCTCCCACCACTTCCTGTGCAGTCTCTGCCAGCACACCAGGCCTCTCCTTATCTGTCCTTCCATCTGTCCCCTGCTCCTGCTCCTGTATATCTGGTGACCATGTCCTCCTCTTTCTCCTCTTCCTCCTCCTGACTGCAGCACCCAGCACCATTCCTAACACAGAGCAGGTGCTCCCATGTTTGCTGAACAAATAAAATCACTCCACATCCTCTCACCACACCTCCCTGAGTCCACAGGAAAACAGGAAGGGTAATGCAGGCCTGCTCTGTCCCACCTCTACAGCTGGCTGTGTGTGGGGGTGGGGGGGCATGAGCACACACACTTGCACTCACTCCAGGACTCTCCTAACCTTTGACTTTTGCTGCATCCAGCTCTCCTACTCTCTCAGGATGACTTTCCTCTAGGCCAGTAGAGGTCACTCTTTCTACCTGAAGTGTGAATGGCTAGCAGTGCACATGCTCCTACCCCAGATAACCAAGGTGTCGTAGTGGGACCTTGGGCACCTTTGCAGAGGAGGTGCCAGTGATGTGTGTAAAGTGTGGCTCTGGACTGGCACCAAGGGACAGCCAGCTGTAACATACTCTTTCCTACCCTGCTACAGGGAGTAAACAGGCCGCTTCCTGCAGCAGACGGGGCTGGGACAGATGTTAGTTGTCTTGGGAAGAAAAACGCAGGTGTTTTTTCTGGGCATCTGGAGTGTGTGAGGACTAAGTCAGCAACTGGCAAGTAACGAATGGTAAAGCTTCCCCTGCGAGTCCGTGGAAGACCAAGTGAGGATGATGCTAAAGGCTTCCAGATCCAAGAAAAGATGTGGCTTGCCCTCGAGTGACTGGTGAGACATCAGCATGCCCCAGAAGGATTCAGTGAGAAGTAGGGTTAGGTGAGGGGCAATCTGCAGATGTAGCAGTTTATGCTATTTTTTTCTATTTTTTTAAATAATCAACCTTCTCTCTCTACCCTCATTACCAGAAGTTATTCATGAGAAACGTAGGGCTCCCCAGGAGGGCTGATATCTCTAAGAGGAGGTAATGAAAATATAGCAAAATGCCCCACAGCAAGGACCGCAGGACCTAGTGTCAGGGCATCATTGACAAAGCTACAGCAGGGATTTTGATTTCAAGGTGGTGCCAGGCCCACCTTTTGCATCCCATTGGCTCACACCTCCATGAGATCAGGAACCCATGACAAGGACTCCCTCCTTGCCCAAACTTCAGTCAACCTCCTCTGGCCCTCTTTTCAAGTGAGACTTGTCCAGGCCTCATGACTGAATCCAGTTTTGGCAGAGAATCTTGCTGAGCCCGGTTATTGAAACCCTCCCCAACTTAGCCAAACCAGCTCCTTCTCCTCCACCCTTGAGACTTGATCAAGGGTCTTAGTGGTCTTCCCTCTACTCCCTCACCCTGCCCATGGCCTATAAATCCCCATTTGTCCCTGCTGTATTTAGAGTTGAGTTCCATCTCCCTCCCATATTATCATAGCCTTGAAGAAAATATTCCTTGCCATTTTAACAAGCGTTGGAATAATTTCTTGTATATCCTGTCTGTCTTATGCATCACTAGCCCAGTGCCTGACACAGAGTCAGGCATCCTGATTCCTACTGGTTTAATTAATTCACAAATGCTATGTCAGTGTCTAATAATTTTATCTAGAATTACTTATAGATAGAATTATTTCTGGCTGGATGCCCCAGAAGGATTCAGTGAGAAGTAGGGTTAGGTGAGAGACAGTCTGCAGATGTAGGAGTTTATGCTGGTTTTTTCTGTTTTTTTAAATAATCAACCTTCTCTCTCTACCCTATTTATCAGAAGTTATTCACGAGAAATACAGGGATCCCCAGGAGGGCTGATATCCCTAAAAGGAGGTAATGAAAATATAGCAAAATGCCCCACAGTGAGGCAATGAGAAAGGGAGGAGGATGGAAGCTAAGAATAGACTGAAGGTGGTGGGTCAACTGATAATAAAACGTCATGTGGAAGGAAGTCCCATGGCATGGTCTCTTCCACTGGGGAGACTATTTCACACTTGGTGGCTTCATACATGGCCACATCTGTTCTGCTAAGGAGTACCTAATGCCCAAGCCTTCCTGGTCAGAACCAAGAACAAAGCTCTGCTAACCAAAGAATGGAAAGAATATCCCAAACTGAAAAAGGGACCCATCTCTATGCTTACATTGTGGCTACTCAGAACAACGTCTTTTCTGAAATTTTGATCAGAGAACAGATCAGAGAACACCACCTCCTAGCACAAACACCATGAAATGTTGGGTAAATATAATAAGCAGCCTTTTCAATCTTGACAGAGCCCTGAACAAAGGAAATAGAACTCCCCAGGGGCCAAGAAAAACCATGAGCTGCTGCTGTGAAACCTGGCCAAGAGGATGGATTCAGGAAGGGGCATGAGCTTGCAACTCCCAGGGGGATTGGGGATTACAGGGAGTGGGTCTGATGAAAAACAAAAGTACAAACTAGAAAAGAAAAAATTCTCACCAACTCAGGTGGATGATAAAGAAATCTTAGCTTAGACTTAAAGTGGAAAATAAATAAATAAGATAGTTATCTGGGAATTCATGAACACAAATCTGACTTCACATATATTTGGGGCTCAAATTTATCCCACTCAACTTGGTCAGGAACCCCTAGGCTAAAAAAGTCACATAAAATTTGGTTCTCAGCTAAATGATGCCCCAGGGGAATTGGCAAAAGCCAACCCTCTGAAGTTGGGTATATTATTGGAAGATCTAATCTTATCAACATACCCATTCTCTCCAAATGAATTCATAGATTCAGTAAAGTCTCAGTCAAAATCCTAGCAAGTGTTTTTGTGGAAACTGATGTTTATTCTAAAATGCATATGGAATGAAAAGAGTCAAAAATAATAAAAATAGTTTAGAGAAAGAGCAAAGTTGGAAGGCTCACACTACCAGATTATCAAGACCTTCTTAAGAAAGTTGTGACATTTAAGACAGTGTTGTATTGGCACAAGGATAGACAAACAGACTAATCAGACAAAGGAGAAACCACCACATACAGTCCCCTGATTTACAGTAATAGTAGTGCTGCAGTGCAAAAATAAACCTTGACCCCTACCTCACACCATGCCAGAAAAAGGCAATTCCAAATGAATTGTAGATCTACATGTGAATGGTAAAACAACATTTCTAGGAAATAATATAGGAGAAAGTCTTCATGACCATAAGGTAGGCAAGGATTTCATAAGGTCTTACATATGATTGTAATGATTTTAGAAAATGCAAAAATGTGTGATAAAAAGTTGGGCACAGATTATAGCTCACATTTATAATTCCAGCACTTTGGGAGGCCAAGGTAGGAGGATCACTTGAGGCCAAGAGTTCAAGATAAGTATGAGCAACATAGCAAGACCCTGTCTCTACTAAAAATAAAAATAAAAATTAGCTGGGTATGGTAGTGCATACCTGTAGTCCTAGCTACTCAGGGAGCTGAAGCAGGAGGATCACTTGAGCCCAGAAGTCCAGGGTTGCAGTGAGTTATAATCACACCATTGCACTCCAGCTGGGTGATAGAGTGAGGCCCTGCTTCAAACAAATAAAATAAACAAAATGTGTGATAAAATAAATATACCCAATTTCCCTACCACTCAGAAATTGACAAAAATACCTTTGAAAGTATGTTTTTGAAAAGTGGTTGCATCTTCCATCTCCCTCACCCAAACTAATAGTGGATTATCCACTATCTTACACTGTTCTCTTGCTTCATCAGTGAGTCTTTTCTCAAAAATAAATAAATAAATAAAATAAAGGCCTGTAGTCTTCTAGACAGCAAAAACTGAATCAGCACTAATACAGCCATAGGGACCCCGCCTGTGGGCATCTCCCGGACAGAGCTACAGTCTGATCTTCTCACTTTACAGATGGGACAGCAGGAGCCCCCAGGGTTACTTGACTTCACTGGTAGAGGCAGGATGGTATCCAGAACCCTGATCACAGTGCTCTTTCCAACACATGTGCTGTTGTGGGGGATGTCTAGCAATGCTGCCCCTAAAGGAGTGTTCTTCGTGCCTGCTGAGGTCACTGGCTGCACTCCTCCTGTCCCCGGGGCATCTCAACACATCACCAGGTGGTGGTGATGCCACCCACTGACTGGGTGATGCTCCCACCTCCACTGAGTCTCAACCCTCCTGACACTAAGCCCAGTGGCATCAAGTCACACAGTTCCTTGGTGGTATTTTCCAAAGTTTAAGGACAGCCAACTATTTATCTTATCCCATTGACGGTGAGAACTGAGTGAGAAACAGAGAGCTGCCTGAGTTATTTCATTTTATTTACAATTATTTGAAATCCAATGCTACAAGACACTGGTACCAACAGAAATTAATTTTCCTTGCTTGGAAGCTGATGAATCTCTCCTTGTCTTGAAAAGGACTCTGACAGCTCTGGGCTTCAGTGAAAGAGAGCTATTGTTTTCTTAATTAGGAATTCATGGAACTTGTAGGTGCAGCCAGGGCCAGCCTGAGGGGCAGAGGTGGCCCATCTGAGAGGCGGTTGTGAGATAGACCATTTATAAAACTATGGGTGATGGATCCCAGGAGGCTGCTGAATGGAATTATTCAGGAAGCATCACCATGTGTCCATTCTCTATCTGGTAAAGAGCTTGTTTTTCAGCTTGCATCCCTGTCAGGAGTTCACCCTTCCAGCCCATTGAAAAATATAATCTTTCCCAGTATCCGCCATGTTGAACCCTGAGCACACCCAGGAACAGAGGCGGCAGACTCAGGCAGAGATGCAGGACTGTAGGGGATGAAAAAGAGTGGAAGCTACACCCAGGTAAAGGAACGAGTCCCCTCCTCTGTGAAGCGTCCCCTGATCACCCTCAGGTACTGCAGTTCTCCCTCTCCTGGGATCCCACTGCCCGGTGGGTAACCCCAACATAGCCAGTAGCTCCTTATATGGGAACAGTTGGCTTGAATGTGTCCCACATGACTGAGAGCTGCTTCATCTCTGAACCCAGGGACCCAGTACAGCAGGAAGAAAACATGGATTTGGAGTAAAACAGCTGGAGGGTTAGTACCAGCTCCATCACTTGTGCTCTGCAATGCCTGGCAAGTTATATCGCCTTGTCATGCCTTGGCGCCCAGTGGTAGAATGGGTTTCACACTGGTGCTGCCTTGTAGGTTGAAGTAAGTTAAAGGCCAGGTGCAGTGGCTCACGCCTGTAATCTCAACACCTTGGGAGGCAGAGGCGGAGGCGGAGGTGGGAGGACTGCTTGAGCACAGTAGTTCAAGACCAGCCTGAGCAACATTAGGAGATCCCGTCTCTACAAAAACAACAACAGCAACAACAACAAGTTGTATTTTGAAAGCATCTAGCACAATGTCTGGTCCATAGCAAGTACTTAGTAAATGTTAGCAATTAATAATAGACGTTATTAGGAGTTCATTTATGTTTGTTTCTGTTGCTGCTGCCGCTATCTAACAGAAGCAATTAACAGAGCGTATCTGAAGAAGCAAAACTCCACAGAAATCAATACAGAGCAGACTTAAAGAAATATTTGAGCAGCCCCAACACGATCCCAAATGGGGACTTGGTGCAAATTACAAAAAGGTTCCCACAAGACACTTCCCTACCATCTGTCAAAATTGTTACAGTCACTCTCCTGATCTACGGTGTCTGCGATTTCCAAGCACCCCGCCCCCAAGGTGTGCAGTGTGAAGCACAGCCTGCTGTAAATGACAAGAGGAAGTTCACAGTCAGGAAGCAAGAATCAGGGTCTCAGGGAGGGAAGCCGCAGCCAGGTGGCCCGCAGCAGACAAGAGCGGCTCAGGTCCGTGGGAGCACGGCTGGTGAGCTGGAACACAGAAATGAGAGAGGAGTCAACACGGGCCTCTCAGCCCCTGTCTAGGGATCAGTCCACCTCTTTGCAGAAGAGTTTGTATTTTTTGATTTGCGTTATAACTTTGAGAGAGTAAGAAAAAAAGGCAACACGGGTTGATCAGCCTTGTATTAAGAATTTTCTTACGGAAGTAACTCAGGAATGGAAAATCAAATACTGTGTGTTTTCACTTGTAAGTGGGAGCTAAGCTATGAGGACACAAAAATACACAGTGATAATGGACTGTGGGGCCTGAGCGGGAGGAGACTGGGAGGGGGGTGAGGGATAGAAGACTATTGGGTACAGCGTATTGCTCAGGGGATGGGTACGCCAAGATCTCAGAATTCACTACTAAAGAACTAATCCATGTAACCAAAAACCACCTGTACCCCTAAAAATTACTGAAACTAAAAAGTAAACAATAAAAAATGTTCTTACTGAATAGCGCATGTACTTCTTTCCTTAGAAAAATAGAAGCAGAGAATTTCTGGTTTAGCAAAATGGTGAAGTGAGCTAACACAAAACCCTTCCACCACAAATACATAGAGATTGTAGATAAATCAATAGAAAAAAAAAACTATATTTTAATCAACATTTTAAAAAGTTTTCCTCTAATTAGAAACCCCATTCCTAAATGGTGCTGGAAAGGAAATATATCAAGGAGAGAGGAGTAACCACCCCAGAGGAGCAGACCCAGGAAACCTCTCTCCTGGTCTAATGAACAGAATGGTAAACAGCACGTGGTCACCAAGCCTTTTCTTTCTCTCTGCTATAGCCACATACCAAGCCCTCATTTTCTTTCTTTTTTTTTTTTTTTTAATGCCAAGTGTAAATGGAACCCAAATTGCGGGAGCAAATGAGAATGGATTGAAACAGGTCATCTGTAAATTTCCCAAGCCGATCCAGCAGTCATTCTGCAAACTTCCCACCTCCCTACCCTCTCAACGGATTGTGGCCTTAATGAACATTATTTCTGCCACTAGAGGGCCACATACAGAGTGGAATTTAAAGGCCTTGCCGCCCCAAAACATCTCTACCACTAGATAAGAGCGGTCTGAAATTTCTCCACCAAAGACTCATTGTTTGGGGTTAAGCATTTAAAAGGCAAAGGTCGAATGGAGGCAGGGGAGAGGCAGACCTGACCTTCCTATGGGGTCTAGAGGAGCAGGAAGAGGAAGTTGCTGAATTCTGCGGCTCTGGCCCTTGGCTGGCGCCTGGGTACCCCAGATGCACTTTGGAAGCCCTTGAAACCTGAACTCCAGGGAGACGGGGGTGAAGTCAAGGCCCAGAGTAAATCAGCAAAGGGAAAATTAAGAGGATCAATAAAAGAGTTTAATGAAACATAAACAGGTTCAGGGAGGGCTTAAATAAACTCATGGTCAATCCATAGCAGGTTGTTAAGGAGCCTCCCTGACTCTTGGAGGTTGATGTTTTGGAAAACAACCGTGTACTCCTCCCAGGCATTTCTGTGGACGGTGCCTGAAGCTGAATTCCTGGCTGCAGAACCCAGGGCTGACCTGCAAAAGGGGGCAAGTGGGGGTTCTCTTGTCAATTTTTAATTGTGGGTCCAGAATGGGAGCCAGGAGGCTGAACCAAAAATCTTGGCACGCAGCACTTGTGATGGCTGGAGGAAACTGAGGATGCTGAAATGGGAGTGGCAGAGCCAGAAAGTCCATCTGAGCACGCCTGCAATTTGCAAGCTGGCTGCAGCCCTGGAGGCAGAGGGCACAGGGCACAGGGCAGATGGGCAGATACCAGCACCACTAGGACCTCACCCCTGCCCCCATGAATTTCCGCTGCTCCCACTCAGCTACCCCTCCCATAAGGACCCAGGAACACGGGGTCACAGCCATGTCACATGGGTGCCCCAGCAATCCAAGAAGGCTGACTCAGGCCCTCTCTCTGCCCCCAACACCATCTTTGCCCGGATGCAGGTGCCCCATCCTGGTGCAGAGAAGGGGTGCCCACAAGAAAGTCCACCCTGGGGAGAAGGGTTAAGTCCCTCTGCTTCCATCTTCCTCGAGCTACTGGACATTTGCCCTCCCAACCCCAACAGTGCCAGGATTCCCAGGACTCTGCTGGAGGGGCAAGCCCAGGCCCCCACTCTGATTGCTGCTCACCTGCCTCCCTGGCACCCTCCCCCAGGGGGAAGCAAAGGGCTCCTGCCTGGCGAAGGCTCTTCTTCCATCAAATGTTTCGCCTTCCCTACAGCAGCAAACAAACCTCAGTGAAAGACGTCATCGCTTCACCAAGGAGGAAGTCCTATGATCCGAGGCCCCAGCATCGGGCTCTAAATATGGAGCCACAAAAAAGAAAATACTAAACACAACCCTGTGACATTTCCCGTAGTAAACTGTGCAGCCCAGCAAGGACCGCTACGCTTCTCCGGATGCCTCCTGTTTCCAAGAAAGTAGGAGCTGAGTCTGCTAGACAGGGTGTGCTTC
>NW_012102587.1:3624027-3640394 GCF_000951045.1 Mandrillus leucophaeus
GCTCAGAAATGCCACCCCAGCATTTGGGGAAGTCCTGAGAGGGACCTGAAATAGACTAGGTATACCCTCACCCACCTGCATACAAACCTAAAACCTTTTGTTTATACTGACTTCACAGTAATTCCACTTTCTAAGTCCCCATTCTCTCAACAGTCATGGAGGGGTTGTGTGTGGAAAGTCAGTAGAGAAGGGAAGAAAGTCAAATCTTCCCAAAGAGATGTGTCCTTTGGCCCTTCTGATAATTCTCAGCCACTTCTGACTACAACAGTGCAATGCGTAACCTTATTACAGATAGATATTGCTATAATCCTCAGCCCAAAGCCCCATCTCAGAGCCAGAGTGGCTGCCTACCCTCTCTCTCTCGCCCTCCAGCAAAGGGGGCCGGGCCTGGAAGAGAAGCGGGGAAGACAAAGGGAGATAGTGCTCATGCCCCCGAGGGGAACTTCAAAGAGCAGTCCTCTCTAAGCCACTGCTCACTTCTCCCTCCACCTTCAGTTATGAGCTTGGAGGATTGCCGGCTCCTTGCAGCGGGCCAGGTCTAATGAACTGTGCCACGGCCACCTGTGGTTTCTTGTCGTGGAAGCTGCACGCTGCAGGGATGCTCACTCTGCCCTAGCTCCAAGGCACAGACAGTTCAGAGAGAGACTGCCCATCTCCCCTGCCCACTGCTAGAATGTGCACTCCTGCGCTCCCTTTGGGGCAAGGACTTCTCTCTCTCGGGGGCAGTGCTCTGTGCTTCTCTTAGCCAGCCTCCAGATTCTTCACGGTGGGGAGCACGGAACCTTCAAGTGCCTCCCGTGGCCCACCCAGGGAAGCTGGTGGAAGGTTACCCTGCTGCCCTCTTCGGGAGGGTGAATCAAACTATGGGCCTCCATGCCAGCCCTTCCCGGGCACCAGCTACTAGAAATAGACATCTGCCCCGGGGTTCCTGAGTCACCCTCAAACCTCATGGGCCATTCTCATGAGTGTGGCCCCTCCATACGTGTGCACTGATTTGACTGGAAACAGCCTTTGCCCGCAGGGAAGGGAGGTGAAACAGATGCTCACTGCCCTTCTACTCTGCTCCCTTCCTCCCACCGCAGCTGTCAAAGGCAAAGGAGGAGGAGCATGGTACAGGAAGATGTCCAGGAGCCTGACGGATGGCCTCTGCTCTACAAGCCTGGAGAGCTGCTCCTCACTGCAGTGGGCCGTGCTCCAAATACAGGACACAGAGAACGCAGTGCCTCTGCCTGGTGACACGGAGCCACGTCAAAGAAGGAAACTAGCCACTCAGGTGTGATGTCTTCATTTATGACTAGCTCTAAATACTTAGATTTTTGCCCTCATTCAACCCAAAAATCTCAGGGGCAGTATATAGCCAGATAAGATAACCAAAAAAAAAAAAAAATGGTCTCCACAAGAGCCACTGAGATTCAAGATGTCAGTGTGCAGTTGCATCGTCCCTTCAGATGACGGAGAGGCAGGTTGACTAGGAGGAGGTATAGAGCCTTGCAAGGAGGGGCCTGGGAGTGGGAGAGCTGGGCCTGAGTCCCAGGCACGGAAGCCTAATTCGGCCACCCTCTCCCATGGCCCTTTACATCCCTCCCCTGTCCTCCTAGACTCACTGACAGGCAAACCCATTTACAAAACCTCAAGGAATGGCCAGGTGTGGAGACTCACGCCTGTAATCCCAGCACTTTGGGAGGCCAGGTGGGTGGATCACCTGAGGTCAGGAGTTCAAGACCAGCCTGGACAACATGGTGAAACCCCATCTCTACTAATAATACAAAAAATTAGCTGGGCGTGGTGGCACGTGCCTGTGGCCTCTCTCTGAGCCGTCTGTGCCTTGGAGCCAGGGCAGAGTGAGCATCCCTGCAGCATGCAGCTTCCACAACAATCCCATCTACTTGGGAGGCTGAGGCAGGAGAATTGCTTGAACCTGGGAGGCCGTAGTTGCAGCGAGCAAAGATCGCGCCATTGCACTCCAGCCTGAGCGACAAGAGCAAAACTCCGTCTCCGTCTCAAAAAAGAAAAAACCCTCAAGGAACTTCTCACATCCTATGGAACTGCAGGAAAGGAGCCAGCTGGGTGCTGGGTGACGGTGGGCCAGCCTCTGAGCCTGTGTTTCAACAGCTTTAAGATGGGAGACAATAGGATCAGATGGTTGCAAGCAGAGACCATCTCTCCGTGATTAGAGAGGGCAGCAAATGAGCCACCCAGAAAACAGGACTCCTGTGGCAAGGCAAATGGGTCTAGGTTTGAGGCTCTGGCAGCTTCAGGACTAAGCAGGTCTAAAGATCGGCTGCACCTCCATCCTTGTCCAAACAGCCACGTGGCCCGGCCGCCCAGTTAAAGAGATGCCCCTCCCGCTTGTGGGCGGGGCCTGGACGAGGGGGTGGGCTGGGAGGGGCTCACAGGTTAGATTCAGCCCCTGTGGCCACCTCCGAGTGCTTTCCTGTAGGAAACAACCGGTGCACATGGTGTGTCTCTGTAATCTCCACCTACTTTTCAGGCTTTTTTTTTTAAACAATAATTTCAACTTTTATTTTAGATTCAAGGGAGACAAATACAGGTTTGTTACATGTGTATATTGCATGATGCTGAGGTTTGGGGTACGAATGATCCCATCACCCAGGGAGTGAGCGTAGTACCCAATAGTTAGTTTTTCGGCCCACATCTTCCTCCCCTTTCTAATACCCTGCAGTGCCTACTGTTGCCATCTTTATGTCCATGAGTACCCAATGTTTTAACTCTCACTCATAAGCGAGAACATTCAATATTTGATTTTCTGTTCCTGAATTAATTTTCTTAATATGATGGCCTCTAACTACATCCATATTGCTACAAATTGATTTTGTAGCAATCAATTTTTTTTGCTACAAATGATTTTGTCCTTTTATATGACTGTATAGTATTCCATGGTGTATATGCATCACATCTTCTTTATCCAATCCACTGTTGATGGACACCTAAGTTGATTCCACATCTTTGTTATTGTGGATAGTGCTCCAATGAACATACGAGTGCATGTGTCTTTTTGGTAGAATTTATTTTCCTCTGGGTATATACCCAAGTAATGGGATGGCTGGGTCAAACGGTATTTCTGTCTTAAGTTCTTTCAGAAGTTGCCAAACTGCTTTCCATCGTGGCTGAAATAATTTATATTCTCACCAGCAGTGTATAAGCATTCCCTTTACTCTGCAGCCTCACCAGCATGTTATTTTTTACTTTTAAGTAGCTATTCTGACTGGTGTAAGATGGTGTCTCATTGTGGTTTTGATCTGCAATTATCTAATGATTAGTGATGTTGAGCATTTTTTCATATATTAGCTGCTTGTATGTCTTCTTTTGAGAAGTGTCTCTTTATATCCTTTGCCCAATTTTTAATGGGATCTTTGGTTTTTGCTTATTGAATTAAGTTCCTTACAGATTCTAGTATTAGACCTTTGTCAGATACATAGTTTTTGAATATCTTCTCCCATTCTGTAGGTGGTCTGGTTACTCTGTTGATAGTTTCTTTTGCTATGTAGAAGCTCTTTAGTTTAATTTGGTCCCACTTGTTAATTTTTGTTTTTGTTGCAATTGCTTTTGATTATTTAGTCATAAATTATTTGCCAAATCCAATAATTATAATAATATAATAATATAATATAATATTATATAATACAGTAACTAGAAAGAATGTTACTTCTTAGTCTTTTTTTCCCAAGATTCTTATAGTTTGAGGTCTTACATTTAAATCCTTAATCCATCTTTGAGTAAATTTTTGTGTATGGTGAAAGGTAGGGGTCCAGTTTCATTCTTCCGCATATGGCTTGCAAGTTATCCCAGCATCATTCATTGAAGAGGACATCCTTTCCCCATTGCTTACTGTTGTTTACCTTGTCAAAGATGAGATGGTTGTAGGTGTGTGGCTTTATTTCTGGGTTCTCTATTCTGTTCCATTGGTCCGTGTCTGTGTTTGTACCAGTACCATGCTGTTTTCGTTACTGTAGCCTTGTAGTATAGTTTGAAGTCAGAACATTGCTTTTCAGGCTTTTAATCTCCTCTCTCTATCAGCAGGCTTCAAGCTGGGTTTCTATTCCCCCCTCACTTGAACATCCTAACCTCTGCCACTGACACCCAGCAACTTTTCCTCATTTCTTAGTTCAAGTTCAAGATGAGAGAAAGAATCTGATTGCTCTAGCTCAGCAGGTTGTGCCAGGAGACAATCTGGGGCCACCCCTGGACCAGTGAGTTGTAGCAGAAGGGTCACATAACAAAACGCTTCACTTGCCCACAGCCATCGGGTTGGTGGCTCCCTGCACTGGGGTGGGAGTGCCAGCTGGGCGGTGATGGGCCTTCCCCCACACAGACGGAAGTGTCCTTAGGTTTAAGCAAGATGGGGAGTGTGTGGCTGTGTGCCTGGGGCATGGCGGGTGTCAAATTCCTGCCGGCTCCCCAGCCCCATCCCCTCCGCTCATTTTAAGGAGGGACAACCTTACTGGTAGTCCCTGCCCTCCCTGGGTGGCATCTCTAAGTCACCACCACTGCCTGCCTTCCCAACCAGGGTCTCCTCAGAGCACACTGTTTAAGGGCATGGAACTAGGGCAGGGGCAACAGCAGTGGCAAAGCCAGTCAAGTGGCAGCAACCTCCTCTCACCTGCCCGGAAGGGATGGATGGAGGGAGCTCCTAGAGAAGAAAAAGGGAGCAGCAGGAGAGTGTACTGCCAACACCACGGGCTTTGTGCTTCCCTGCCCCACTTGCCACAGGGGGCCAAGGGTGGCCTAATCATTCCTTTTTCTGTTCGGCCCAAAACCTCTCTCTCAGAATGCTTTTGAGCAATCCCCAATTGTCCCTTCTCCCCGATGGTGGCCAGGCTTTGACAGGATCCAAGGGAGAGCCATCAAATGACAAAAGGCAGGAAGAACAGAGGCAACAAGAATGCAGGGAGGGTGGGAGTGGCAGCAGGACAATTTTTCTGTCTTCTTTTCCCTAAATTTAAGAGCCTGGTTTCCTCTGGATGCTTAGACGTATGTACTTGAGCATGAGCAGCAAGATCCATTTCACTACTAATGAAAGCAACATTGGGTGGAGCTTCTGGGGCTGAATCCTGACTTCCGGTCAGGCTCAGTACCAGTGCAGACTCCTCCAGCAAGTTCCATGACCTTACAGAGCCTCAGTGTCCTCCTCTGTAAAATGGGGATGACAGTAGAACCTAGCTTATAGAGGCAATGCGTGCTCTCAGTAAAGAGATCTATGTGCACAACTCAGCACGGAAACTGGCATTTACTAACTGGCCAGTAAGTGATGCTCTTTATCCCCTTTGGGGGAGAGGCAAAGAGCCCATCACCTTCCCTGTCGAGGAGTCTGCCCAGGAACTGTACAGCTCAGTGGTGTTACAGGAACAGAGCTGCCTGGCTTGAGAAGCTGTATGTGAAGCTGGACTGTTTTCTCATCTTTTTGGTTAATATTCCAGGCATCTGCAAAAAGCAAGAAAAGGATTGCTTTATAGGCCAGATCTGCCCATTTTTCCCCCCTTCTATTGCCTCCAGGAAATGTCTGGTCTTTGAAAGCCAGGCTTTGTGCAGTTCTCCAGTTCATTTCCTGCTTCACCTGGTTCTGGAAAATAGGCTCACCGAATAGCTAATGATTTTCATTTTTCTCTATTGCTTGGCCTCTTCCTTCTCTGTATTTCATATTCCTCTCCTCTTTTCGTGTCTAGCTGAAGACTTGGATCTTATTAATGTGGCTGGCCCTTCACCTTCTCCGTGGAACCGCTGGGTATTGGAATATCATAACCTGAGTGTCACTCATACCTGCATCAGACGTCACTTGTGCCGAGCGCCAAGAGGAACCAGAAGCAGCCCAGACTTACAACATAATCAATGACAGTAAACATGCAGCAGGTGGTGCAAAGTGATGAGGACCAGTCTTGGGGAGGAGGAGGAGGCCACAGCCCACTCTGGGCGCCAACAAGTTCCACCATCCCCTGACCTTTGTCCAAACCTAAAAATCTCTCTGTTAGCACCCCCTTGCTTGGGGAAAGGAAATGTTCCCTCTTCCGCAGGGTAGATACACTTCCCAGTGGGACAGGAGGACAGCAGTGTACCATAGGCAGCATTTTCAGGCCATTGCCCTTGGCCAGTTCTCTTTAGCCAGAGAGCATTCCCCACCACCCCAGAGCTACTTCGGTTTCTGGAAAGGAAGCCCTCCAGTTAACAGGTCTCACTCCACCAGACGTATACATTAAAAAAACAAACAAACAAACAACAAAGCTCTGGCCAGGCGCGGTGGCTCACACCTGTAATCTCAGCACTTTGGGAGGCCTAAGCGGGCTGATCACGAGGTCAGGAATTGGAGACCAGTCTGGCCAACATAGTGAAACCCCATCTCTACTAAAAATACAAAACATTAGCCAGGTGTGGTGGTGTGTGCCTGTAATCCCAGCTACTCAGTAGGCTGAGGCAGGAGAATTGCGTGAACCCAGGAGGCAGAGGTTGCAGTGAGCCAGGATCGCACCACTGCACTCCAGCCCAGGCAACAGTGCAAGACTCTGTCTCAAAAAAAAAAAAAGAACAAAGCTCTGCATCATGCCTGGCAGTGATGGCCTTTCCACCCTCTGCAAGGCCTTGCTCAGGAGACAGGAAGGAAGGAACGAAGGGATAAAAGGAGAACTGGAGAGAGGCCCCAGAAGCTACTATCAAAAAATCTCCACAAGGCTCACACAGGTGCAATTCTCCATAAGTCCTTGTATTGGTTCATTTCTACGCTGCTGATAAAGACATACTCAAAACTGGGAACAAAAATAAGTTTAATTGGACTTACAGTTCCACATGACTGGGAAGGCCTCAGAATCATGGCGGCAGCAAGAGAAAAATGAGGAAGAAGCAAAAGCAGAAACCTCTGATAAACCCATCAGATCTCGTGAGACTTACTCACTATCACAAGAATGGCATGGGAAAGACCAGCCCCCATGATTCAATTACCTCCCGCTGGGTCCCTCCCACAACACATGGTAATTCTGGGAGATACAATTCAAGTTGAGATTTGGGTGGGGACGTAGCCAAGCCATATCATTCTACCCCTGGCCCCTCTAAATCTTATGTCCTCACATTTCAAAACCAATCATACCTTCCCAAAAGTCCCCCAAAGTTTTAACTCATTTCAGTGTTAACCCAAAAGTCCACAGTCCAAAGTCTCATCTGAGACAGGGCAAGTCTCTTCCACCTATAAGCCTGTAAAAATCAAAAGCAAGCTAGTTACTTCTTAGAAACAATGGGGGTACAGGTATTGGGTAAATACAGCTGTTCCAAATGGGAGAAATTGGCCAAAACAAAGGGGTTACAGGCCCCGTGCAAATCCAAAATCCAGCAGGTGCAGTCAAGTTTTAAAGCTCCAAGACGATCTCCTTTGACTCCAGGTCTCACATCCAGGTCACGCTGATGCAAAAGGTGGGCTCCCACAGTCTTGGGCAACTCAACCCCTGTGGCTTTGCAGGGTATATCCCCGCTCCCGGCTGCTTTCACAGGCTGGCATTGAGTGTCTGCAGCTTTTCCAGGCACACAGTGCAAGCTGTCGGTGGATCCCCCATTCTGGGATCTGGAGGATGGTGGCCGTCCTCTCACAGCTCCACCAGGCAGTGCCCCAGTAGGGACTCTATGTGGGGCCTCTGACCCCACATTTCCCTTCCCCGTTGCCCGAGCAGAGGTTCTCCATGAGGGCCCTGCTCCTGCAGCAAACTTTTGCCTGGGCATCCAGGCATTTCCACACATCTGCTGAAATCTAAATGGAGGTTCCCAAACCTCAATTCTTGACTTCTGTGCACCCGCAGGCTCAACACCACATGGAAGTTGCCAAGGTTTGGGGTTTGCACCCTCTGAAACTATGGGCCGAGCTGTACCTTGGCCCCTTTTAGCAATAGCTGGAGCAGCTGGGATGCAGGGCACCAAGTCCCTCCGCTGCACACAGCATGTGGATCCTGGGCCCAGCACATGAAACCATTTTTTCTTCCTAGGCTTCCAGGTCTGTAATAGCAGGGGCTGCCATGAAGACCTATGACATGCCCTGGAGACATTTTCCCCATTGTCTTAGGGATTAACATACAGTTCCTTGTTACTTATGCAAATTTCTGCAGCCAGTTTGAATTTCTCCTCAAAAAATGGGTTTTTCTGTTCTACTGCATCATCAGGCTGCAAATTTTCTGAATATTTGTGCTCTGTTTCCGTTTTAAAACAGAATGCTTTTAACAGCACCCAAGTCACATCTTGAATGCTTTGCTGCTTAGAAATTTCTTCTGTCAGATATCCTAAATCCTCTCTCTCAAGTTCTTTGAACAAATCTCTAGGGCAGGGGCAAAATGCTGCCAGTCTCTTTGCTAAAACATAACAAAGAGTCACCTTTGCTCCAGTTTGCAACAAGTTCCTCATCTACATTTGAGACCACCTCAGCCTGGATTTCATTGTCCATATCATTATCAGTATTTTTGTCAAAGCCATTCAACAAGTCTCTAGGAAGCTTCAAACTTTCCCACATTTTCCTGTCTTCTTCTGAACCCTCTAAACTGTTCCAACCTCTGCCTGTTACTCAGTTCCAAAGTCACTTCCACATTTTCTTTTTTTGAGACAGAGTCTCACTCCCTCGCCCAGGCTGGAGTGCAGTGGTGCGATCTCGGCTCACTGCAAGCTCCGCCTCCCGAGTTCATGCCATTCTCCTGCCTCAGCCTCCCAAGTAGCTGGGACTACAGGCACCCGGCTAATTTTTTTGTATTTTTAGTAGAGACGGGGTTTCACCATGTTAGCCAGGATGGTCTCGATCTCCTGACCTCGTGATCCACCCGCCTCGGCCTCCCAAAGTGCTGGGATTACAGGCTTGAGCCACCGCGCCTGGCCCCATATTTTCAAGTATCTTTTCAGCAACGCCCCACTCTACTGGTACCAATTTATTGTATTAGTCCATTTACATGCTGCTAATAAAGACATACCCAAGACTGGAAAGAAAAAGAGGTTTAATTGGATTTACAGGTCCACATGGCTAAGGAGGCCTCAGAATCATGGAGAGGCAAAAGGCACTTCTTACATGGCGGCAACAAGAGAAAAATGAGGAAGAAGCAAAACCAGAAACCCCTGATAAACCCATCAGATCTCGTGAGACTTATTTACTATCACAACAATGGCATGGGAAAGACCGACTCCCAGGATTCAATTACTTCTCCCTCTGGGTCCCTCCCACAACACGTGGGAATTCTGGGAGATAGAATTCAAGTTGAGATTTGGGTGGGGACACAGCCAAACCGTATCAGCCCTGGTGGTCAGGAGGAGGGAATAAAGGCAATGGCCTGGGCTTCTCCTCACAACACCAGCCCTCCCTGTAACCTTCTGAAACTCCTTTGTCCCATCCAGACAAAGGAGTTTCGCTTGCTGTTTGGTTTATTCATTAGCTACTTACGAGTGCCAGTGCTATGACCGTTCCATCAGTGCTGTCCCCACCGCTGTCACCTTCACGCCCAGGGGCTGAGGAGTCCAGTACACCAGAGGGTCCCCAGCCCTGACTCTTGTCGGGAATTACCCTGGAATGACCACACTCTGCCTGGTGGCAGAAGGCGCCTCGAGAAGATGGGAGAGGAGCCCTGGGGCTGTGTGGGGGCTGCACATGGCTGGACAGATGGGATGTGGGATGCAGCAGACAGGCCAAGGCCAGGGTCCCAAGGCCAGACCCACAGAGGGTGTAAGGATAGCCCTGACAAAGATGCCTCCAGGGCTGGGGACTTTGCAAGGTCTTGCTTAGGAGATGCAGAATGAAAACTTAAGCCACCACCATCTAGCCTACACCCACAGCGCCTGAATAAGACCCGTCTGGATGGAGCTAGAGGCAGAGAAAGCAAGCTGCCCTAAAGGGCTCTCATTGCTTTGGGAGCCAGCCCCCTGTGGGAGCCTGCCCGCCCGCCCACCTGCCCTCTGTCACACGAGCAGAACCGTTTTATTTCTTCGCTTGGCATTGTTCTGTTTGTTGGCTTGCTTTCATTCTGCTTCCTTTCCCGTTTTTGGCATCCTCATTAACATCATGTTCTAGTAAGGATTAGGTGCTTCAGAAGCTTAGGAAAAGGCAGGAAGCTCAAGCAGGATCTGGCTTTGGCGGCGTCCCTGAAAGCAGCGGTGGCCTTGGAGCCAGGTGGAATCATTTGTGTCTAGTGCCATCTTTTGGCTATTTTCAAGAACTTCAACTAACAGAGCTAAAGTAATGATGCCTACTGACCTTCAGCGCTACAAAGCCTCTTTGCTTCTAGTTTAGGGGAAAGGCCAGTCTAATTTGGCCAAAAATCTAAGCTTGGAGGTCACTCACGAGTGAAAAGATACTTTTAAACTTTCAATAGCCAGGAGGCAGGGCCAAAGCCTGGTCTATTCTTCTTGAAAACTGGGGAAAGTTTCTTGATGGGTAAGATTCAGCAAGTAACTCAGTCCTTGTTCTCCCCCAGTACCCAGATAAACTCAGCTGTACACGGGAAAATAACTCCCTGGTTCCCACCCTAAAGAAGAGTGAAATGCTCTATCTTTCCAGGCCAGTCCCCTCCGAGGCCCCTCACTCTCTGGCCCTTCACACAAACTCACCAACCAGCACTCCCTGCCTTGGGCTGTGGGGGAGGAAATCAGAATCTCCAGGCCTAACAGATCCTGCTGTGGCTGCAACCATCCCTAAGTGTGAGTATTGTCTCTGGGCATTTTAGTGCCCATCTCCCATGAGAACCATCTCCCATGAGAACCGTGAATTCAGACAGCCGGACCCAACAATGCTAGTCCTAGGAATACACTCTCCAGAGGAATACGCACATGCGAAGTGGTACTGGTATAAGTTGTAATATTATAACATATGGTATTCATAGCAGTGTTGTTTTTAATAGCAAAATATTGACAATATTCTAAATGTCTCTCAACAGGAGGATATTCAATAAATTGTGGTACAATGAAACAACAGAATACTAGGTAGCCATGAAAAAGAACGATATGGGAAGATCTCCAAGATGTATTATTATATGAAAAAAATGCACATGGTATGCTAGCGTACATAGCGTATTTATTACATATATGTGCAGATAGATGCATAGCATATGCACATAAAAAATGCTCATATAGGTGATCTAATATTTCCAGGACAGTACACGAGAAACTGGTATTATTGGAGCCTTTAGGAGGGAATCAGATGGCTGTGGATGGGGATGAGACGGAGACTTGTATCTTTCCATTTTAAACCAATTTATTTTAAATCAGTATATTTACTCTTTCAAAAGTATATAAAGAAAAAAAAATGGCCTCTGTCACCTAGAAGCTGGTCAAGTCCCTGGAATAGAAGCATGTGCCTGGAATAGTGACTGGGGACCCTCTGGTGTACTGGACTCCCCAGGCCCTGGGCATTTGGGAGGCCGAGGCGGACTGATTGCTTGAGGCCGTGAGTTCCAGACCAGCTGGGCCAGCATAGTGAAACCCTCTCTCTACTAGGCGTGGTGGACCAAAGCAGAAAACGAATAGGATACATTTTGTAGCTAGATTCGCATTTCATGTGCTTCTCTGTATTTGCTGCTTCTGTTATCCCAGGACTTTTAACAAAGCACTGTTTGAACATTCCAGGTTTGCCTCTCCATGCCGAAGGATTTAACTCTCACAATAACAAAAATGCTAAGATGCAGTCCCTGCCTTGAAGGAGTTCCCAGTTTCCTGAGCTCAACAGACACCTAGAATCCCTTGCAATAAATTAGTTTGGATAATCTATTGCTATGCAACAAAGCCCCACAAAACTTAGTGGCTTAAAACAACAATTTATTATTATCCCCTTCTGCACTGTGGGTTAACTGGAATCAGCTGGGAGGCTTCTATTTAAGATCTTTCACGTGGTTGCAGTCTGAAGGTGGCTGGAATCAGAGTCATCTGAAGGCTCAACTTGGCCATACATCAAAGATGACTTCTTTACTCACATGTCTGGCTCCACACACAGCTGGTGCTGGCCCTGTGCCTCTGTCCAGGTAGCCTCCCCACATGACTGGTTTGGCTTCCACACTGCATGTCTGTCATCAATGGTAGATGGCCTCTCCCAAAAGCTGCAGCCTCAGAAGCCATGCAACCTCTTCTGTTACATTCTATGGGTCAAAATCAAGTCACGGATCTGGCCTGGATTCAAGGGAAGAGGACTACACAAGGGAAGAAATACTGGGAGGCGTGGTTGATTAGGGGTCATCTTTGGAGAATGGCTACCACAAGCTTGGATAAAGACAAGCCCAGGTGCAAAGGCAGCCCAGAACTTGACCCTGACTCACCGTCCATCTCAGCACTTGTTCCAAACTGGAGCTTTCTCATGCTTTTGAAAAAATGCACCTTGGGAAGTTATTATTAATGTCTTCAAATTTCAAGCCTGAAAAAAATGAGGAAACCCGGCCAGGCGCGGTGCTCATGCCTATAATCCCAGCACTTTGGGAGGCTGAGGCAGGTGAATCACCTGAGGTCAGGAGTTCGAGACCAGCCTAGCCAACATGGTGAAACCCCCATCTCTACTAAAAATACAAAAAATTAGCTGGGCATGGTGATACACACCTGTTAATCCCAGCTACTCGGGAGACTGAGGCAGGAGAATCTCTTGAACCCGAGAGGCGGAGGTTGCAGTGAGCAAAGATCGCACCATTGCCCTCCAGCCTGGGCAACAAGAGCCAAACTCTGTCTCAAAAATAAAAAATAAATAAGTAAATAAATAAATAAATAAATAAATAATGAGGAAACTCATCAGAAAGATGGTAAACCTTGTTTCTTTGTTTTGCTGTATTAGGCCCCAGCTCACAAAAAGCCACATCTCAGAACAAGCTTTATGCAGCTTCTTCAACTGATGAGCTTCTGAAATACAACGGTGGAATCCAAGAAGCCGCATGGATGGCATATGGGGAGACCTCCGGATATCAAGGCCACACCCTCTTCACTCCACAAAGATACACACACACATGCACAGCCCTATGCAACAAGACTCACTTTCTCAACCTCTTCTCCATCCTGCTCCCATTGAAACTCAACTCGCTGGGTTCTGGCTCTACCAAAAAAAAAAATAAGGACCCAAATAATCAACAAGAAAGTTATAAGAAATCTTATACTAGTGAGACTCATTCTTGGTTTCCATCTAGATAGAAAGAGAATGGAATATAAATAGAATATCTTACAGAACTAATAAAAATAAAACTTTTGAACACAATTTAATGGTATAAAGAGGCGATTACAATATACTGTTAACAGCAAAAAGAAAAGACACAAAATTGTTCGCAGTACTTATACATGCAGAAAAAAAGATTAGTAGAAAATACACAGAAGACATTAACAGCGATTCTCTCTAGTGTAAAATTGTGGGAGACTTTTACTCTTAATACACTTCTGTATTTTGTACAATTGGAACAGAGAGTCCTTTTATGATCAGAAAAAAGTTCCATATGTGCATATGTATCTACTTTTGGTCTTTTCTCTCAAAATCTCCTTTCCGCATTCTGAGATTAGCACTTCTGTCTCAACTTGGGTCTCAACTGTCAGCTTGACCAGGGGCTGCTGGGACAGCAAGCAGGGTGTCCCAAAGGCCTCCGTCAGCCCTGGCACAGATGACAGTCTCCTATGTGGAGTCTGCCCTGCCCCTGGATTTTGGCATAAAAGGGCTGGTTAAAAATTTGCGCTAGGGGCCCGGTGTGGGGTCTCATACCTGTAATCCCAGCACTTTGGGAGGCCGAGGCAGACTGATTGCTTGAGGCCATGAGTTCCAGACCAGCTGGGCCAACATAGTGAAACCCTATCTCTACTAAAATTACAAAAATTAGCCGGACATTGTGGTGCATGCCTGTAATCCCAGCTACTCGGGAGGCTGAGGCAGGAGAATCGCTTAAATCCAGGAGGTGGAGGTTGCAGTGAGCCTAGATTGTGCCACTGCACTCCAGCTTCGGTGATGGAGCGAGACTTTGTCTTAAAGAAAAAAAAAAAAAAAGAACTATTTGTGAATATGTGTGTGGGACTGGGACAAGGAGCTGACGTGTGAGGAGAGCTGCTAAGGTGGAATTGTGAGAAGAGGCATTTGGGCTGGACACGGTGGCTCATGCCTCTAATCCTAGCACTTTGGGAGGCCGAGGTGGGGTGGATCACGAGGTCGGGAGATGGAGACCAGCCTGACCAACACGGTGAAACCCCATCTCTACTAAAAAATACAAAAATTAGCTGGGTGTGGTGGCACCTACCTGTAGTCCCAGCTACTCAGGAGGCTGAGGCAGGAGAATCACTTGAACACAGGAGGTGGAGGTTGCAGTGAGCCTAGATGATGCCACGGCACTCCAGCCTGGCAACAGAGTGAGACTTCGTCTCAAAAAACAAAAAAAAAGAAAAAAAGAAAAGAGGCATTTGACTGCTGAGAACAAAGCCAAAGGAAAACCAAAAGACACAAGCAGAAGCTCCCTTTGGGAAACAATCTACGTCTCTCCCTACTCCACACTCGCCACCAAAGCTTGTGCAGCGCTGATTTCCTGTGCCTCACAAGGGGCATCTTTTATCGTTGTCATCATCATCATTACCACGACCACACCTAGGATATTATGTTTTATATCTCACTTAGTCCACTTATCCAGTAATATAGGGATTAATAGAGATGACAAAACTGAGGATGATGAAGTTAAGTAACTTGCCTTAGGTCAAACATTATATTAGTCAAATGGACCATCTCTGGAGCCAGAGAGAAAACTGTTTGCTCCAAGTTGTGCCATTTTCTGACTGTGTGATCTTGGGCCTGAGCCTCGGTCTCCTCATAGGTAAAACGAAGATGATAATAGTGCCTACCTGGATTCGTTTCCCACAGCTGCTGTAACAAATGACCACAAATGTACTGGCTTAAAGCATTTTGTCTTTTATCGTTCTGAAAGTCAGAGGTTTAAATGGAGTGTTACGGAGCTAAAATCAAGGCATCCACAGGGGTGGTTCCTTCCAGAGGCTCCAGGCGAAGATTTGCTTCTGCTTTTTGAAGCTGCTCCCAGCCCCTTCCTCCATCTTCAATGTCAGCATCTTCTCTTCTCCCTGACCTCCTCCCTCCCTCTCGTGAAGGACCCTCATGATTACATTGAGCCCACCCAAATCCAGAGCAATCTTCTCATCTCAAGATTCCTAATTCAGCCGGGTATTGTGGCTCATGCCTATAATCCTAGCACACTGGGAGGCCAAGAAGGGAGGACCACTTGAGCCTAGGTGTTCAAGACCAGCCTGGACAATACAGCGAGACCCTGTCTCTAAAAAACAAAACAAAAAAATCCTTAATTAGGTTACATCTGCAAAGTCCCTTCTGCCATCTAAGCTAACATACGCACAGGTTCCAGGGATTAAGATGTGAACCTCGTTGGGGAGCTATTATTCAGCCTGAGAAGGTTGTTAAAAGTATAAATGAGTTAACATACAGGGAGTGCTAGAGGAAACCATCTGGCACAAAATAAATGCTATTAACAGTGTGAGATGTTGTGATTAATAAAAGTCACACACACACCAAGTGGTGTGGCTGAAACTGAACCCCATGCCAGGCAGAAGCCCAGGATGCCATAGAAACCATAAAATCCAAAAATTGGGGGCGGGGGGAATCTCAAAAGGGGGAAATCGTGTAAATCTTGTCTGGTTCTACGATAGACCTACCAGTGTCTGTCTGGATGCCTTAGTGAGAAAGTTCCCAGTATTTACCAAGTCAGTCGGCTTTTTATAGGTGAATAGATTGATACTCCATATTGTTTATCCATTCATCAATTATAGATGGATGTCTAATTCTATGTTTAATCATTTGAAGAACTGACATACTGTTTTTACAAAGTGGCCATGCCATTTTACATTCCCATTAGCCATGTATGAGGGTTCCAGTTTCTCCACATTTCCCTGACAGCTAATAATAATCTTTTCATGTCCTTTTTGGTCACTCTTTGGAGGAATATCTATTTAGATTTCTTGCCCACTTTTTAATTGGTTACTTGTGTTTTTGTTGTTGCCTGGTAAGATTTTTTTGTATCTTCTGGAGACTAGATATTATTAGATATGCAATTTGCAGTTACGGCCATACCACCCTGAATGCACCTGATCTCATCAGATATGTAATTTGCAAATATTTTGTCTCATTCTGTAGGGTGTCTTTTCACTTTCTTTATACTCTACTTTGAAGCACAAAAGTTTTTAATTTTGATGAAGTCCAGTTTATCTACTTTTTCTTTGTGGATTGTGTTTTTGTTATCATATCAAAGAAATAATTGCTTATCCCAAGGTCATAAAGTTACTCCTAGGCCGGGCACAGTGGCTCACGCCTGTAATCCCAACACTTTGGGAGGCCAAGGCAGGTGGATCACCTGAGATCAGGCATTCAAGACAAGACTGGCCAACATGGTGAAACC